>NC_069500.1:259401134-260001134 GCF_027579735.1 Bombina bombina
AGGACGGCTATCACAAAGAAGATGAGTACTGCCCCGGAGGACTACCGCCATGAAGAAAGAAGAGGAGAACCGCTGGAGTCAATTTGGTGAGTACAAACTTTAGGGTTTATGCCCTTTTCAGTGCAATTTTTTTCTTAGGATAGGGTTATTTTTTAGTTTATTACTGTAAAAAAACGTAAAATAAATACATTTATAATAAATATCATGTATCAGAGTTATCTAGCTTTCTTTTAGGGTACCAATGTATATGTCTTAAACTTAATAACCAGACAGTGCGTGTGTGTCACTGCTGCTCTACTTGCTACAACTATATATATAAAGTAGCAATAATGTTAACATATTCAAATATCTGAAAGGCCTGGAGGATACATATCAAATTGCCGTGGATGAGTAAGGAGCCTGGCTTTTTCCTATCTTTGACTTTGAGTGGACTAGTAGATTTATCTTTCTTGGGATAGTTACAATTCTTCCCTGACTAGTAAAGTAAAATTATGAGTTATTCATAATGCGCTAGATTACAAGTGGAGCGATATTTAATGCTCCTGCTTGTTAGTTAACTGCACCAGAAGTAAGCTTTTTGTACGTGTTTGGTTGCACCTGTATTATGAGTTGAAAATAAACTGTTTTCGATCGTGCACTAACTCGACTTGCGTAAAAAGCCGTACTTAGAAGATTGTGCACGTGATAGATTGTGCACGTCATTCCGACCTTCTCTATAGAAGTCAATGGAGCAAAAAAAAAGGGTGAAAAAACCTAACACCCTACTTGCACGCAAACTCGATTGCATATTCCTAAGTACGCTAACCCGACATGAAAAAAATATTTTTTCACATTCCAATGTTTTGCACATAGTAGAATATGTTCTATTTATTTATAAAATACATATTTCTACATATATATGATGTTTTTTGATACAATATATATTTATACCGACGTATATATATATATATATATATATATATATATATATACTGTATATACACACAGTCATGGCCAAATATTGGCACCCCTGCATTTCTGTCAGATAATGCACTACTTTGCCCAGAATATTGTTGTAATTAAAAATGTTTAGGCATTCTCATGTTTATTTCTTTTGTTTGTATTGGTATGACACAAAAAAGTGGAGAAAAAAAAAGGCAAATCTGGCACATTCCACGCAAAACCATAAAAATGGACTGGACAAAATTATTGGCACCCTCAATTTAATATTTGGTAGCACACCCCTTGGAACTATTTTTTGGACCTCTCTTCTTTTGTAAACTGCTCCCGGTCTCTCAGATTGGAAGGGTTCCTTTTCCCAACTGCTGTTTTGAGATCTCTCCACAGGGATCTATGGTATTGAGATCTGGACTCATTGCTGGCCAGTTCAATACTATCCACCATTTCTGTGTGCTTTTTTGACGTGTGCTTTGAGTCATTGTCCTGCTGTAAGACCCATGACCTCTGACAGAGGCCAAACTTTTCTGACACTGCGCCCTACATTACACCACAGATTTTTTTAGTAGTCTTCAGATTTCATAATGTTATGCACACAGTAAAGACATCCAGTGCCTGAAGCAGCAAACAACCTCAAAACATCAGTAAACCTCAACTATGTTTGATTGTAGAGCCTGTATTCTTTTCTATAAAAGCCTTTCTTTTTCTGAAAACAGTAGAATGATGGTTTTTACCAAAAAGCTGTCATTTTGTTTTGTCTGTCCACAGCACAATCTCCCAAATGGATTTTGGCTTCCTTTTTGCAAACTCCAATCTGGCTTTATGTTTCTGTGTCAGCAGTGGGGTCCTCCTGGGTCTTCTACCATAGTGTTCCTTTTCCTTCAGATGGAGAAGTATAGTGCAAGCTGACACATTTGTATAATGTGCCTGAAGGTCAGCTTGAATTTGTCTGGAAGTTGAGCAAGGTTCTTAATCCACCATTCGATCAATCCTTTGTTGCAATCTTTGATTAATTTTTCTCTTTCGTCCAAGTCCAGGGAGATTAGCTACAGTGCCATGGGCTGTAAACTTCTAAAAAAATGTTGTGCACAGTGGACACAGGAACATTAAGATCTCTGGAGATGGACTTGTAACCTTGAGATTGTCCTTACTTTTCCACAATTTTTGTTCTCAAGTCCTCAAAGAATTTTTTGCTGCTCTTTCCCTTCTCTATGCTCAGTGTGGAACACAGAGACACACAACAGAAAGGTGGAGTCAAATTTTCACTATTTTAACTGGTTGCCGGTGTGATTTCTATATTGTCAGCAACTGTTAATTGATACAGGTGAGTTTAATTACAAATTACAGGAGCATCACAAACTTGGAATGCAATTATTTCTTACCATTTTGAGAAGGTGCCAATAATTTTGTCCAGTCCATCTTTGGAGTTTTGCGTGGAATGTGAGAATGCCTAATTCTTAATTGCAACAATTTTCTGAGTGAAGTGGTGCATTATCTAAAAGAAATGCAGGGGTGCCAATATTTTTGGCCATGACTGTATATATATATATATATATATATATATATATAAAACAAAGGAGAAAACAGTGCTAAAAATTCTATACTATACAATCGTTTTTAGTAAATTCAAGAAGATGAGGAAAGTGAATGTATTCCCCTTACCAGAAATTACCTCGATCTAATGAGGTAAGTTGCCGCATCTGTGAGGGAAAGACATCTACCGTGCTTGTTCTTTGTTTGGACTGTTTAGACTGGTTTTCAACCACTTCCTGGAGTGTATGATTAGTATTGGTCCTCCTTCTGTCCTCTCATTCAGCAACTGGTGCTCGGAGTGAAAAACAATGGAAAAGAACCAAATAGTGTAATACTGTAATTTAATGTAACAAATAATTACAAATAAAAGAAATGCACTCACATTGTAAATCCTCAAACAATATGAGGTATGGATAAAACAGTCACCAGAGCCGATATCACAGGCAACAGCAGAAGTGTTGAGAAAAGTCCTGACAGGAGTTTCATACAATGAGTGCTGATTTAAGGTCGAAAGTATGCATATGACCTGCAAGGTTGTAGGGTGATGGGTTTGATCAGATGGCTAATTATTGAAAGATGTTATAGTTATTCCACCTTAGGAATAATAAAAGTTTATTTATTTCTGAGCACTATGGTCAGCAATGCCAGCAAGGTACAAGCCCAGAGTAGGAAAGCAGTTCAGTGATGCACTTAAGAAAAAATTCCAAATCAGGGACACAAAGCCAAAAATGCCAACCGGTACAGGTATTGGATACAAATGCAGTGCAGTGGTGCAGGCAAAGTATAGGCCTGAGTCAAAATTACTGTGATAGACATGCAGATGAAGTAAAAACTAGCTCAGAAATACTATGGTCATAGCCAGGGGACGAGTAAGCAACAAAGTCAGAAATGTGCAGAGGATCAAATTAAAGAAACAACTATAATCCAAGGAACTTATAAAGGTGAAGTCCAGAAACAAAGCTGAGGTCCAAAAGCAAGGAGGTCACAAATCAGACAGCAAAAAGCTATATATATATATATATATATATATATATATATATATATATATATATATATATGTGTGTGTGTACAGTATATATAGGTATAGATATATACAGATATATATAGAAATACATAGACCATATTCTGATGATTTGTGCAGAACATTGCAATGTCAAATATTTACAGTAAATTCAAACTATAACACTTTATTAAATATGAATATTGCATAAATATGTTTTTACATGTTTTCATCTAAATAACTGCAAAGGGCCCCTTATATAAATGTCTCTATGTGTATATATGTCTGTAAATACATATATCTATACTATTATTGCATTTGTAACGCATCTGTCGATGTCGCCAGTTGCACACACATCCTCAAAGGAATGTTGGCTGCGCGAGGCAGTCAAAAGAATGTTGGTTGCGCAGCCAAAATAATCCACCTGAATGCAGCGAAGCCACCCTGCCATTTTCGGAATCCACCTGGATGCAGCGTAGGCAAATTAAGCGGCATTAAGAAAAAAAACTTAACCTCCCACACGAAGTATGAAAAAAAACAAAACTAAAAGTCCCTCCTAACAATAAAACCCCCCACCTAACCACCAAACCCCCAAAATAATCCTATTGGCTGATTTCAAAATGTCAAGGTAACCCACATTGAATGGGGTACCTTGCAATCAATTGCACCGGAGATCGGATGAAGAGGAGCCTCCACGCCACTGTGGATCACCGCCGCTGAAGACACCTGCTGAGGACCGCCGCTGAGAACCACCGCTGAGGACCACCGCTCTGGATCCGCGCATTGGGGAAGACCGCTCTGCACCTCTGCTCCACGCTGCCTTCCCTCTGGATTAAGATAGATGATGGAACCGTCTGGAAGAAGACCTTCTACGCAGGACTTCAGGAATGATGAGTACCTATTTGGGGCTAAGTCTTAGGCTTTTATTTTTTAGGTTTTATTTTTTGGGGTGGCTTTTTTTTTAGATTAGGTTTTTTAGGGCTGTAAAAGAGCTGATTGCCCTTTTAAGGGCAATAAAAGAGCTGAATGCCCCTTTAGGGGCAATGGGTAGTTTAGATTCTTTTAGTGTTATGTTTTTTTATTTTGGGGGGTTTGGTGGGTGGGGATTTTTTACTGTTAGAGGGACTTAGTGTTTTTTAAATGTAAAAGAGCTGTTTAACTTAGGGCAATGCCATACAAAAGGCACCTTTAAGGGCTATTGGTAGTTTAGTATTAGATTAGGGGGTGTTTTTATTTTGGGGGGATTTTTATTTTTATAGGGGTATTAGTTCAGGTTTTTTTGTAATATTAAATGTTTTATTTTTGTAACATTAGATTGGGGGTTTGTATTTTTTAAACATAGACAGCCCTCTGGGCAGGCTTATCGCCTAGTACATATCTAAATACATAAATACATATGTACACAAATACTAATGTTTTTGCACATTACAAAATTATTTTATTAATATTATTTCTTAGTGGTGCAAGCAACCAACCAAATAATTACACAAAATAGAATACTGCAGCACATCCACTTCTATATTATCAAAACATTTTAAATATTGCAAAAATTCACCTAAGCTCATCTTTTAAAATTGGGATCTTAGTCACACAATATGGCCATATTTTTCTTAAGCCAGTCACCAACTTACAAGGTGTCCCGATGTTGACTGGTCCTAACACTGCAATGTGATGCCTTTCTGGGCTGTAACATTCCTGCTTTAACTATGCATCTAAGAATGAGCCTCTCTGGCTTTATACACACTTCAAATGTACTATAATGAGAGCAACTGGGCAACTGGGTGGGTGGGATGCTAGAAACCATGAAGATGGTTAGTCTTCCATAAATACAAATACAAATGTTTCTGCACACCTTACAAAATTATTTTATTAATATTACTTCTTAGGGGTGCAAACAATCAACCAAATAATTCCACAAAGTAGAATATTGCCGCACATCCACTTCTATATTATCAAAATATTTTAAATATTGCAAAAATTCACCTAAGCTTTTATTTTCTTAGACCTGAGACCTCATATCTTTAAACTTTTACAACTTTTTTGTGCAATTTTTTTTTTTTAAATAATTTTATTAGATGGTGTTTTTATGACTGTCACTATACTTTGTAATGTATTTTTGATGTGTTTAGTGAGACTTTTTTGTTTTGCAAAACAGTTAATCGGAGCTCTGAGGTTGATCTAACCCGTTACCTTCAATTGCTCTCAATCAACCGTGTTTACGTTCAACTTGTAATACGAACGGAAAACCTGACATGCTCAAACAGCCTCGATAAAACCCTTATCGCTCGTGCGTAACTGTTGATGCGCCACTCATAATCTTGCCCAATCTAGGATGACTCAAACTGTTCATAGAAACAGGTTCTATGTGGAACCAAATAGGTAGAAACTGTTGCTGTGGGACACATATTATGAACGACTATCTTCTCCTTGTAAAGTAAACATTGTTAATTAAAAGACCATAAGAGTCAAACAATTACATGTTGTTAGAACATGTAACTTTAAGACTATTGACACAGCACTATGTGTGTTTAACCTCCGCAAAGGGGTTATACGCATAGTGGAAGTGCCGCTCAGGACTGACTATGCACTGCTTTTACTTAGCAGAAAACGCTACTGATCCAATCAGCAGTGCTAGTCACATGACTCAGATGTGCAACTAGAGCTGCTGATTGGATAAGTGACAGTTTCAACTCTGGGCCAGTGCTGCGTAGGTCCTAAGCTGCATTTCTATTGTGTGTTTAACCCTTTTGCAGTAGTTAAACACAGACTAATTCAGGGTCCAACAGTGTCTCTTGGAACATTCAGTGCCTTTGCTATTTTTTGTATTCTATTCCTTGTTTGTGAAGGGCGATGATCTTTTCACTTTTTGAACCATTCTTTTGACTTAGCCATATTTCTAACATGCAGTCAAACGTGACACTCAACAAATCCCTAGCCAGTTCAGGCATTTCATGTGTTCTAGCTCAAGCA
The DNA here is from genome assembly GCF_027579735.1 of Bombina bombina. NCBI lineage: Eukaryota > Metazoa > Chordata > Amphibia > Anura > Bombinatoridae > Bombina > Bombina bombina. The sequence goes on from NC_069500.1 coordinate 259,407,574, forward strand.
CACCTGGTGCAACTAATTAAGCACTTGATTAGCTGCATCAGGTGTGCTTGAGACAACCCCTGTTTTGCATATTTGTGTTGTGAGGGATTCTATTCAGGGGGTTCAAAATTTTGAGACTGCAAAATTCATTAAAAGAAGTATTTTCAGTTGAATTTGGGGATACCACTTTTAGCATTCACTGTGTTGAGTTATTTCAATGGCTTTAGTTTGATTTGTTCATTGCAAACAGCTGAAAGTCTGTCAATTTTGACAATACACCTGTTTTGCAATGGGAGATGAATAATTTTGATGACAACTTTAGTGCTTAATGTCCCTTTTATAGAGAGTACCTATATGTTAAGGAGCATTAACAATAAGTTTCTATCAGCCAATCAGCATTAATAAGAAGTACTTATCACCCAATGAGCATTAGTAAGAAATTTACAACTGACACAAGAACGTTTGTTTCAATTTCAATTTAAAATTTTCAACTTCACTTTTTAGGCAGTACTAATTATTATAATCATTTTAACCGGCTAAAATGCTCCTCTTCTATATGAATATAGAACATTATTAAGTACAATGTCCCATTAATGCAATTCACACTAGTGCTATGTAGGACTAGATTACAAGTGAAGCGCAAACGTTTTTGTGCAAGCAATATCGTGTTTACGTGACTCACTTTAATTGTACTTATATTAGAAATTGAGTGAAATTGCGATTTCACTAGCACAATCCCGATTTATGCTTCAATCCTTACCGCAATCTCAGAGCTGTGGTTAACTTTTTCCGAAACTAAAAATTTGCACAAAACACTTCAAAAATACATTACAAAGTAGAGTTTCACTCATAATAACACTATCTAATAATAATTAGAACAACATATTGCATAAAAAAGTTATAAGGGCTCATATATATATGATATCTCAGGTGTTAGAAAAAAAAGGCAGGCAAATGGCTTTAACATTGAGATACATACATATACATGTCTAATGATATATTTGTATGTATGGATTAATATACAGTATCCCACAAAAGTGAGTACATCCCTCACATTTTTGTAAATATTTTATTACATCTTTTCATGTGACAACACTGAAGAAATTACACTTTGCTACAATGTAAAGTAGTGAGTGTACAGCCTGTATAACAGTGTAAATTTGTTGTGCCCTCAAAATAACTCAACACACAACCATTAATGTTTAAACCATTGGCAACAAAAGTGAGTACACCCCTAAGTGGAAATGTCCAAATTGGGCCCAAAGTATCAATATTTTGTGTGGCCACCATTATTTTCCAGCACTGCCTTAACCATCTTGGGCATGGAGTTCACCAGAGCTTAACAGGTTGCCACTAGAGTCCTCTTCCTCTCCTCCATGATAACATCACGGAGCTGGTGGATGTTAGAGACCTTGCGCTCCCACACCTTCCATTTGAGGATGCCCCAAAGATGCTCAATATGGTTTAGGTCTGGAGACATGCTTGGCCAATCCATCACAGTGTGTCTGGGGTTGCTATCATGCTGGAATACTGCCCTGCAGCCCACTCTCCGAAGGGAGGGGATCATGCTCTGCTTCAGTATGTCACAGTACATGTTGGCATTCATGGTTCCCTCAATGAACTGTAGTTCCCCAGTGCCAGCAGCACTCATGCAAACCCAGACCATGACACTCCCACCACCATGCTTGATTGTAGGCAAGACACACTTATCTTTGTACTCCTTACCTGGTTGCCACAACACACTCTTGACACTATCTGAACCAAATAAGTTTATCTTGGTCTCATCGGACCAAAGGACATGGTTCCAGTAATCCATGTCCTTAGTCTGTTTGTCTTCATCAAACTGTTTGCAGGCTTTCTTGTGCATCATCTTTAGAAGAGACTTCTTTCTGGTACAACAGCCATGCAGACCAATTTGATGTAGTGTACGGTGTATGGTCTGAGCACTGACAGGCTGACCTCCCACCCCTTCAACCTCTGCAGCAATGCCAGCAGCACTCATATGACTATTTCCCAAAGACAACCTCTGGATATAACGCTTAGCATGAGCACTCAACTTTTTTGTCGACCATGGCGAGGCCTGTTCTAAGTGGAACCTATCCTGTGAAATCGCTGTATGGTCTTGTCCAACATGCTGCAGCTCAGTTTCATGGTCTTGGCAGTCTTCTTATAGCCTAGGCCATCTTTATGTAGAGCAACAATTCTTTTTTTTCAGATCCTCAGAGAGTTCTTTGCCATGAGGTGCCATGTTGATCTTCCAGTGACCAGTATGAGAGAGTGTGAGAGCGATAACACCAAATTTAACAAACCTGCTCCCCATTCACACCTGAGAGCTTGTAACACTAATGAGTCACATGACACCGTGGAGTAAAATTGGCTAATTGGGCCCAATTTGGACATTTTCACTTAGCGATGTACTCACTTTTGTTGACAACGGTTTAGACATTAATGGCTGTGTGTTCAATTATTTTGAGGGGACAGCAAATTTACACTGCTATACAGGCTGTACACTCACTACTTTACATTGTAGCAAAGTGTCATTTTTTCAGTGATGTCACATGAAAAGATATAATAAAATATTTACAAAAATGTGAGGGGTGTACTCACTTTTGTGAGATACTATATATATATATATATATATATATATATATATATATATATATATATATATGATAACAGATGAAGAGCACTCTCACTTCGAATACCATATGAACATATGCAGTTGATATTTTTGTTCATATGGTATACAGCTCCTGATAATGACACATGGCTAATGTACCTAGGTTGCTTTTGTTTTCTGATTAGTCTGTCTATTTATATGTGTAGCTTTAGGCACTATTACATGATCATTTATGTGCACTATGTCACTGCAATGCTCATGTTAATTGATACTGTTTCCTCAGTAGTGAATTGAGGGTCTAATTACACCATTTAGCAACATGATTTTGAACCTATGAAAACTACATGACACAGGGTTGTTTAATACTGTTGTTATGACTACCACTTGGCGTTTTTTTTTTTTCTAATTAGGGGTGAGGCTTGTGTTTTATTGGATATGTGTGTTATAAAAGTTTGTTGGTCACTGTGTTTCAATGACTGAGGAAAGGGATACGGTCCCCGAAACGTCACATTAAAAACACGTTTGTTTAAAAGACCAGCAAGTGCATTCCATTGTTTATAGTTATACATATATATATATATATATATATATATATAGATATAGATATAGATATATGTATAAATATATTTATATGTGTATATATGTATTTACAATTAAATATAAAGACAATGATATGAGTGCAATAGTCCCAAATTAATCAATCCACACTGTGTAGTTTCAAGTGTGCCCCGTAGTTTATATATAATCCATTGACAGGTTTATTTTATATAATGACTTTGTCTTAGGGCTCTGTATTGATAAATAATTGACTCTATTATTCTTATCACATAACATTGGTTTTAATTTGTATCATGTATTTTTGTATTTTTATATTAACTCTTTATCTATTTCTCTTTTGTAATTTTGTCTCTGAGCAGGAGTGTCAGGCTAAACAGGGTTAAATAGTGGCAGGCGTTGTTTAAATTTTATTAGGCATCTGATGAGCCAATTGAAATTATTTTTGTTTTTTAAAAGTATGCGAACAGCACAGCACTATTACAGCTTTTAAGCCGAAACGCGTAATCCACAGTGCTGCGCCATATCACACATTTGTACTGCAAGCTTCTAACTTGTATTTTAAAGCTACGCTGATAAATTGATGTTTTATATAAACTCCAGGACCAATTCCCAATTTTTCTCTCTATATGTATTTACAGACATATATACACATATAAAAACATTAATATATAGGTATACATATTTTTAATATTTTCATGTAATGTAAATGTAAATAATATGTTTGCGCATATTACAGTATGTGATCTGGTGTGCACATATTAAAGCAAACATGTTAAAGAACATTGGAATATGAAATATTTATAATTACATGTTGGATTCGTGCTAATGAGAATATGTCATTGTGTTTGCAAGTGAGAGTGGGTGTTAGTTTTTTTCCACTTTATTTTCTCCATTGACTTCTATGACGGAATACGTGAAAGCGTACACGATATTGTATGTTCAGATTTTTGCGCTAGTCGGGTTACCGTTTTGCAATATAAGTCTTTTTTTAACTTGTAATACAAGTGCAACCCAACTAGCGCAAAAAGCTTAAATTAAGCAAAGTTTTCGAGATTGCAGAAAAATAAATAACGCCCCACTTGTAATCTAGCCCATAGTCTACAAAAAAGTGGAGCCAAAACTACAGAAGTTCAATAGACACGATGTAGGTATTCCTCACAAGCTTCCTAATAGTTGTTATTGACCAAAATGTAATCATTACAAAAATGCATAGTTAATACTGTAGACTATAATTTGCACAACCAGCAATGCAATACAAAAGTTATGTATGATCCGTGAGAAAGTATTATATATTGTTTTATATTATATATTGTAATTTCCAATAGCAGAAGACTGGAATGTGTCACTTTGTTTTTTGGACATTACAGATAATGCAAAAACAAAAATGTAGCTACAAACAAAATCCACATTTTTTTTTAGATTCTTCCATGCACTTAGCCTCAAGAGGAGATGCTCCTAAAATTGTTGTCACGAAGAATCAATCATCAAAAACCTTGAAATATATATGTGTGGGTGTGTTGCAGTTTTACTAAATTCAAAACTCAATTGAAAACATAAAACAAAGGTTATGTAGATATATCAGGATCTCTCTCTCTCATGTTCTCCAATTCAAATAATGCAAGTTGTTAACTTTGGCTTATATCTACTGAATTTTTGTGATGATGCAATCATTGCTGAAAAAATAAAAAATAAACTTGATTTGTTTTCAAAGAGCCATTATGTCATAATATTACATGCTCTAATACATTAGGTAATTGTCAGTCGAGATATAGACTTGTTATCTAAGAACTCATATATAGCAACACCCAGGGGTCATATATATCCATAAGCAGATATAGCACATACAAAATCCAGAAATCCAGAATTTCTTGTTACCAGACATTGGTAACAAGATATAAGCATGAGAAGATACATATATCACAAACACACAGAGCAAAACTACATCATAAACAGGCAGTGAATTTGCACCAAACATACACGTGTATTCAATGTGATATACCTGAAATGAAGCAGTACGTGGTAACAGATAACACATAATGTAAACAACAGCCTAAAAGTCAGCACTAAAAGGACAGATAGAGCCACATTATTACAATCATAAGCCAACAGATGTTAATAACTAATAAATATTGTGTATATAATTTAGGCAATTTATTTAAAGTCAACAACACCTTTTTATGGAATATCAGAAATTAAAGTAAAAAAATCACTTAAACTCCATACAAACAAATTGTGCTGAGTATCAATTTGTTAATCCATTAGACTTATATAGTTCTTACATGTCACTTACAGGATGTTTCAGTATCTGAATTCCAATGAAAAATTATTGTTATAAGTACTACTTTAATTAGCTGCCTCATTGACTATGAGTTCATCAGCATTCAATAATTAACACAATAGACTTCCAATGGTCTGAAGATTAATGATGCACAAAAGGTATGCTAACAGGATAGATACCCTATTCACCTTATATCAAAGTCAAATATCGCAATAAAAAATTGTAATCATTTTATGCTAGCGTTAAATATGTTTTATCCATAAAAGTATTTATATAATAGACACAGTTTGGTACCCTATTTGTATACACAGTATTTGCTAATGTTGTAAGAAAATGCTGCCTTTTAAAGTGCAGTCAGTAAGTTTTCTTACAACATCTAGAATGCCAGTCTCTGTTGAAAAATTGCTTTGTTAAAAGAAAATAAAAACTATTAGAAGTGTTGGACTGAAAATTAATAAAACTCTTTATGGGATGGTGCTCACTCAGACTAAAACATCTTTTACAACATTGTGCCTTTTGCTGAAGGAAACTCTTCTGTAATTTATCATTCCAGTCTTAGCCATTTTCTAGCCCTGTCACAAAATAGAAGGACATTCTGCTCTGGACATATATTAATGAGGAAAAATATCATAATATCATAATTCAAAAAAGTATCATTAAAGGGACACTCAATCAAAATGAAACTTTCATTATTCAGATAGAGCATGCTATTTTACAACTTTCCAATTTACTTCCATTAACTAAATGTGCACAGTCTTTTTATATTTAAACTTTTTGAGTCACCAGCTCCTACTGAGCATGTGCAAGAATAAGTGTATATGCGTTTGTGAATGGCTGACGGCTGTCACATGGTACATGTATGCATTTGTGATTGGCTGATGGCTGTCACATGGTACAGGGGGAGTGGAAAAAGACAGAACTTTTAAAATTGTCAGAAAAAAAATCTACTACTCATTTGAAGTTCAGAATAAATGCTATTGCATTGTCTTGTTATCTTGCATTTGTTGATTATGCAAATCTACTGTGTTGACTGGTCCTTTCAAGAAGGTAATCCACCAACAAAGTATTGACCCACCAAAAAAAAACAATAACACGCATTTCAGCACTGCTGCTACCATCATCAAATTGGGTTCATACAGTATCTCTATCATTAATTCCATGCTTTTGACAAACTATTGAAAGAATGCATCCATAGTCTTTTATTAAGATGCCCAAGCCCATCATTATATAAAACATACTGGATGAAAGTGTGATGGAAAGTAATGTGGAAGAGTCTTTCATAGTGCAAACTTATTACAGTTAGCAGCTCTCACAATGCAACATCATTCAGTGTAAATCTTTAGGGGTAGATTTACTTACGCTGTAGCGAATCATGTCGGCTCCACCTCGCTAAATGCCAACAGCATATGCTGTCGACATTTATCATTGCACAAGCATTTCTAGTTAAATGCTTGTACAATGCCTCCCCCCTGCTCACCGGCAGCCAGTAGGTGGTGTCAATCTTACGACTGCTGCTTCTTAAGTTACATTTCAGGTGAGCCTGAAATGATAAAGGTAGCAAGCAGCATCCGCTGCTTAATAAATCTACCCCAGTGTGTCTATAAAACAATGGGAGCTGCCATGTTGCAACTTAGGTTACTCTCTCTGCAGTGGCCAATTAGAGACAGTTGGACAAAATAAATAATGAAAATATATTGCAGAGACTTTTTTCTATGTATGATTTAAGCATTTTATAATACCATCTCAAAGTGTTTATTGTTCCTTTAATGTGTTTAAAAAAAATTACTTGAAAGTTCTATGTTTTTATTTTATTCATATACATATATAGGTACAGTACAGATATTTATTTTACAAACAAATATATATATATATATATATATATATATATAGCAAAAGATAGAAGACAGCACTCTCTGGTCTTAAATACAAAGGTTGTTTTATTTGTAGTGACGTTTCGGGGAAAGCTTTGTATTTAAGACCACTACAAATAAAACAACCTTTGTATTTAAGACCAGAGAGTGCTGTCTTCTATCTTTTGCTATTATTACCCACATTCATGCACCCTGGCAAATCGTGATACTGTTCGTGAGAGTGCACTTGTCCTATTAACCTATATATATATATTAAATAAAAAGGTCACTTTCTTCTTTGTGAAGAACATTGCAATTTACATTATTTCTAACTCACTTCGGGTCAGGTTAACTCGTCAGGGATAACAATTTTTTTTTAGTCTTTTAGAAGTCTATGGGGAGAAGAATTTAGAGTTGTTGTGGTACCATAAGTCCTAAAGTTAGTGCGTATCGGTCTTTTGCTGGCGCACTAACTTTTTACTTTTAACTTATATATGTGCTCTAACTCGGCCCTTAAGAATTTTAACTTTGAGCACAGCTAGCATGTGAGTTAAAAAGTTATTTAACGTGCCATTTATAGTCTGGCCCTTAAATATATGTTAGATGTAATGATGTTATCAAATCAAAGATTAGTCTAAAAATAGTATGAAGATCATTTAAAAAAATATCCTATAATATAAAAGGCGAAGTGTGTTTGTCCGAAGCTATCATGCGCAGTAGAGACAGTACGAGGACAAACACACCTGGCCTTATCTGACATGCTGTTTGCGACGGTGGGGTGAAAGTGGGCATGTCCGGATTGGAGCGTGGGCGTGGCCGGGTGTGGCGGGTGTGGTCGGGCGCGGTCGGCGCGAGAGAGGGGAGATAAATAGAAAAAGAGGGGGAGAGACAAAAAGAGATAGGAAAGAGCTAAAGAGAAGGGGAAGAGCAGAAGAGAGGGGAAATTGCAGAAGAGAGGGGAGAGAGCAAAATAGAGGGGAAAGAGCAAAAGAGAGGGGAAATAGCAAAATAGAGGGAAGAGAGAAAAATAGAGGGGAGAGAGAGAGCAAAAGAGAGGGGGAGAAAGAGAGAGAGCAACATAGAGGGGAAGAGAGAGAGCACAAAAGAGAGGGGGGAGAGAGAGCGCAAAAGAGAGGGGGAGAAAGCACAAAAGAGAGGGGGAGAAAGTACAAAAGAGAGGGGGGGACGAGAGCGCAAAAGAGAGGGGGGCAGAGAGAGAGCGCAAAAGAAAGGGGGAGAGAGAGAGCACAAAAGAGAGAGGGAGAGAGAGCGCGCAAAAGAGGGGGGAGAGAGAAAGCACAAAAGAGAGAGAACGCAAAAGAGAGGGGGAGAGAGAGCATAAAAGAGAGGGGGGAGAGAGCGCAAAAGAGAGGGGGAGAGAGAGCGCAAAAGAGAGGGGGAGAGAGCGCAAAAGAGAGGGGGGAGAGAAAGCAAGAGAGAGGGGTAGAGAGCGCAAAAGAGAGGGGGAGAGAGCACAAAAGAGAGAGGGAGAGAGAGCAAAAGAGAGGACAGAGAAAGAGAGGAAAAGAGAGAGGGGAGAGAGAGAGCAAAATAGAGGGGGAGATAGAGTAAAAGAGAGGTGGAGCGAGAGAGAGCGCAAAAGAGAGGGGGAGAGAGCACAAAAGAGAGGGGGAGAGAGAGCAAAAGAGAGGGGGAGAGAGCAAGGGGTGGGACCGCTGTACTGCAAAAAATGGCCCATGTAAACGGGCTTTAGGACTAGTATATATATATTAGCTGTTTAATTATTGAAAAAATATGTTTAAAGGGACAGTCTACACCAAAATTGTTATTGTTTTAAAAGATAGATAATTCCTTTATTACCCATTCCCTAGTTTTGAATAACCAACACAGTTATATAAATACTCTTTTTACCTCTGTGATTACCTTGTATATAAGCCTCTGCAAACTGCCCCCTTATTTCAGTTCTTTTGACAGACTTGCATTTTAGCAAATCAGTGCTGACTCCTAGGAACTCCACGTGCGTGAGCACAGTGTTATCTATATGAGACACATGATCTAACACCCTCAAGTGGTGAAAAACTGTCAAAATGCCCTGAGAGAAGAGGCAGTCTTCAAGGGCTTAGAAATTAGCATATGAACCGCCTAGGTTTAGCTTTTAACTAAGAATACCAAGAGAATAAAGCAAAATTTGTGATAAAAGTAAATTGGAAAATTATTTAAAATTACATGTCCTATCTGAATCATGAAAGTTTATTTAGGATTAGACTGTCCCTTTAACGTTTTATTGTAACCTAGGTTTTTCATATCTAATCTTTTTCTGCTGAGTACAATTAGAAACATATACAAATATTATGTGCTCCAACAATGTGCTGTGTAGAATATGTTAATGTTAAAGTAACTTTAAACCCTGCTAGAATTTCTTTATCATAACTGTTGCTAATGAGGTTCAGCAGGGGAAATGAGAAAAGAACAGGCTTCTAAATCTTATATTGGAAAACCCATAGGTATCATAATTAAAGAGGATAAATTAAATTAATAAAGACTATTGGACATTTTTTTAGAAGTGGAAAGAATTTCATTTGCAAAGTGATTACAAACAGAAAACTAGTAAAGCAAAAACACATGTCACCAAATTAATGATCCATAATAATAATGCAAATGGATATCCACAGCACCAAATGGGACCACACAAACTCCTCCCAAATGCTAGATCTCTCAACCAGATCTCATGATAAAACTAAAAAATAAAGCGATTAAAAGAGCGCTATATAGTTCCTGGTGGGGGAGCTAATAGCTTAAGGTAGGATCTATAGGGTGAATGTGTAGAAATATATAGTTATGTAGAAATGGATAAATAGAATTTGAATAGGTACAAGAGGTAAAACTAACCTCCTATCCTATACTATAAAAGGCCAAGTGTGTTTGTCCGAAGCTGTCATGCGCAGTAGAAACTGCGCGTGAGGACAAACACACCTGGCCTTCCGACTAGACTAGAGTCAGCATGTGGTGGAGTGGGCGTGGCCGGGCGGGTGTGTTGTGGGCGTGACCGGCGTGACGTGGGCATGGTCGGATGCAGTCGGACGCAACGTGGGCATGGCTGGTGCTGTGTGGGCATGGCCAGATGTGCGCAGTGTGGGCGTGGCCGGGCGGGCCGACTGCCGAGACATCGGGAGACAGAGAGCGAGCAGAAGAGTGGGGATGAAGAGTGGGGGAGAGAGACAGCACAAACGAGATGGGCAGAGAGACAGCACAAAAGAGATGGGGAGAGAGACAGCACAAAAGAGATGGGGGAGAGAGGCAGCATAAAAGAGATGGGGGAGAGAGACAGCACAAAAGAGATGGGGGAGAGAGGCAGCACAAAAGAGAGGGGGAGAGAGACAGCACAAAAGAGATGGGGGAGAGAGACAGCACAAAAGAGATGGGGGAGAGAGGCAGCACAAAAGAGAGGGGGAGAGAGACAGCACAAAAGAGATGGGGGAGAGAGGCAGCACAAAAGAGAGAGGAGAGAGACAGCACAAAAGAGAGGGGGAGAGAAACAGCACAAAAGAGAGGGGGAGAGAAACAGCACACAAGAGAGGGGGGAGAGACAGCACAAAAGAGATGGGGAGAGAGACAGCACAAAAGGGAAGGGGGGAGACAGCACAAAAGAGAGGGGGGGAGACAGCACAAAAGAGAGGGGGAGAGAGACAGCACAAAAGAGATGGGGAGAGAGACAGCACAAAAGAGAGGGGGGACAGCACAAAAGAGAAGAAGAAAGAAACAGCACAGAAGAGAGGGGGAGAGAAACAGCACACAAGAGAGGAGGGAGAGACAGCACAAAAGAGATGGGGGAGAGAGACAGCACAAAAGAGATGGGGAAAGAGGCAGCACAAAAGAGATGGGGGAAAGAGGCAGCACAAAAGAGAGGGGGAGAGAGACAGCACAAAAGAGAGGGGGAGAGACAGCACAAAAGAGATGGAGGAGAGAGACAGCACAAAAGAGAGGGGGAGAGAGAGCAGAAAAGAGAGGGGGAGAGACAGCACAAAAGAGATGGGGGAGAGAGACAGCACAAAAGAGAGGGAGAGAGAGACAGCACAAAAGAGAGGGGGAGAGAGACAGCACAAAAGAGAGGGGAGAGAGACAGCACAAAAGAGGGGGGGAGACAGCACAAAAGAGAGGGGAGAGAAACAGCACACAAGAGAGGGGGGAGAGACAGCACAAAAGAGATGGGGGAGAGAGACAGCACAAAAGAGAGGGGGAGAGAGACAGCACAAAAGAGAGGGGGAGAGACAGCACAAAAGAGATGGGGGAGAGATACAGCACAAAAGAGAGGGGGAGAGAGACAGCACAAAAGAGAGGGGAGAGAGACAGCACAAAAGAGAGGGGGAGAGAGACAGCACAAAAGAGATGGGGGAGAGACAGTACAAAAGAGATGGGGGAGAGAGACAGCACAAAAGAGATGGGGGAAAGAGGCAGCACAAAAGAGATGGGGGAAAGAGGCAGCACAAAAGAGAGGGGGAGAGAGACAGCACAAAAGAGAGGGGGAGAGACAGCACAAAAGAGATGGGGGAGAGAGACAGCACAAAAGAGAGGGGGAGAGAGACAGCACAAAAGAGAGGGGAGAGAGACAGCACAAAAGAGAGGGGGAGAGAGACAGCACAAAAGAGAGGGGGAGAGACAGCACACAAGAGAGAGGGAGAGACAGCACAAAAGAGATGGGGGAGAGAGACAGCACAAAAGAGATGGGGAAAGAGGCAGCACAAAAGAGATGGGGGAAAGAGGCAGCACAAAAGAGAGGGGGAGAGAGACAGCACAAAAGAGAGGGGAGAGACAGCACAAAAGAGATGGAGGAGAGAGACAGCACAAAAGAGAGGGGGAGAGAGACAGCAGAAAAGAGAGGGGGAGAGACAGCACAAAAGAGATGGGGGAGAGAGACAGCAGAAACGAGAGGGGGAGAGAGACAGCACAAAAGAGAGGGGGTAGAGACAGCACAAAAGAGAAGGGGAGAGAAACAGCACAAAAGAGGGGGGGAGACAGCACAAAAGAGATTCTGTGTCTTTCAAAGCTTTGCATGAAAGACACAGAAAAAATTCTTTAAGTTGGTTGCCCAATACATTTTTCAATTTTTTGCTTGGTTTCATGGGTACACTAGTTGAAATTATTGTTTTTTAGTTTTTGGTCTTATGATTAATGAATTTGGGAGTTTCAAATAATATTATCTTCTTTTAAAAAATGCCAATGTTTTTTTATTATCCTTTCTATTATGAATCTATTCTCACTATATTCAGTGATGAAAGGTACTTCTATATTTGTATTCTCATTGCATTTTTTCTCCATGTATTTGAGTAGTTATTCCCTCTTTATGGCTTCCACCTCCCATATTGTTTTATCTATGGAATTCTCCTCATATCCCCTTTCCATGAACCTCTCTTTTAAAATGTGTGATTGCTCTTTCCATTTATCAATGTCTGAGCAGTTTTTTCATATCCTCATAAGCTGGCATTTGGGGATGTTAAACTTCCATCTATGATGGTGGCAGCTAGTCTGATGTATATAATTGCTGCAATCTACTTCCTTAAAATAGGTCAAAGTAGTGACTCTGCCTTCATTTATATTGATGGCTAAATCTATTAAGTGTATACTACTATTACTCACTTCTTAGGTGAAATTTAAATTCATTATATTGCTGTTCATTACATTTATAGTATGTTGCAAATCCTCAATGGATCCTTTCCACACTATAAGGATGTTGTCTATATATCTTTTATAGAGGACCAGGTCTGCACCTGCTGGGCAAGATTCCCAGAAGATGTTCTCCCATTTTCCCATATAGAGATTGGCATAGCTAGGTGCAAACCTGGTCCCATAGCTGTTCCACATATCTGGTTGTAGAAACACAAGGACGACATTCACCTGAAATAGCGCAAACCGTATATGACGTCATCACAATGACAACTTCTGGTATGGGTCACTATGGAGAAACCGGAAGTGACAAGACGTTAGATCACTTCCGGTTTCATAGGAGTTTTTGGGCACCAGTTTGTAGCTCTATTATTGGCCAAAGATACCTTTAAAGGAGATATTCACATACAGCCATTATCAGTCTTGAGAAAGGTCCTGTTTAGGACTGAAAGGCATAGATATTACTGATACGGCTCAGGTTCATTATATATTGGTAAGCATAATACTTATTGCTAAGATTGTCACTAGCGTTATTGCACTATATATTTTATTTATTATAGGAGATCGTCATGTCTAGAAGATTATCACTATACATTTGAGGACCAACATTATCTAAGGAAGTTTGAGGATAATTATTCAGGATTACCATTTAAGGATTTATCACATTATATACATTTTTTCCACTGTTTTGACACAGCACCATTTTTTCTTGTTTTTTCTTTTTTTCTTTTTAAGGTGTACATCTCTTTTGAGATTTTTGAGTTTTTTCATCATATAGTTGTTATATATATTTTTTATATATTTTTTTTTTGTTATTTTTGTTGTGTTTTAACTGTTATATTATGATATAGGAGGTTAGTTTTACATCTTGTACCTATTCAAATTCTATTTATCCATTTTTACATAACTATATATTTCTACACATTCACCCTATAGATCCCACCTTAAGATATTAGCTCCCCCACCAGGAACTATATAGCACTCCTTTAATCACATACAATTTTTCATGGCTAAATAAGCATAAATCATATTTAACAGGTGTTTTTACACATAAAATAAAAAAAAAGTAGCGAGAAATGAAAACATAAAAAACAATACATTGCTGTACCCTAAATTCAAATGGAAATCTCCCAAAGAGGATGAGAGTTAAGTTCAAAATTTCCATGCTTGTTAATATTGAATTTGGAACTCTGGCATTAGCAAAAGTGTTTTGTCTGAATTGTTCTAATCTAAGTAATATTCTGGGATATATCCAACAGTCCTAAAGCATTAGATCTCCCCATAATTGCATATTTTTCTTTTCATTCATATAAATACTCATCGCTTTCCTCAAGATCTTAAATGTTTCCCTTGGATTATTCAGATGGCTAGCCATCACACAGTAGCATTTGGCCACTTTAATTCTGGATTGACTTTGGTTTTGGATGCTTCTGATTTGACCTCTTAGTTTTTGTTGGACATCCGGATACAGGGCTAGTTTATCTAACAGAAAAATCACACTGACATTAGCAGGGTCTGCCCTCAGAGAATTGTCTAAAAAAAAAAGGACTGTCCTTGCTAGTTGCAAGATGTCTCCCATAGAAAGAATGAAGCTCACTGAAAAGGGAAACTTTACTGGGGTAAGTAAAGTTAACAGGGGCATTTTTTAAAACTTAAATTCTGCAGCCAATACAAATCAGATTGCATTCCGCCTATAGGATCTTACAATTGTTTCTAATTTTATATACAAGTGTTTTTATTTTACCATAATAAGGGCTAGATTACAAGTGGAGTGCTAATGTACCGCAAACTCGCCAGTTTGCGGCGTGCAATAAATAACCAATGGTGCTCAAAATATTAACCAGAGGTCAGACCTCTAGTTCATTTTTTAAATGTGCCACAACTGCCCCCCCCAAAATATGTGTAGTTCCTTTTAAAAAATAAAAAATTGGAGGGGGCGGAGCCTGCTCTCAGTGCGGTAGGACGCATCTGTGTGAAGCTCCTGATACTAGATAGATTTTGTATGACTTTTTTAGCAAAAGATCTACACTATTTTATTCTCTAAGGGCTCCATGTACTAAGCCGTCAATTCATCCGCCGTTACTCGCCGCGGGCGAAATGGTGTCCGCTGTCACTATGTACTAATAATCCCCCAATAAATAGACAAGTCTAGCCCGCCGCGAGCAGTGGCGGATTATTGATAAATTTGACGTCTCGCTCGCCGCGACTAAGCTGATGTACTTAACTTTCAGTTGAATTGTCTGGCCAATTATTAACACGTGACATGCAAGGTGTCACGAACATCATAGTAGTCGCGGGAATAGAATTTTGCTCCTATAAAAGTTCAACTTATCTAAACAACTTTATTATTGTTCTAAATTTTTTGAAGAGTGATAACAGAGCGTTATTTTTGTAATATTTATTTACAATTTGGATATGGCTTCATCTGGATCTGATAATATATAAATATTAATATAAAAATAATTATAAAGATTGACAACTATACAATAAAAATTTAAAATATAGATTACTCTTTAATTACAGTCGACAAATTTGGCGCAATTTATGTACATGGAAATGAGAGACAAATTAGACGCCAGTTATGCTGTACAATGCTGATATTACTGCCTTTTATATATGTCTAGACTGGCGCCTAGATTGACTTTCCTATTGTTTTGTACCTTGCCCGCCACCTTGCGAGGCAAAAATAACGAGGTGGGAGCGGAAATTGTAGTGAGCGGACAAATAGATTTTTTAGTACATTCGTTTTTGGCGAGTTGGTGGTCAAATGTGTCTAATTACAGTGAAAAATGGAGAGGTAGCGAGGTTTGGCGGATAAGTACGCTCGCAATTTTAAAGATGCGAGTTTGAACATAGTTGACGACTTTGTACATATCAGTTTGCGAGTTTTGACGCAAGATTTGTTGCGGGTAGCTCGCTGATCGCTTAGTACATGGAGCCCTAAGTGTTCATCTGTAACACGAGATCCGACAGATGATACGAGTGGATGTCTTGACTGCGTCCTCACCTATGCTCTCTGAGACAGCTGTGAGACACAAAACTCCTCAGGCCTAGCAGCCATTTTACAACTACTACGCTTAAGAACAGCGTGGATCTCACTATCCAAAGTCTGTGTGAGTTGTGATTCATAGGTCTGGGGCTGCCACACAATTACCCCCCCAAACTCTGGGGTTAAGCAATCCTGTGACAGGATTATTCCTAAACACTAAAACATAATTTG
This sequence comes from Bombina bombina, assembly GCF_027579735.1. Classification (NCBI taxonomy): domain Eukaryota; kingdom Metazoa; phylum Chordata; class Amphibia; order Anura; family Bombinatoridae; genus Bombina; species Bombina bombina. The sequence goes on from NC_069500.1 coordinate 259,423,701, forward strand.
GGACTTTGATACCTGGCTGTCCACCTATCACTTATTTCAAAATGGAGGGTCTCTGTAGATGGGAGTTGTCAGTGACCCGGCTCCTTAAGGAACATTTTCGAAGCCTTGAACAAGAGTTATGTGCTATCCTGATGACTGCCCAAAACAGCAATCGGGTAAATTTGGAACACACGAGCTCAACCATAACTGGTGATCCTGTACCTTACCAGATGGAAACTGATATATTGGAGGTCCCCGTTCCCTACCCACAGGGAAAACTAACCTGCGCATCCCCAAAGGAATCTCTGCCTTTGCGACACCCACTGATGAGGAGACATAAGACTGTGGGAGAATGGCCAGAACCTTCAAGACCAGACACCACATGGGAGTGGAATTTGTCGGAAGCAAAGTCGGAGGTAAAGATTGAATCTGGGTCTGATGTGGAGAGGGCCAGTCATACATGTACCTCCGAAACAGTGCTGGCTGTTGCTCTACAAAGGAAAACCGATCTTGCTACTCCTCTACGTGTGAAAATCCTGACCGGGATATTTGACCATGGTTGCCCACTTGACCTGCACAGAGATTCAAGGGACGGCGCCTTACCTTTACTCCACAAGGCTGAAGCATCGCAGTGGCGATCAGCTGGATCAGGGGGACTTTGGTCGCAAATGGCCCTGATGTTATCTGGAACGATGCAGAGAGGGTTTGTTCATACTGAGCAGCTACACCTCCGTAAGGGAATCGGGTGAGATCTGCATTGACAGCCTCCTAACTTTGTCATAACTAGAGGAGGATTTTGGCGAGGGGCCCCTACGAACTGGACTATTGGGTATTACAAACAGGTAGGGAATCTGAACGGCTAGATGGAGGCTGTTGATTCCCGGTAATGCTAAACTCCTGACAGATAAGAAAGTTAGAACTCTATACATATGTCGGGAGGTATATGTTTGCTTCAAGAGACCTCCATAGTTTGGATAATTCCAGGACATTCTTCCTTTATTACAGTCAATGCCCCATATTATCCTTCATGAGCAGATATAGGCTAATCCTCATGATACTTTTACGCCTTTGTACACTATTTTGTAGAGGAAGGGGATATCGCTGACTGGTGGGTTGGGGCGTTATGCACTGCTCTTTTAAAAAAAAATAAAAAAAATAACATAATATAAGCCTAAGTGTACTATGTCCATTTTTATGTCCATTTTTACTTTGCCTTGTTAGATAGTCCAGGTTATTTTTGTGTAGGCTCCAGTTATAATTATACCTTATGTGTGATGTTTACAACGTTTAAGGTTTATGTACTTCTATATATTTTGCTATTCCTAAGCCCCCTTCCATGCTATTAGAGGTGTGCAGGTGCCTAATTCTCTGGCCATAGCGAATGCATGTTTGAGAATAGTGAGACATAGCCTTACAGAGTTGACACCATACTATACGTGCTGTAATGCACATAAGTCCATAACTATAAACTCACTTGCCCAGTTATGGTTATAATCTTTGCAAGGTTTGTTAATATATTGCTTTAAATATGTCTTGGGGGCTACCTATCTACTAATACCTTAACCTTGTCCTGCAAGTGGCTGGATGATTTGTTATAAGAAATTATACTTGATGATGCTTTCTTCTATATCACTATGTGCAGCGTAATTTTAGTTCACATTTTTCTGATGGAGGTCCAACATCATATCTTTCCCCAATTCAGGACCCCTTTGAGGTGCTATTAACATCAATATATTTATCCATCTAGTTGCACCATTCCCCCAAGTGACCATACAGAGATAGTACAATGCTGGCCTCTAACCATAGCTAACCAGGGCAATTAACTGTACCTCCCCTCCCTATTAACTAGCCTATGGACCCTACAGATTGTTTTAGTCTCGATGTAGCATTTTAGTCCATACCCTGACCCTCTCTCCTAAGAGATTATATAACAGTCATTGCCATTATCTATTGAATAGCAGTGCACTACCTAGGGGTTTGCTATGCATATAGCACATAATATGGCAGTCTTATAGGTATTCGCTACAATATCATTGGCCGATCTACTTGTCTAATGGATTATCCTTCAAAACCTCCTTAATTCATACAGCCTCCCACTGTTATCGATATACTAAGCCTGGGTGGATAAGCTACATACATCATCTGTATTTTCATGGTATTGTTAAATATGTCCCACAAGCTAACAGTTTTCAATTGGGGTCCAAAAGTGACCCATTTTGTTATTTTATCTCTTCCCCTGAAATTCCCCACTCTGTATCAAATTCTTGTTTAGGGCGCCCATGAGAGGTCCCTAGTTATCATTGAGGAAATTCATTCTATTTGTCTTTATATAATATTTTAGGGGGACACTTCTAAATTAAAAACCTGAGGTTGACTTTCTATTTGTGCAGCTGGTTGATAGTTTGTATTAGTTATTTTGATACCTAATATGTACATCTTGTTGTGTATTTCATTTACTGTCAAACTTGTGATATTGTCTATTTATAACCTCAATAAAAAATGTATTAATAAAAAAAATAAAAAAATAAAAAACTAAACATTGACAGGGTATTGCAAAGTTAATATTTACAGCATATAATTAAACATTTTATTTTACAAAAAAAAAAAAAAAAAATTGTGGGATTTTTTATTTTTTTTAAAAATATAACAGCACTAGGCAATTTTTGGGGGCTAAAGTTGGCGTCTGTGGGGAGTTAGAAAAAAATGGCACTGAAAAGTGTCTTTACATAGCGGTCTATGGGAACTGTGTGCTCCCTGTAAATATATATGTATATGCTTATATACATGTATATTTATTTGTTAATATGTGTATGTACTTATATTAAAGGGACATAGTACTTATATGCTAAAACTTGAAAGTGATGCAATATAACTGTAAAAAGCTGACATTATCATATCACTTTATAATCTCTTTATAACTTTATAATCTCTATGTAAAAAAAAGTAGGAAGAAATAAACAACAGCCAATCAGCATTAGCAGTGCAGAGGTCATGAACCTTTTTACTGTGATCTCATGAGATTTCACTTAACTCTTGTGAGATTTCATAGTAAACTTCTTTAAACTGAATAGGGAAATAACATGAGTGGGAAAGAAGCTCGTTCCCTTGAAATTCCCGGGACTAGCATACTGATTTGCTGCTTAAAATTCTTTACAATGGGGTGTGAATACTTAGGACATTTTGAGGTGAAATATCTTTCTTATCTACATAGAGATGTTAAGGTGAAATTACTGAAAATTATACTGAAAGAGATTACACTCTCAGTGGGGGGCATGATAGTTAAGTAATAAAATTATCATTTCCATTGTTCTCTCTAAGTATTGAGCTTTGGTTTTCTAGACAAATATAAGATAAGGAAGCAAGTGTGTGTACACAAAGTGATAACATAATGAGATCTGATATTACCTGAAACTCAACCCATTGTAATAGGCTGTGGTTTAAAAGCACAAAACCAGCTACTTCATATACACAAATAAACCTGAAAATGCAATTTCTCATACATTTTATTCTCTGCAGCTGGTATAAAAAGTAATTGAAAATATATTATATAAAAACAATTTTACAGTGTACTGTCCCTTTAAGGAACACAAAGTAACAAACAGTCTGCTCAGAATATGCAGCATTTAAACAGTTCATCATAACAGATCCTTTTTACGGAACAGGGAATTATAACAGCAATCCTCATAATGCTCTAGACGTTGTTCCACATAGCCACCATTAGGTATAGAAATGTACAGGGAGTGCAGAATTATTAGGCAAATGAGTATTTTGACCACATCATCCTCTTTATGCATGTTGTCTTACTCAAAGCTGTATAGGCTCGAAAGCCTACTACCAATTAAGCATATTAGGTGATGTGCATCTCTGTAATGAGAAGGGGTGTGGTCTAATGACATCAACACCCTATATCAGGTGTGCATAATTATTAGGCAACTTCCTTTCCTTTGGCAAAATGGGTCAAAAGAAGGACTTGACAGGCTCAGAAAAGTCAAAAATAGTGAGATATCTTGCAGAGGGATGCAGCACTCTTAAAATTGCAAAGCTTCTGAAGCGTGATCATCGAACAATCAAGCGTTTCATTCAAAATAGTCAACAGGGTCGCAAGAAGCGTGTGGAAAAACCAAGGCGCAAAATAACTGCCCATGAACTGAGAAAAGTCAAGTGTGCAGCTGCCAAGATGCCACTTGCCACCAGTTTGGCCATATTTCAGAGCTGCAACATCACTGGAGTGCCCAAAAGCACAAGGTGTGCAATACTCAGAGACATGGCCAAGGTAAGAAAGGCTGAAAGACGACCACCACTGAACAAGACACACAAGCTGAAACGTCAAGACTGGGCCAAGAAATATCTCAAGACTGATTTTTCTAAGGTTTTATGGACTGATGAAATGAGAGTGAGTCTTGATGGGCCAGATGGATGGGCCCTTGGCTGGATTGGTAAAGGACAGAGAGCTCCAGTCCGACTCAGACGCCAGCAAGGTGGAGGTGGAGTACTGGTTTGGGCTGCTATCATCAAAGATGAGCTTGTGGGGCCTTTTCGGGTTGAGGATGGAGTCAAGCTCAACTCCCAGTCCTACTGCCAGTTTCTGGAAGACACCTTCTTTAAGCAGTGGTACAGGAAGAAGTCTGCATCCTTCAAGAAAAACATGATTTTCATGCAGGACCATGCTCCATCACACGCGTCCAAGTACTCCACAGCGTGGCTGGCAAGAAAGGGTATAGAAGAAGAAAATCTAATGACATGGCCTCCTTGTTCACCTGATGTGAACCCCATTGAGAACCTGTGGTCCATCATCAAATGTGAGATTTACAAGGAGGGAAAACAGTACACCTCTCTGAACAGTGTCTGGGAGGCTGTGGTTGCTGCTGCACGCAATGTTGATGGTGAACAGATCAAAACACTGACAGAATCCATGGATGGCAGGCTTTTGAGTGTCCTTGCAAAGAAAGGTGGCTATATTGGTCACTGATTTGTTTTTGTTTTGTTTTTGAATGTCAGAAATGTATATTTGTGAATGTTGAGATGTTATATTGGTTTCACTGGTAAAAATAAATAATTGAAATGGGTATATATTTGTTTTTTGTTAAGTTGCCTAATAATTATGCACAGTAATAGTCACCTGCACACACAGATATCCCCCTAAAATAGCTATAACTAAAAACAAACTAAAAACTACTTCCAAAACTATTCAGCTTTGATATTAATGAGTTTTTTGGGTTGATTGAGAACATGGTTGTTGTTCAATAATAAAATTAATCCTCAAAAATACAACTTGCCTAATAATTCTGCACTCCCTGTATACATGACTTGTTTTCCTCCTAGAGATAATGCGCACCGGACCGCCAATATACAACTAGGGGATTCACCAGCTCTGACTTGGGGATATTTAGGCAGTTACACGATAATCTCATACCCGCTCTATCCAGACCAGGCTCTCTCAGACCACACCTCTCCTGTGTGTCCTCCTCCACCAGTGATGTCACTGGCTGGGTAACGCTGCCTCCTTCCAAGACCGGTGTCCCCTAGTGTAGTGATGGTTGTTTGTAAAGGTTAGCTGTTATATCTTCTCAGGTAGTTATTCTGAGGATAAAGCCATTAAAGCAGAATAAGGAAATAAAGGCTCTGCAAAGAAATATATAGAAATACGCTAATCCAGGCTCATAGTGGGTCTATCCAGCTCTTGCTGCAATATGTGATAGATATAATGAAGTGTTCAAAGAAAAGATTAGCCTTAGAATACAATTATATTAGTTGAACATTGAAGATTTAAATGTTGAAGTTTAGTTTCTATAAAGCACTTTTCTATAGTAATGGGCCCAACATGTTGAAACTTGGGTTTCTGTAATATGCTGAAGACGAAGGATATAAAACAGAAAATAAAAGAGAGTGTGCAAACAAGGCTGTGTGGAAACCCAGTTAGATAATTACGGTACTTTAACAATTCTATGTTCCACACAGCCTTGTTTGCATAGTCTCTTTTATTGCATGCTTTATATCTGTTCATAATTGCCTTCAGCAAAAGAGGGAGACAAATAGAACACTAGATTTCAAAATGGCGGTGGCAATTGCTTCATTGAAACTCAGTGGAATTTATAAAACCAATTTTTTAAGTTAAATTATAGGAAAGGGAGACAAAATAAATAATACAATTATAAAGATTTTTAACTACACATAATCAAACATTTTATATTAAAATCACATGTTTAATATAACTTTAAAATGGGCTGTTTCTACTTCTCCCAAAGAGGCTTGAGTAGTAAAAGCATGATCCAGAAAACTGTAACATTCTACACAGTAATTGATTAATCAGTGCAGGAGCTCATGTATCAATGTTTATATTTGGCTAACACAAACAAGATAAGATATAACAACACACAAAAGGCTTGCCATTGACTAGAAAACAATCTAAATTCCTCATGTAAAAGTAGTTTATATTTTTTTTTTCATTTCAGTGCTTAACTGTGTATGTACAGAATATTATACATATATAAAAATTATATAAAATATAAAATATATCTTTAAAAGGACATTCCGGTCAGAATTGAAATGCACATAGATGTATTACATTTATTAATAGAAAATGATTTGCAATATACATGTATTGGCAAAATTGCTAGTAAAATGTATCACTGTTTTAGTGTTAACATTTCTCTGTGCACGTGCATTTGAAGCAGAGCTAGATATTCTCAGTAGACCAGCATTTTAAATACTGCAGCTGCTCAGAGCACCAGTGAGGCTTGTATCATGTCAGGAATTAACAAATTGTACAAGCACCTTAAGTGTTAAGTGTTTAAAATGCAGATGCACGGTGCATACTTAAATACACTTTTGAAACAGCTATAGCTTTTATTAGAAGCATTTTTGCTAACACATATATATTACAAAAATGATTCTATACAAAACTGAAATGCATCCACGTGGAGTACAATTTTGGCTAGAATATACCTTTAACATGTTTGTCATTTTTATATTTTAAGCTATTCTTTTTTAATATCTATCTTCACAAGACATAGCTTTACATTATAATGTTAACGAACAGAGCCTGCACATTGTGTGCATATAAAAAATATCTTAAAACAGAACACTTTATTAATAGATGACAAAAAAAAGTCAACCGTCAGGTCAGTCGAGCAATAAAACACACAAGTGGATTGTCACATCGCATTTTAAATAAAATATTATGTATATGAAAACATTCTATTTTAAAATGACCTAATGCAAATGAGTGACTTTCTGGCAGGAACCATATTATTAATGTTGAGCAGGTAATCATAGTTCGACTTCCAATTTTTATTGTAAATGTTCTAATAATACACTGTCTCAAAACTGCTAAGAATTCATTCTGAGCTTCAGTAGGGCTCGAAGTTTAAAATGAAAGCAGAGTGTATCAATCTCAATGAATAATGTTATATGGTTAAAGTACCTGAAATCAAGAGAGCGAAAAATAAAGTGAGAAAAGCCACAGCTGATGATTTCATTATACAAAATAAAAATAAAATAAGTCAACTGCTAACAAGATTGGAATACATTTAAGCATCACTATCAGGTGATAGTAATATATTAGGGCAGAGGAGCTTTCTTTAGGAGTTTGAACAAAATACCTTAATCAACAGTGTCAGATGCAGCTTTTTAGTTAATAAGGTGATATAAATGTGTCTCAGCATCAGGGCTCTACAGCTGATCCCCAATAACTACAGGAGTAAATAAAATAAATGTTAACAGAAAGAAAAATGAAATCCAAGGATTTATCTAAGGCTTTCCATCAAGGAAATGTGAAGCACATAACTTTTAACACAAGTAAGAAAGTCGATTAACTGCTTCTGGCAATACTATATTAAATATTGATGTTGCTTTCATTGTACAGTAGGTACACTTTCTAAGGAATTGATAAATGCTTAATGAGGGCTAGTAAGAGCCCTTTATTGCCCACCCTAAATGGATAATGATTTGGATAACAATTCTTGCTTTATCCCATGAGCCTTTTCTACCGCAGATTGGAAAAAAAATATTCAGTGTTTGCTTTGTCTTACTGATTCCAACAGTATAAATATATGTTTTGCAAACTGAGCTGGAAATTCATGGTTTCAAATATGCCAGTAGAATGTTATTGAAAAAATATGATTTAAACATACAGGGTTACAATGAAATAAACATAAAAACATTGCTTTTAAAAATACCAGGTCTGTTATTTGTTATTGTGATATTACATATATATAATATTTAGTAGCAATCTTTATCAAAAGAACCAGATAGAATCATCTGCAAAGTTTTAGATTTTACACTGAGATTGATATTATCAAAATATCAATAAAACATATCAATAAAAAAAATATCAATGACGTTTACAAATTAGTATTTGCTATATTCAGGCATTGCAAATAATAATATTTGTGGGTAATTCTAGAATATTAGGGAGTTAGTTAGAAGAGGTTTTGAAAGGATGGGGGTTAATATTTAGTTATGAATCAGATGGTGAGACTGATGGAGTGGTATAATCATCACCCTTTGGCATTCTATATATTTTTAAGCAAAACCTATTATTAAATCCCTCCACAGATATGTGGGATTTTTCTGACATTATAAATTACATTATAGGGGCTAAAAAGAAAGTTATAGCATGAATATAATTAAACACTTTTAAAGCATTGTGTAATAAAAAAGAACTCAATAAACACCAGGATCATAGCAAATTTCTGTCCAGGTAGAAAATTTAGAGGCTGTAAATTAGATTAAGCTCTTGCTAGCCAAATACACTGGATTGGACTCTGATGGACTAGACAGTGGGATCTCAGTACAAAGGCAAAATTAGACAAGCAAGGTTGACAACAAGTAGGCAAAATCAAAGCCCAAATCAGAGCTATAGAAAGTACTGAGGGATGAGCAAATGGACTTGCAAGACACAGGCACATTATTGCCAGGCAAATAACAGACTAATACATTCATACCAAGGAATACAATGCAACAAATGATCAAAGATAGAAATGAATGGCAAGCTTAAGTGATTGTGAAATAAAAAAACAGCATAATAAATTACCATAGTAACAGCCAAGAGCATCAGAAAACATGTGTTTCATAGCAACTAGTCCATGGCATGACAGTAACAGCCCACATATATTTGTGAAAAAAATATCATTTTGCCACCAAGAAATTTCCAAATGTCACAATTACTTTAATGACCTATTTACAGGTGGCTAACTAATATAACATGATTGTTCCAACTTCCAGCATAATAAAAGGACATGTAAATCACTTCTATGATCAATATTTGGGAAGCAAATTCTCAGCTCTTCCACCTATACAATCTGGAATACTTTGCTCTTACTGATAATACTTTGCTCTTACAATCATCATTTTCTCCTAAGGTTTTTGGATCAATTCACTGTATTTATGCCTCAAACTGAAGCTCTCACAAACTATTTGTGTATGCAATAAAATAAAAAAAAATTCAAACAAAAAAAGGGAACATGAGCATGATTTAAACAATATTAAAACTTGTCTAAATAGTTAATGGGACATAAACCCTTTTTATCATACAATTTTAGAAAGTCTTTTTAATTTTACTATCAAACGGACTTTGCCATTTTGGTTATACTTTGTTGAAAAGCACATAGTTAGGCTCAGGAGCGTTTACACATGTCTGGAGCACTATATGGCAACAGTTATTATACACATTTGAGCACCAGATGGCAATAGGGTTTAGGTAAAGGGCTCTAGTTATCAATCTGTAGGTGCCTGAAGCAGTTAGTTAAGAAGCAGTGGTCATCAGACTCTGGGATGGTGGTTTGCAATCACCCAAGACTAGTCCAATCAAGGTGATTGACGACCCCTGGGGAAATGTTGCACAAATAGCCACTTGTGCGATGTTAAATGCGGGCAGCGTATTGCTGGCCACTAGCTGCAATGTCGGGTAGACAGGTTCACAGGAGCAAACCTTGCCCATCCAGTTTCTTAAATGTATAACATTTTTAAAAGCATTGTTGCAAAACTGCTGCCATATAGTGCTCTAGATTGTGCACACTATTAAACCTATCTAGGTAAGCTCAACAAAAAGATACAAAGTGAACAATGTACATTTGATAATAGAAGTACATTGGAAAGTGTTTTAAAATTATTTTCAGTATCTGAATCCGGAAAGAAAAAATTGGGGTTTGATGTCCCTTTAATATGAGGTATATCTTAGCACTATTCATAGCTCATATAGCACATTTTACATATTATTGTCTATTGAGTCATTATAATTCTGTATGATTATGTTTATTTTTATGCCAACATTTGATTTTTTGCCCCACTCTTTGTAAAAAATTTAAAATCTTAGTTTTCATGAAAATTATTGTTTTTTTTTTTTGTTTGCTTAACTTTTTATTTTTTATTTTTTATTTTCATATTAGTCCATGGAATAGATTGCTCACTAGCTGAAAAGAACTACTCCTACAGATCCACTGGTACACAATAAGGCATTCACAAACATAAATCCATAAAGTCCTTGATCAAAGGAATCTCAAAAAGAAAAAAATAATAGTAATACATTTATGAAGCATATTGGTGGGGGAGCAGAGAATCCATTTTTTAATCCTATTTTTTTTGTGTCAAATTCAGCTTTATTGATTATTTAAGAAAACTTACATTGCATGAGAATACAAAGAATAGTGTTAAATCATAGTAAAGTAAAACTTTTAACTCCTATTAAAAGTGCCACAATCAAACAACAAAAAATAATAAATGAAAAATTGTAAAAATAAACTACCAATAGCCCTTAAAAGGGCCTTTTGTAGGACATTGGCCTAAAGTGATCAGCTCTTTTTGTGCAAAACACAAACATTAACCCCCTAACATTACAACCCCCCAAAATAAAAACCTAACTAAAAAAATCCTAAAGTACCCATTACCCCTAATAGGGCATTTGGGATGGGCTTTGCTTTTAAACGGGCAATCAGATCTTTTGCTGCCAAAGAAAAAACCCACTAATCTAAAAAAAAATACCCACCCCCAAAAAAACTAACTCTACCCTTAAAGTTTGTACTCAACGATGATGATGGGCGGCGCTCCATCTTCATCCCGGCGGCACTACATCTTCAGCCATCTTTTTTCTTCATCCCGGTGGCGGTGGCAAGGTCAGGGGCAATGGCGGTGGCGACGTTGCGCGATCCTCTTCAGATCATCAACACAGAGGTCCTCTTAATGTGGTCTCCAATCAGCCAATAGGAATGCAAGGGTACCCCTATGTAAAAGGGATACCTTACATTCACTATTCATGTGCGGCTGTATACTGCATGAAGAGGAGCTCAGTGTTGAAGATTGGAAGAGGATCGATGAAGATAGAAGATGAACCGCTACTGGTAAGAAGATAAAAGATGGATCGCAATGAAGATGGATCACCTCCGGGTTGAAGATGGAGCACCGTCCATCATCATTATTGAGTACCATCATTAGAGGGGTTTTTTTGTTTTTGTTTTTTTTTTTATTTGTGTATTTTGGGCAGCAAAAGAGCTTAATGCCCTTTTAAGGGCAATGCCCATCCAAAGGCCCTTTTCCCGGCAATGGGTAGTTTAGGTTTTTTTATTTTGGGGGCTTGGGGGTGGGGAGTTGTAATGTTAGGGGGTTAGTGGGGGTTTTTTGCACAAAAAGAGCTGATCGTTTTAGGGCAGTGCCCTACAAAAGACTCTTTTAAGGGCTATTGGTAGTTATTTTTGAATAGTTTTTTTTGAGAGGGGGTTTAAAGGGGTATTAGAATAGGATTAATTTTTGGTAATTTTGTTTGATATTTTTTGTTAGGGTGTTTTTTTTATTTTTTATAATGGTAGGGTTAGGGGATTTTTTTAAATGGTAAGCTTTTTAATTTTTTGCAAATTTTTTTCAGTAATGATATTTTTTTAAGATTTGTTTTTTATTTAACTGTACAGGTAAGTTTTTTTATTTTAAGGTAGTTAGGATTTATTTATGTTTTTTTTAATTTGGGTTAAGTTAGTGGGTGTTAGGTTAGGGGGTTTATTACTTTGTGCTGTGGGGGGTAGCGGTTTAGGGTTTAATAGTTTATTTAGATACTTTGTGTTGTGGAGGGATGGCGGTTTAGGGGTTAATATATTATTTAGATACTTTGGATTATGGGGGGATGACGGTTTAGGGGTTAATAGTTTATTAAGGTACTTTGCGTTGTGGGTGGATAGTGTTTTAGGTGTTAATAGTTTACTTAGGTACTTTGCATTGTGGGGGGTGGCATTTTAAGGGTTAACAGTTTATTTCGGTAATTTGCTATGTGGGGGATGGCGCTTTAGGGGTTAATAGTTTGTTTATGGGTGTAAGTGTATTTTGTAATGTATTTTTGTTGTGTTTTGTACAACTTTTTATTTTCTGAACCCAGTTTACCACAGCTCTTATATAGCGGTAAGGTTTGAAGCAGAAAAGGTTATTGCGATAGCGCAATCACGATTTATCACGACTTGTAATACCAGTGGAATGAAAATGGCTCGCAAAATCGCAATTGTGCTAGTGCAAACCTAATTGCGCCTCACTGGTAGTCTAGCCCTAAATAAATACATAAATTAATAAGTAAATTAACTCATAGTGCTCTATCAAGCTGAAGAGGCAGCTGGAACCCTAGCGGTGCTAGGGAGCCTTCCAAATACTAGTTATTAAGGCGTATTCATAAGACCATGGCTTCCTAACCATTTTATAGAAAAATATATGTTAGTAAGTACTGCGCTGGCCAAAAAATATAGATATCAAACCCTTCTAAAAACACACCTTCCTCCAAAGTATGTTATATAATTAAAGAGCAAAAAAAAAAAAATTCATTATATTGTGATTTGGCAAGAAAAACTGCTAAAATAATTTATTTATCCATTTAAAATTTGTAAAAAAAATTAAAACAGGATTTAACTGAGAGGAGAAATAAAGTGGAAGCTGAAAGCATTTTCCACAAAATAAAAAAACAAAACAAAACAATGGGTTACAATCTTAAAAGATTCATGCAGTTAGTGCATTCGATACCATCCCAACGGTTTTAACGTCGTTAGGAAGGCATGGAATGTCCTACCTTATATGATGTCCTGCACCCTCCTCCTTTTATTTAATGGAAAATCGGACTGTGTCTAGCATCATCGCCCATGATCCAATCCTAGCTTTGAAATCACTTGATTCAGTTTTTCCAGTGTTTACAAGGTTCTTATGTTAAACACTTGCCCCCCCCCCCCTACATAAAGGGGTTAAGTTAGAGTGTAGCAGATTCAGGAGAATGTAAGGAAGCAGTTTTTTACAGAAAGGGTGGTGGATACATGGAATAAACTTCCAGAAGAGGTGGTGAACACAAGCACTGTAAAGGAATTTAAAAATTACTAGGACAAGCATAAGGCTATCCTAAGACAAAAGTAACATGTAATATGGGTAGACTTCAGGGGCATTTTGGTTTTTATCTACTGTCAAATTTTATGTGTCTATGTGTCTAGAGTTCTAAAACAAACTAATAGTGTGCAGCTAAATATCTTTAAAATGTTTTGAATATATTTTCTTAAAGTAGTCAGTATGTTCATATTCTATTTAATTCTATTTCTATCTAGTTAATGGATAGAAATGGTGCATAATATCTCCATTGGGATGAGTTTCAGTTTAAAGAGGGCTTACTGGATGGTGTTAACTGTGAACCTATTGGATAAGCATCACAGGGTGTATTTAGGTTTTAAGTTAATATATCATAAATCTGCTGCTCTTCAAACTCCATCGGCTAGATTTAGAGTTCTGCAGCCAAAGGGGTGCGTTAGCTACGCATGTTTTTTTCCCCCCGCACCTTTTAAATACCGCTGGTATTTAGAGTTCACAGAAGGGCTGCGTTAGGCTCCAAAAAAAGGGAGAGTAGAGCATATTTAACGCCACTGCAACTCTCGATACCAGCGGTGCTTACGGACGCGGCCAGCTTCAAAAACGTGCTCGTGCACGATTCCCCCATAGAAAACAATGGGGCTGTTTGAGCTGAAAAAAAAAACTAACACCTGCAAAAAAGCAGCGTTCAGCTCCTAACGCAGCCCCATTGTTTCCTATGCGGAAGCACTACCTAAGTCTGCACCTAACACTCTAACATGTACTCCGAGTCTAAACACCCCTAACCTTAACCTTATTAACCCCTAATCTGCCGCCCCCGCTATCGCTGACCCCTGAATTTTATTATTAACCCCTAATCTGCCGCTCCGTACACCACCGCAAGCTACATTATAGCTATGTACCCCTAATCTGCTGCCCCTAACACCGCCCGACCCCTATATTATATTTATTAACCCCTAATCTGCCCCCCTCAATGTCGCCTCTACCTGCCTACACTTATTAACCCCTAATCTGCCGAACGGACCACGCCGCTATTATAATAAAGTTATTAACCCCTAATCCGCCTCACTCCCGCCTCAATAACCCTATAATAAATAGTATTAACCCCTAATCTGCCCTCCCTAACATTGCCGACACCTAACTTCAAGCATTAACCCCTAATCTGCCGACCGGAGCTCACCGCTACTATAATAAATTTTTTAACCCCTAAAGCTAATTCTAACCCTAACCCTAACACCCCCCTAACTTAAATATAATTTAAATCTAACGAAATAAATTAACTATTATTAAATAAATTATTCCTATTTAAAGCTAGATACTTACCTGTAAAATAAACCCTAATATAGCTACAATATAAATTATAATTATATTGTAGCTAGTTTAGGATTTATATTTATTTTACAGGTAACTTTGTAATTATTTTAACCAGGTACAATAGCTATTAAATAGTTAATAACTATTTAATAGTTACCTAGTTAAAATAATTACAAAATTACCTGTAAAATAAATCCTAACCTAAGTTACAATTAAACCTAACACTACACTATCAATAAATAAATAAAATAAAATACCTACAATTACCTACAATTAAACCTAACACTACACTGTCAATAAATTAATTAAATACAATACCTACAAATAAATACATTTAAATAAACTAACTAAAGTACAAAAAATAAAAAAGAACTAAGTTACAAAAAATAAAAAAATATTTACAAACATTAGAAAAATATTACAACAATTTTAAACTAATTAAACCTACTCTAAGCCCCCTAATAATATAACAAAGCTCCCCAAAATAAAAAAATGCCCTACCCTATTCTAAAATTAAAATAGTTCAAAGCTCTTTTACCTTACCAGCCCTTAAAAGGACCTTTTGTGGGGCATGCCCCAAAGAATTCAGCTCTTTTGCCTGTAAAAGAAAAATACAAACCCCCCAACATTACAACCCACCACCCACATACCCCTAATCTAACCCAAACCCCCCTTAAATAAACCTAACACTAAGCCCCTGAAGATCATCCTACCTTATCTTCACCACGCCGGGTTCACCGATCGATCCAGAAGAGCTCCTCCGATGTCTTGATCCAAGCCCAAGCGGGGGGCTGAAGATGTCCTTGATCCGACTGAAGTCTTCATCCAAGCGGGAGCTGAAGAGGTCCATGATCCGACTGAAGTCTTCTATCAAGCCGCATCTTCAATCTTCTTTCTTCCGGATCCATGTTCATCCCGCCGACGCGGAACATCCATCTTCACCGACGACTTCCCGAAGAATGACGGTTCCTTTAAGGGACGTCATCCAAGATGGCGTCCCTCGAATTCCGATTGGCTGATAGGATTCTATCAGCCAATCGGAATTAAGGAAGGAAAATTCTGATTGGCTGATGGAATCAGCCAATCAGAATCAAGTTCAATCCGATTGGCTGATCCGATCAGCCAATCAGATTGAGCTTGCATTCTATTGGCTGTTCCGATCAGCCAATAGAATGCGAGCTCAATCTGATTGGCTGATCGGATCAGCCAATCGGATTGAACTTGATTATGATTGGCTGATTCCATCAGCCAATCAGAATTTTCCTACCTTAATTTCGATTGGCTGATAGAATCCTATCAGCCAATCGGAATTCGACGGACGCCATCTTGGATGACGTCATTTAAAGGAACCGTCATTCGGCGAGTAGGCGTCGGTAGAAGAGGATGGATCCGCGTCTGCTGGAAGATGATGGCTCCGGAAGAAAGAAGATTGAAGATGCTGCTTCATAGAAGACTTCATCCCGATGATGGACTTCTTCAGCTCCCGCTTGGATCAAGACTTCAGCCCGATCATGGATTTCTTCAGCCGCCGCTTGGATCCAGTCTTCAGCCCGAGGATGGACATCACTCTTCAGCCCCCCGCTTGGGCTTGGATCAAGACATCGGAGGCTCTTCTGGACAGATCGGGACCCGGTGTGGTGAAGACAAGGTAGGGAGATCTTCAGGGGCTTAGTGTTAGGTTTATTTAAGGGGGTTTGGGTTGGATTAGGGGTATGTGGGTGGTGGGTTGCAATGTTGGGGGGGTATTGTATGTTTTTTTTTTACAGGCAAAAGAGCTGAATTCTTTGGGGCATGCCCCGCAAAGGGCCCTTTTCAGGGCTGGTAAGGTAAAAGAGCTTTTCTATTTTAATTTTAGAATATGGTAGGGCATTTTTTTATTTTGGGGGGCTTTGTTATTTTATTAGGGGGCTTAGAGTAGGTGTAATTAGTTTAAAATTGTTGTAATATTTTTCTAATGTTTGTAAATATTTTTTTATTTTTTGTAACTTTGTTCTTTTTTATTTTTTGTACTTTAGTTAGTTTATTTAATTGTATTTATTTGTAGGTATTGTATTTAATTAATTTATTGATAGTGTAGTATTAGGTTTAATTGTAGATAATTGTAGGTATTTTATTTAATTAATTTATTTATAGTGTAGTGTTAGGTTTAATTGTAACTTAGGTTAGGATTTATTTTAACGGTAATTTTGTAATTATTTTAACTAGGTAACTATTAAATAGTTATTAACTATTTAATAGCTATTGTACCTGGTTAAAATAAATACAAAGTTGCCTGTAAAATAAATGTTAATCCTAAAATAGCTACAATATAATTATTATTTATATTGTAGCTATTTTAGGGTTTATTTTACAGGTAAGTATTTCAATTTAAATAGGAATAATTTATTTAATAAGAGTTAATTTATTTCGTTAGAATAAAATTATATTTAACTTAGGGGGGTGTTAGGGTTAGGGTTAGAATTAGCTTTAGGGGTTAAAAAATTTAAGCGGTGAGCTCCGATCGGCAGATTAGGGGTTAATACTTGAAGTTAGGTGTCGGCGATGTTAGGGAGGGCAGATTAGGGGTTAATACTATTTATTATAGGGTTATTGAGGCGGGAGTGATGCGGATTAGGGGTTAATAACTTTATTATAATAGCGGCGCGGTCCAGTCGGCAGATTAGGGGTTAATAAGTGTAGGTAGGTGGCGGCGACGTTGGGGGCAGCATATTAGGGGTTAATAAATATAATATAGGGGTCGGCGGTGTTAGGGGCAGCAGATTAGGGGTTAATAGGGATAACGTAGGTGGCAGCGGTGTGCGGTCGGCAGATTAGGGGTTAAAAATTTTAATAGAGTGGCGGCGATGTGGGGGGACCTCTGTTTAGGGGTACATAGGTAGTTTATTGGTGTTAGTGTACTTTAGAGCACAGTAGTTAAGAGCTTTGTAAACCGGCGTTAGCCCAGAAAGCTCTTAACTACTGACTTTTTTCGGCGGTTGGAGTTTTGTCGTTAGATTTCTAACGCTCACTTCAGCCAAGACTCTAAATACCGGCATTAGAAAGATCCCATTGAAAAGATAGGATACGCAAATGGCTTAGGGGGATCTGCGGTATGGAAAAGTCGCGGCTGGAAAGTGAGCGTTAGACCCTTTCCTGACTGACTCCAAATACCAGAGGGCGGTAAAAACCAGCGTTAGGAGCCTCTAACGCTGGTTTTGACAGCTACCGCCCAACTCTAAATCTAGCCGCATGTTTCCACTTATTTTAGCACATATTTGCCTTGTGTGTGTTTCTGAAAAATGTGCTGAGCTGTTAATTAATTTAATAATTGTTAAACCAAGTTGTTCTTCCCAATTTGCTACCTCCCTTAAATACTGATGGCCTAGGCACATGCCTAGTTGGCCTAGGTTAAAAAAATATGCCCCTAGATCCTAGATAAGAAGGTGTGGTCTTAATCAAACCATTAAAAAAGAGCCTTTACACACATAAAATTAGTGAGAACGATTTTATTAGCAGCTTAAAGGAACAGTATACACCAATTTTCATATAATTGCATCTAATAGACACTACTATAAAGAAGAGAGAAGAAAGGGGCACCTCATAGTGTATTTCAGAATGCTGATATGCAAAGATAAATGCAAATAGGCTCACCAGATAGGTGGCACCGTACTGTGACCGGTGCTTGAAGGCAGGCTTGCACTTTGAAGCAGCTAGCTCACTGACGATAGATTGGTTCCTCTACGCGTGTTTTCAGCTGCGGTCCCAAGGAGGCTCCAGCGGTCTCCCAACGAGCAACAAAATGTGATAGATGAAAGGTTAATAACCAATAATGAACCAGGCCAGTATGAAGGACAACTTCCAAAGATAAAAAGATAAAAACAATCCTTTATTGTTCTTTGCAACGTGTTTCTCAACCACATACACTGGTCATTTCCTCAGGCAGTAAAACAGATAAAAACTGTGGTGATTAACATCTTTAAATACACATAATATAATTAAGACAGGAAGTTATACTTTTGAAATAACCAATAGAATACATTGTATCAGTTACATGCAATTGTTTACATTGTATCGGATGGCAAATTAATAAAACTTGAACCTTTTATTCTAGATCTATACTATATATTCGAAAAACTTTTGTATACAATTTATAAAAAAGCAACATTGTGGTTTGTATATCGTCTCATAAAAGGGACAGAATTATGATTTCTAAAATAATGATCTATTCGTGCATAGATAGTTGAATAGAGTGTCACAAACTGGCAATTCTTGTAAACATTGTGTTAGATGTTTGTATGCATCAAAACTTGTGTATATTCTAATCGAGGAGATAAAATTAGAACCTTAGGACAAAGATCTTTTTTGTCTGTATATGATCAATTAAGGATATGTAGGTTTCATACATCGTCAGTACATGTAAAAAACACTAAAAATAATCACATATCTAGGATAAATAAGTAGACCAAGAAGCTTCTAAGTTCAGAGTGAATAATATAGAAGGAAGTGAAATGTATTAAGAAATTGTGTTTACTGATCTAAAAATCCAGTATAAAATCTTTTAAAAACTTACTTAGAAGCTCCCAGTTTAGCACTATTGATTAGGTTAGGCTGGAACACCCACTGAAAAGGGGTGCAAAAACAGAAGTAGCAGACACTACCATCCCCCCTCCCCTGCATATGAAAAGAACCATTACACAAACAAGAGCAAGCAGCAATCTGTAGATTTCAGTCTACATTTTATACTTTGGGCCTTCGTTAGGAGTCTCAAAATCAGCACAAGATTATTAAAAAATAAGCAAAACTATATATAGTTGCAAAAATACTCCCAGGTGTGCTAAATAAATGGATCATCTACAAAACATTTATGCAAAGAAAAATCTAGCTCACAATATCAATTTAACTGTATATCTGCATCACAACAACACTATACATTTTGAGTGACAGGTCACAATTTGCAGGTCTACAAAATGTAGCAAGCTCTTACAGTTGGTATCTTTGACCAGCAAAGTTAGGACCGGCGGACCCAAGACACTATAACCCCCAGAAAATATAACACTGGTGCTTGTAGTCTATAGATACAATTCTTTTAGCCCTGAATCTTTACCTGTGACTTATTTGTGGCTTACAAACTATACTATTAAACCTATTAACCACACAAAACTCTAACCATAACTTAACCACCCTATTTAAATCTATACACAATCTTATCGCTTATCACAATTTACATAGCCCTGTCACCTAGTGCCATTAACTCTAAGTAAGACCCCCATCAAATATTTTTATGTTAATTACCTGCTTTATAGGAAGTGTCTCTGTCTGTGAACACTTCCATATTGCATGCAAATTCATCAAACCCTTGAAGATGATGTCACCAAGTCTGAACCAGAGCAGTGAGACAAGGAATGAAGAGTGCCACCAGATAATTATCATAGGAAACATCACTAGCATAGGGAAACACTGTGTCATCATCCTTATATAGCAGATAAAGAGAAAGACAACGCCATAGAATACGTTAATTGACAGCTTGTCAATAAAGTTATAAATAATGCGATAACTATTGGACAGGCATTGAAACCCACATTTAAATATGTTTAGGTTATATCAACATAACAATATTCTGATTCTGTATTATAGTTATTTGTTCATCACCCAAGCAATGTCATCAACACCAACTGAAACTTGGATTGCATACCAGCTTCACATTCTTAGAAGGAGATCTTAGGGGCTCAGCAATACAGCTTCCAAAATTTGACTTTAAAGGAACAGTCAACTCCAAAATAAAAACTTTCACGATTCAGATAGAGAATGTAATTTTAAACAATTTTCCAATTTACTTTTATCACCAATTTTGCTTTGTTCTCTTGGTATTCTTAGTTGAAAGCTAACCCTAGGAGGTTCATATGCTAATTTCTAAGCCCTTGAAGACTCTTCTCATTTTGACAGTTTTTCACCACTAGAGGGTGTTAGTTTATGGTGTCATATAGATAACACTGTGCTCACGCATGTGGAGTTCAGGTTAGCCAGCTCTGATTGGCGAAAATGGATGTCTGTTAAAAGAACTGAAATAAGGGGGCAGTTTGCAGAGGCTTAGATACAGGATAATCACAGAGGTAAAAAGTATATTTATATAACTGTGTTTGTTGTGCAAAACTAGGGAATAGGTAATAAAGGGATTATCTATCTTTTTAAATAATAACATTTCTTGTGTAGACTGTCCCTTTAATGGGTTATGGGGGGGGGAATCATAATTTAATTTTAGAATTTCTATTAAAATTAATTGTTTTAAAATTCAGAAACTTATTCATATTAACAAGATGAATAAATGAAACACAAAAAGAAAACACATATTAGCATTAGCATACGTCATTTAAAGACTAATGACCCTTCACTATTATCTGTTTAAAGGGGTTAAACACAGAGTAGCATTACCACTCTGGACGCACAGAGCACTGCTGGTTCCAAGCAGAAAACTCCCACTGATCTAATCAGCAGTGCTAGTCATGAATAAACTTTGTAACTGATTGAATCAGCCCAGCTCTGAAGCTTATGTGTAGTTCTTTTTACTGTGAGCTTAACCCATTTTCAAGGTTAAAACACACAGTAGTTCAGGGTTGATAGTCTTAAAATCGCATGAATTAGAGCATGCAATTTTTCTGCTATTATGGCCCTTAAAGTGGTGAAGAAATTACTTTTATAGGTGTACTTGGTTGTTATCAGTGGTGGTAGAGTGTAAATCTGTATAGTAAGGCTACATTTCGTATGTGAGTAGATTCCCATACATTTTTACTAAACTCGGCCTTCGAAAATAAATAATGTGCTATCTGCTGCACCGCTTTAAATAAACCTAGTTGTTTTAGGAAGTATTTTATTTAAGATGATGTCAGCATTGTGACAAATGATCACCAAGGAGCTAAGCTGAAACTTTTATATGGAGCGAGAATTATGTGACTAAAAAGCATTTTGAAAATATAATACAAAAATAAATCATTACAAAGGCTGCATGTTTTGATTCATATACATTCATCTTAGTCAAGGAACATGAAATAACAAGGGACTTACAGGGCAATTTTGAAAAGGCCACAATTTCAAGTAAATAACATATCAGCATTATAAGATTGAAAAAGCTATGGCAGCTGCATAGAAAAAAAATCAAATCCCATCAAAAATTATTTTAAAAATAATTTTAAATTAAGAAGATATATTACCAACAAAGTATAAAAACTAAAACTATTGTTCTATAGCAATTCAAATTAATATATTGTAAAGTAGCATCTACAATAACTTACTTTGACTGAATATAATTTATATTTGTTTTATTTAAAAAAAAAAAAAAGAACTGTAACACCTTATAATTATTAAGTTTCTTGTGCAGTCACATAATGGGTGAGTTTGGAAATGTTTTGAATTCATTATTATCTTGTTGTAATTGTATTTCACTAGAAAACACTCCACTCACCATTGCCTTATTTGGAGGAACCAGTTATGATTTGTTAATGGAGTAGAAAATGCTATAAATGGTGATTATGTTAGCAAAATATCCATTTTTTTTTTGTTCCTAATCTCTTCTAAAGCCAAGGAGAGGCAAATATGTAGCCAAGTTACGCTTGTGAAGACTGCCATGTAGTGTTCCATTTGTCAAATTGAAAATAATCTTTATTTTCAGACTTACATGAAAAGAGGCAAAACATTTCTAAGAATATTTTGCAAAAGTATTTTACTATATATTTATATCAATGTTTTTACTGGCTCTTTAAGAATTACTCGATATTTAAAAGTCTGTAAATACAATAGTATTTGTTAGTGTTTAGTTCTTTGTATGCTATTTAGGCGTTTTTATACAAAGGAATGCATGGGGTTTGGCTTTGTTGTCTAAAAACGGATTACTATTCTATCCAGTGAGCCTATTATCTTACTTAGAGCAGGATCCCTCAGAAAGGAACAGGAGTCCCTTGTTGCTGCTTTATTGCTACAGACCTGTGCTAATAGGCCTATGTCTTTAATGAATTCTCTCTGAACACACAGGCGAAAAATCTGTTTTTATTATATCCGACTAGTGCAAGCTGATCAGCATTCATTTTTCTCCAAACCAGCTGAAGCAAAATTCTGACTTACTCCTGGCTAATCAGACTAATCAATGTCCTAGGGACGACTTTGCTACCTAATGGTTTACTTCAGGTCAAACCTCACCCTCTAAATCAGAATAATACTAAAATCGGTTTGGTGTTATCCCAACTAAATATTTACTTATATCGGAACAACTAATTCTAGGATAACTAAAAAAAAACATTCCTTCAAAAATAATATACAAATATTCATTGCATATCCATTGTTGTTTTATTTTGTTTTATTTAAGCATAGTATATAACAGAGAACAATTGCAAAATGGCACATAGTGTTTAGTTGTACTGACTAACAGACACATAATAACTCTCTGATTCAATGAGGAAAGTAAGGCAAGCAGAGCACAGCGGATATAAGAGGTAACAGCTTCTTAAATCACTGTCTGCTGTAATAAAATACTCCTCTGACAATTCTTGTGGTAAAACACAACGATACAGAAATCAGCTGGTAGTCAGTCAAAGCAAATTAGTAGTACAACATAGCAGTATTCTGCTCCGAGCTTCAGGCATTCCAGGTACCACATGTTAATAATTTATCACCAAGAATGTTATCTTGTTGTTCAGAACACTCGTGATCTACTACAATGACTTAAGGCGCAGTTGGTGTACTCATTACAGATATAGATATCACTTGTGAATGTATGCAGCAATCAGTCCATTTACTGTGTATGTCAGTAGCCTAATGCTGCTATTATCATTCAAAGACATCTGGTGATATTTTACATTTATGTATCACTTTTATGAACATGCAGAAGTTTTCATCACCCATAAGGTATGCTCATAACAATAATACAAATATTTTCATAGAGTGGGTTTCAAAATTCAAACTTAAAAAAAAAAAAAACTATTGAAAACATACACCTAGATTACAAGTTTTGTGTTCATGTTTTAACGCTGAAAAAATGGTAATTTCAGCGTTAAAACAGCACTGCAGCCATTACGAGTCTTGTCGGTATAGCTGTACCGCAAGCCTTTTAGCATTTAATGCAACGTCATTCCTGCACACGTAAAAATGATGCTTTTTCATGGGACTTCCATAGCGCAGCCATTACGAGTTTTGCTGTGAGGCTAAAATGCTTGCATTCCAGCCTATACCGACACAATTTGTTTCGCAATCTGAGAGCAATAGTTATGAGTTTTACGCTACAAAACTGTTACATAAAACTCATAACTGAAGTGCTACAAAGTACACTAAACACCCCTAAACTACCTATTAAACCCTAAACTGAGGCTCTCCCACATCGCAAATATTATATTAACGTTATTAACCCAAAATCTGCCGCTCCCGACATCACCAACACTAATAAAATTTATTAACACCTATTCCACCGGTTCCAGACATTGCCGCCACTATAATAAACCTATTAACCCCTAAACCTCTGGCCTCCCACATCACTACCACTAAATAAACCTATTAACCCCTAAAGCGCCAGCCCCCCACATTGCAACAACCTAAATTAAACTAGATTAACCCCTAAACCTAACCCTAATGTAACCCTAACCCTAAAGTAAACCTAACCTTAGCAACCCCTAACTTTAATATAATTAAAATAGAGCTAAATTAAAGTTACAATTATTAACTAAATAATACCTATTTGAAAACTAAAAACATACCTGTGAAATAAAACCTAAGCTAGCTACAATATAACTATATTATATTGTAGCTAGCTTAGGTTTTATTTTTATTTCACAGGTAAGTTTGTATTTATTTTAACTAGGTAGACTAGTTATTAAATAGTTAACTACCTAGTTAACATAAGAAATATCATTAGATGTTCAGATAAAAACGTAATCTACCTAGATCAATGCAAATGTAATTTGCAATATTTAGGACAAACCAGCAGATTATTAAAAACTAGAATTAGAGAACATCTACTAAGCACTGAACATGGGTCAGATAATACCATTCTTTATAAACACTTAAAAGAACATCACTATAAAGATACCTACGCTTTAAAATATTGGGGGATAAAGAAAATTCAAAATGACCACAGAGGAGGGAATTTAGAAAAGAAACTCTTAACATCAGAAGATGAATTCATTTATTCTTTTACAACACTTTATCCACAAGGTTTGAATTCAGAATTGCATCTGAATCAAATGTTATGAGTTATTTAAAAAATATATATTTTTTATGAACTATCACTTTAAATAATTTTTACAAATATTACCAGTTTTTTATTTAAATTGGATTTCCAATTGATGTGAATATATAAATCTTTACAATATTCACAAATAGATTCACAATAGTTTAGAGGCATTTTTTTAAGATGATATACAATCTCACAATAGATAAATAAATATTCACTAACGAATAAAGCAAAAATATTCACAAAAATATACTTTGAAAAAATAGCACAAATCTCACTTATGATGAAATTAATTGGTACAATTATTGAGTAAATTTTAAAATAAAAGCTTCTAGACATAACTTTATTTTTATGTATATATATATATATATATATATATATATATATATATATATATATATATATATATATATCATTTTTCTCAACAACAAATAAATAAATGTTAAAATTATCAAAAATTGTAGGATAATTTCAACTATTGAAATTATCAGCAAGGAAGGAGATCACCTAGAAATCTGACTAATCTTGGAGTCATACCCTTTTTTAATAAAAAAAAAAATTGGTTTCTGTGGATACTTTATGCATTTATTACGTTATGGCCCTTTTAGACAAATATACCAATTCATTTTCTAGCTATTAACACTGGATTTTATCTCTTTTTAACTTTTTAATACAACTGTGTTTATTATAATGTTTAAACAAAAACTTAGTATGTGTACAAGAGGCTAAATAGAAAAATGGGATCAAATACAACAAGAATTTTACAAAATAAGATTGCAACTATAGGGCTGATTTATCATTGGTCTGTACGACATGATCCGCTCAGCTTCATAACTGCTAAGCTAAGACCACTGCTTCATAACTGCTGTTTCTGGCTAGCCTGAAGGCTCACGCGCAAACAGGGGCATCAAGCTCCATTTGGAGCTTGATAATTCGGCCCCTATGTGTCAAAAGAACCACAAGGACAACAAAGAGTTTAAAAAGAGTTTATAAGGGAGGATCAAACGGATGTCAGGTAGCTTGAGAAAGGCATCAACCAAAACGCGTAGATCACCTGATTGTTTCCGACCAAAATTGAATGTGTGCACACACTATCAAATATTTGGATTGAACAGATCATTTGTGCAAACCACAGCGCTTTTATAAACTAACAAATATTTTGGCCACACACCTTGAAAACGACAGAATTCAAAGAGGCTTTTAGCTAACATTTGACCAGCAAGGCGAACAACAGACACAGAGGACGTTGGATCATTAAAGACCGCCATGCAAATTGATGCAGCTACAACATTTGCAACTTACAAGTTTACTAAAGTAAAACACCCGTGAAGGTAAATCACTTTTACACAAAATCAGCAGGTCGGGCCAAAAATGCCGTAAGCGTTAAACTGGTACAACCGTTGTGGAGCTGTGGTACTTGTTCAAGTTTTTATTCTGGACATAAGGTAAAGAAAAGCTTATCACATATAACATTGATGATTAGGATTTACAACTAATCTGTTTTGTTACATAGTTGCAGTGACTTTTTTGATAAAAAAATGAATTGACTACATTTTTGCATTTTCTCATAAATATATTCTTCATAAATAACTTATTATTTGTATTTTATTGACACCGGTGGCCATGTTTTTTAATAGTTTATTAAATTATTATAAACAATGTTAAGAGAACACTTGTATTTTTAATATATATTATTCTAACCTATCTTATTGGCAATTAACAAGGTAATGGAAGTGTGTATTTAAGGGTCTATTTTTTTGTGCTTAGATTATGTCTACATGGCCTATAAAGGCTCACGTTTGAGCTGAAACGTTATGACTTAAGGCCATTATTGTACATTTGCATTTGCCATCAAAAGGCTTGTTGGTACATTCATGTGTTTGCATGCTTTGTATCCCCCTTGTCATTTTCAAAGTTGGGGCATACATATATTTGCTGCATTTGTCTGAAAGCAGTACTCTGGGACGTTATGTTAATTGGTGTGTGCCGTTTCCCAAAGGTAGAGTTTTATATATATATATATATATATATATATATATATATATATATATATATATATATATATATATATACAGTATATATATATATATATATATATATATATATATACCCACACATATATATATATATATATATATATATATACAGTATATATATATATATATATATATATATATATATATATATATATATATATATATATATATATATATATTAAAGGGCTAAAATTATTTGCCTGTTTAGTCAGATCAAATTGTGACACAGTAGAACTCTATTCCTTACTATTTTAAAAGCAATCTTTTATCCCTTTAGATGCTTAACAGATCCTCCATTTAAAGTATTTTGGGCGAGATTACAAGTGAGAAGCAATGGATTTTGTGCTAGCACAATCGCGATTTTGCAATCCATTTTTCTCCCACTGATATTACAAGTCAGGAGAAATCGCAATTGCACTAGTGCAATAGCCTTTTCTGCTTCAATCCATACCGCAGTATAAGAGCTCTGGTAAACTGTTTTCCTAAACTAAAGAGTTGCACAAAACACAACAAAAATACCCCAACATTGCAAACTAACAAATTTAAATAAAAACTATTAATCCCTAAGCTACCATCCTCCCACAATACAAGCTATCTAAATAAACTATTAACCCCTAAATAGCCATTACCCCTCAACGCAAAGTAATAAACTAACATCTAAACCCCCTAACCTAACACCCCCTAACTTAACCGCAATTAAAAAATTAAATTTAAAATATCCTAACTACCTTTAAAAAAAATAAAACTTACCCTAAAAAAATAATTTTTTATTACAATAAATAAAAAAACTAACATTACCAAAAAATAAAAAAAACCTACCCTTTACAAAATTTAAAAAACCTACCCTTACAAAAAATAACATTAACAAAAGAGGTATTAGAATAGGAATATTTTTTCTTATTTTTGGTAATTTCCTTTGTTAAATTTTGTAAGTGTATTTTTTTTTAAATTTTGTATTGGTAGGGTTTTTTATTTTTTGTAACAGTAGGGTTTTTTATTTTTTGTAACGGTAGGGTTTTTTAATTTTTATTGTAAGTAATGGTAGTTTTTTTTAGGGTAAGCTTAGGTTTTAATTTAATTAATTTTACATATAAGTTTTTATTTCTTTTAAGGTAGTTAGAATATTTTTAGTTATTTTATGGGTATTTTAATTGTATTTAAGTTAGGGGGTGTTAGGTTAGGGGGTTTAGATGTTAATTACTTTGCATTGTGGGGGATGGCGCTTTAGGGTTTAATAGTTTATTTAGTTAGTTTGAGATGTGTGGAGATGGCAGATTAGGGGTTAATAGTTTATATAGATAGCTTGCAATGTGGGGGTGGTGGTTTAGGGGTTAATAGTTTTTTTCGAGTTAGCTGTTTGGGGGGGATGGCAAATTAGGGGTTATTAGGCTTGGGGCTTAGGGTAGTGTTAGTTTTTTTTAAAACATTGTTTTGTCGTTTTTGCAAGTAGGGTGTTTTTTTCCACTTTTTTTCTCCATTGATTACTATGGGGGAACACATGCACACACACGCAAAAACTCCGCTAGCGATCTTTGTGCTTCTTGGACTACTACTAGCAAAAAAAAAAAAATTCAACTTGTAATAAGAGTGGATCCCGAGAATCATAAAAATAATTTTTAGCAAAGAATAAAAGGAACATTACATTATAGATCATACTTTAGAAGCTAATGCCATACACACATTGCATTTTATTTAATGTGTAGACGTGCTTTTTTATATAAATGCTTCAGTTGATATGTTTGTCTGTACCTTTGTAGATGATTATTTTGCTACAGGCAACATTTTCTTTTTCTTTTCCCTTTGAGCCATGACCTTAATTAATGTTATTACTTGTTCCAGTGAAGAAACAACTTGACCAAAGCTTTCAAAAGGTCAGGAGCTCTTCCTCTTTTCATTTTGCAAAAACATGCTGAATACACCAGCATTTTTGGGCCAGCATAAATTCTCTGTTCACCCATTAAAAAAAATGTTAAAAAGAAAAATAATGTACAAATTATATTATACATATAAATATGTTAATTTTCTAAGTGGTATTCCAAAATGATATGACATTTAGTAAAATAATAATAAAGATATTTAATTAAAATTATGGATCAGAACAGATAAAGTATCCTTTATTAACAACACTAACTTATTTAACAATATATAACATGTTATGTTGAAGGACATGTTTGAAAGATTTTCTTTCCCAAGAATGAAGCAATATTGATTGATTTTTTTGAAAACCAATTTTAAAAATACAATACACACACAAGGTGATGAAGCAGTTTCTTTACTTTATCAGAAAAAATGGAGAGTCCTAAAGAGGGTTTTAAAAATTAAATAAATAATACAAAAAAAAACAACAATAGTATCTGCAGATTTACTTGCATATACACAGCCAGTCAGTTCTCCTCTCAGGACTCTGAGGGTTACTATATTTATGTGTGTGTGAAGGCAGTACAATAATACAATATTCCATATTTGCTGTTTCAACAAAGCAAGTCTACAATGCTGCATTATTCTCACCTGTTTGTACACACCCCTTTATTTACTGTTTGCACAATACATGCCCAGCTTTCCAGCTCCAGAGAGCTTTCCACTTCACTATCCTCCCCAGCAGAAGAGTACATAAAATGATATGACTAGTAAAGTGGGGAGTTAAAAACACTTACTGTCTTTCTAATATTTAATTCTGGATATCCTCTCACTAACTTAAGCTAAATCTCTACAAAACTGAGCTCCTTATCCCCCCCCCCTTCCAAAATCTCTAGCCCCAACTTTCTATAACTATTGATAATAACATCATTACCCCAACCTCTCATGCAATCTCTTGGGGTCACACTTGAATCAAATCTCTCACATCCAGTCGTTGGCCAATTCCTGCTGCCTCCACCTTAAAAACATCTCCAAAATTCCTCACTTCCTCACACAAGACACAACCAAGATCTCTCATTCTTTTCTACCTAGACTACTGCAACTCTATCCTTTCCAGCCTCCCTAACTGCTGTCTACCTGAGTTACAATCCATAATAAATACCTCCACCAGGCTGATCTTCCTTACACGTCGCTCCTCATCTGCTGCACCACTCTGCCAATCTCTTCACTGGCTTCCTCTAACCTCCAGAATAAAATACAAAATCCTGACTCCAAGGTTCTCAATAACATTGCTCCCCCCTATATATCTTACCTCATCTCCAGATATTCTCCCTACTGTCCCCTTCATTCTACTCATGACCTCCTTCTCTCCTCCTCTCGTGTTCCCTACTCATATTCCCATCTACAAGACTTCTCCAGATTAGCCCCTATCTTGTGGAATTCTCTGCCTCACTCCATAAGACTCTTCCCTAGATTTAAAACTCCCAAGTGCTCCTAAAAGACTCTACTGTTCAGGATGCATACAATATACACTACTATTTCTTATCATAGTTCCTCTTCTCCTTTTGTCATCCCATTGTAATCCCTTAGCATGTAAGCCTCCAAGCCCAGCTGCTTTTTAGATCACCTTCGTGAGAGCAGACTTACAACAGTGCAACCCTTGGAAGGGCCTTTGTCTCCCATAATTGTCACCTTGTGTCAGATTAGGTGAAGTCCCGAATCAGACCCGAATGCTAGAATGATAATTAGCAACACACTAGCACACTAGTAAACCAGGACCTGACCCCACGACAGCCTCTCTGGAAAAGAATAATACAAGGTGAGATGTTACTCACATAATCCAAGTAATACCACAAAGATGCTTGATTGAAGATAAGGGGTCAGGATTAAACATAGTCAGGAAGGCAAGGATTTGGCAACGTAAAATCCAGCAACAAGGTAGATTGAGATTAGAGAGGGATTATCTGAGACGTGGTCAAGTAAGCAAAGTTCGTTAACAGTATATCAGGCAGTAACGTATACTCAGGTTTGAAAGGATTAAACAGAGATGTGGTCAAGCAAGCAAAGTTTGTTAACAGTAAATCAGGCAGCAAAGTATCCTCAGGTTTGCAGGGGTTAAACAGAGATGTGGTCAAGCAAGCAAAGTTTGTTAACAGTAAATCAGGCAGGTAAATATCCTCGGGTTTGAAGGGGTTAAACAGAGATGTGGTCAGGCAAGCAAAGTTTGTTAACAGTAAATCAGTCAGCAAAGTATCCTCAGGTTTGAAGGGGTTAAACAGAGACGTGGTCAGGCAAGCAAAGTTTGTTAACAGTAAATCAGGCAGCAAAGTATTCTCAGGCTTGAAGGGGTTAAACAGAGACGTGGTCAGGCAAGCAAAGTTTGTTAACAGAATATCAGGCAACAAAGTATCAAAATGAGTACTCACAAAGCCACAGCAAGGAAAAAACAAACGGGCATCAGGTGAAGGACAGGCCGGAATTTGAACCCAGAGTGATGTCAGCAGAATGGGACGGCTTCAGGGAGCATGTCAGCAGAGTGAGACAGCTTCAGAGACAAAGGATGTTGCTAAGCAACGCAGCAACAGAGCCTCAGAAGTGAGAAGCGCGACATTGCCCCCCTCTCAAGGACCCCTCCAGGGAACCCGACCAGGCTTTGAAGGATTCCTCTTGTGGAACTGTTTCACCAATGTAGGGGCATGTATTTGAGAAGCGGGTTCCCAGGAACGTTCAGTAATGGGATACCCCTTCCAATGAACCAAGTAATACAAGCGACTACCCCGTAATTTGGAATCCAAAATTTGAATGACCTCAAATTCTGAAGCGCCATCGATAAGCAAAGGTGGAGGAGGTTTGACTATGGTGAAGAAATGATTCTTAACTACAGGTTTCATAAGAGACACATGAAATACAAGGTGAATCTTCAAAGTCTTGGGCAAGGCCACAAGGTATGCAGAAGAACAAACTTTGGAGACAATTCTGAAAGGTCCAATGTATTTGGGTCCCAATTTAGTACAGGGTTGTTTAAGATGAATGAATTTAGTAGACAACCACACCTTATCTCCTGTACGATAAATAGGAGCTATACAGCGTTTGCGATCAGCAAACTTCTTATACTTCTTTGCAGAGAGGAGAAGGATCTGTCGAATTTTATGCCAATGCTTGCAGAGATCTTTAACGGCTCGATCAGCTCCAGGAATTGTAGAAGTACTGGTGGAAATAGGAAAAGTTATTGGTTCAAATCCATAAGCAGCCTTAAAAGGAGACATCTGTAAGGAGGAATTGAGACGAGAATTGTGAGCCAGTTCAGCTAAAGGAAGAAGTTGGGACCAATTAGAATGTTGATGGTTGACATAGTGCCTGAGGAAAGATTCACAAGATTGATTAAAACGTTCTGTTTGTCTGTTGGACTGAGGATGGTGAACAGTAGAAAGGGAAATGTTAATTCCGAATTGTTTACATAGGGATCTCCAGAATCGTGAGATAAACTGAACACCACGGTCAGAAACGATGTCCAAAGGAAATCCATGTAAATGAGTGACATGGAGGATGAATAGCTCAGAGAGCTTCGGAGAGGAAGGCAATCCGGGTAGCAGAATAAAATGGGCTGTTTTGGAAAACCTGTCCACAATTACCCAAATAGTATTATTTCCAGCAGAATCAGGCAGGTCTGTAATAAAGTCCATTAAAATGTGAGACCAAGGGTAATATGGCACCAGGAGAGGTTGTAAGAAACCAAAAGGTAGATGCTGAGCGTAGAGCCTGTATAGTAAATGAGGATAACTGAGCAAGTATACTGACAGGTTGAAGTATGGGTTCATCAGCAAATGGCACAGAATCAGAATATTGATACTGTCTGGATAAAGCATCAGCCTTAGAATTCTTTGTACCAGGTACATAAAACAGTACAAAATTAAACCTTGAAAAGAACAAAGCCCAACGGACCTGACGAGAGTTGAGGTGTTTAGCAGAGTGAAGATACAGAAGATTCTTGTTATCAGTTAGGATAAGAAACGGTTGAGCAGTATCCTCTAGCCAATGCTTCCATTCTTCCAGAGATAACTTTATTGCAAGTAACTCCTTGTTGCCTACATCATAATTTTGTTCTGCTGGACTAAATTTTTTAGAGAAAAATCCTACTGGATGAATCTTACTGGTAGTGGGATTTTGTTGGGACAATACGGCTCCAGCCGCTATAGCAGAGGCATCCACTTCAAGAATAAATTGGAGTTCGGGAAGAGGGTGACAGAGGATGGGTGCTGAGGAAAATGCAGTTTTCAAAGCTTCAAAAGCCTGTATAGCAGTGATTGACCAATCTCTGCAGTTTTGGCCCTTTTTAGTAAGGGAAGTGAGAGGAGAAGTAATATTAGCAAAGTCTTTTATACATTTTCGATAATAATTGGCAAAGCCAAGAAACCTTTGTAAGGACTTAAAGGGACATAATAATCATATGCTAAATCACTTGAAACTGATGCAGTATAACTGTAAAAAGCTGACAGGAAAATATCACCTGGGCATCTCTATGTAAAAAAGGAAGATATTTTACCTCACAATTTCCTCAGCTCAGCAGAGTAAGTTCTGTGTTAAAAGTTATACTTCACCTGCTCTCAGCTGCAGGTAAAAAAAAAAAAATGAAGAAATGAACAGCAGCCAATCAGCATCAGCAGTGCTGAGGTCATGAACTCTTACTGTGATCTCATGAGATTTGACTTAACTCTCATGAGATTTCATAGTAAGCTTCCTTTACCTGATTGGTGAAATAATATGAGAGTTCACGAGGCTCATCCTTTCAGCTGTCCCAGGACAGACACACTAAAATGCTGCTTAGAAATCCTTTACAATGGGAGGTGGCTACTGAGGAACTTTTGAGGTAAAATATCTTTCTTTTTTACATAGAGATCTTCAGGAGATATTTTCTAGTCAGCTTTTTACAGCTATGCTGCATCACTTTAAAGTGTTTAAACATTTGGGTATTATGGCCCTTTAAGGGTGGTAGGTCTAGGCCAGTCCTTAATGGCAGAAAGTTTATCAGGATCCATTTCGAAGCCGGACTTTGAAATAATATACCCCAGAAAAGGAATAGAGGTCTGGTGGAAAGAACATTTCTCGAGTTTGGCAAAGAGATGATTCTCACGAAGTCTCTGGAGTACTAACTTCACATGTAGGAGATGTTCTTGTAAGGACTCAGAGTAAATCAGAATATCGTCCAGATATATGATGACGAACTGGTTAAGAGGCATAACTAGATATTCATAGTGACCAAATCTAGTGTTGAAAGCTGTCTTCCATTCGTCCCCTTTACGAATTCTGACCAAATTGTACGCCCCCCGGAGATCCAATTTGGAGAAGATGGATGCGCCTTGGAGATGGTCAAAAAGCTCTGGAATGAGCGGAAGAGGATAAGAATTCTTGATAGTAATTTGGTTCAGTGCCCGATAATCAATACAGGGTCGGAGGCCTCCATCTTTCTTCTCAACAAAGAAAAAACCTGCTCCTACAGGTGAGGACGAAGGACAAATAGAGCCTCTGGCCAAGTTATCTTTGATATATTCTTCCAAAGAAACGTATTCTTGATGTGACAGGGGATACGTTTTCCCTTTAGGGAGAGGAGCTCCAGGTAATAAATCAATAGGACAATCAAAAGTCCGATGAGGTGGTAACTTTTCAGCATCTTTCTTAGAAACACATCACAAAAAGAATAATATTGCATAGGTAAAGATTTGGTAATATCCAAAACTGCTACTACTGAACTTGAAGCCATATGGGGACTCTGCAGGCAATGTTTGAAGCAAGTATCTCCCCAGGCTATAAGTTCCCCTTTAGACCAAGCGGGATCATGAAGCTGTAACCAGGGTAGTCCCAAAATCAAAGGAAATTGAGGAGAGGAGATTACATCAAAACAGGAACACACATTCATGCTGTAGCAAAGGCAAGTGAATTAAAAACACTTAAACCTGGTTTAATAAATAATATAAGTTTGCTGAAATATTCATAGTAATTATTGGTATAAGCCCACTATTGATATTGTACTAAAGTAAGCTAAGCCCTTACAATCCGAGGGCTGTATTACTTTTAAATATTAATAGCTAATACAGTGGGCACCATCTAATCATATATTATAGTATTTAAGGCATATATATTTTTTTAAACCCAGATAAGCTGATTAAAAACAACAAGCAGGAGAGACACGGCTGCTCCTTTTGGACCCCTGACGCTTTTGGACACAGAACGCTTCCTCAGAGGAGGGTCCAAAAGGAGCAGCCTTGTCTCTCCTGCTTGTTGTTTTTAATCAGCTTATCTGTGTTTTAAAAAAATATATATGCCTTAAATACTTTAATATATGATTAGATGGTGCCCACGGTATTAGCTATTAATATTTAAAAGTAATACAGCTCTCGGATTGTAAGGGCTTAGCTTACTTTAGTACAATATCAATAGTGGGCTTATACCAATAATTACTATGAATATTTCAACAAACTTATATTATTTATTAAACCAGGTTTAAGTGCTTTTAATTCACTTGCCTTTGCTACAGCATGAATGTGTGTTCCTAGTTTATTCAATAAAAACTATAATGTATGAATGGAATGAAACTTTTTAATATTATAAGAATTATCCGAATCATATTAGATTTTTTGAGTTAAGACTTACTATATTTTTGTGCAATTCTTTGCTACAAACTTTTTTGTATTTCTTTATACAATTAGTTTATCTAATTGTCTTGTTCTGTGTAACTTAGACTCCACATCAGATGTTGGTCCAAGTGTTTACAAATAATAATTAATGTATTATTTAAATTTGAATGCACATATATTGTGATACATATATTTGTGCAGCATCTGTTACTATTTAACTCTAATAACCCCTAACCTTATATGTTCTAAAGTTAATACATAAATTAATGAGATCTTCAAGGGATTTGGGTAGATCCCGAAAAACAAGCTCATCCTTTAGACGTTCACCTAGACCTTTGCGGAAGGCAGCTCTCAGGTCCCCATGGTTCCAAGTAGTCTCAGCCGCAAGAGTTCAGAATTCAATAGTGTATTGGGCTACAGAGAGAGAACCTTGTTTAAGATCCAACAGTCATGCCTCGGCTGCTGCAGACTTGCCGGGCTTGTCGAACACTGAAGAGAAAACAGATACAAAGGAGTCCACATCATAAAACAAAGGGTCATCTTTTTCCAGAAGAGGAGATACCCAAGCCAGAGCTTTGCCCTTCATGAGAGAAATCAGAAACGTTATCTTAGAGGATGAGTTAAAAACACATGAGGGTTATTTCTGAAATGAAGATGACATTGATTTAGGAATCCACGGCAGTCTTCAGGGTTGCCGTCGTATTTATCCGGAAGGGGAATCCTAGGAGTTAAGTTACTAGTAGACTGAGGTGGGTTAAATATGGGTCCAGAACTGGCCGCAGCAACAACTGGAGTTGAAGGAGATTGAACAGGAGAGGCTAGATTATGAAGAAGTGTAGTGATCTGGTGCAACTTAGATTCTAGGGATTGCAGGTGTGTAGCATGAGTTCCAAGAAGCTGTCTTTGTAGGGTCACGGCCCTGGATAACTCAGTGGGATCCATATTATGGCCCGTTTGTTATGTCAAGTTAGGTGAAGTCCCGAATCAGACCCAAATGCTAGAATGATAATTAACAACACACTAGCACACTGAGTATAAACCAGGACCTAACCCCACGACAGCCTCTCTGGAAAAGAATAATACAAGGTGAGATGTTACTCACGTAATCCAAGTAATACCACAAAGATGCTTGATTGAAGATAAGGCGTCAAGATTAAACGTAGTCAGGCAGGCAAGGATTTGGCAACGTAAAATCCAGCAACAAGGTAGATTTAGATTAGAGAGGGATTATCTGAGATGTGGTCAAGTAAGCAAAGTTCGTTAACAGTATATCAGGCAGTAACGTATACTCAGGTTTGAAAGGGTTAAACAGAGACGTGGTCAAGCAAGAAAAGTTTGTTAACAGTAAATCAGGCAGCAAAGTATCCTCTGGTTTGAAGGGGTTAAACAGAGACGTGGTCAGGCAAGCAAAGTTTGTTAACAGTAAATCAGGCAGCAAAGTATCCTCAGGTTTGAAGGGGTTAAACAGAGACGTGGTCAAGCAAGCAAAGTTTGTTAACAGTAAATCAAGCAGCAAAGTATCCTCAGGTTTGAAGGGGTTAAACAGAGACGTGGTCAGGCAAGCAAAGTTTGTTAACAGAATATCAGGCAGCAAAGTTTCAAAATGAGTACTCACAAAGCCACAGCAAGGAAAAAACAAACGGGCATCAGGTGAAGGACAGGCCGGAATTTGAACCCAGAGTGATGTCAGCAGAATGGGACGGCTTTAGGGAGCGTGTCAGCAGAATGAGACAGCTTCAGAGGCAAAGGATGTTGCTAGGCACACAGCAACAGAGCCTCAGAAGCGAGGAGCGTGACACCTTGCATATTAGACCCATGTTCATAGCACGGCAGAATCTGTTGGTGCTCTAAAAATAACTGAAAATAATAAATAATAACATGTTATCCATTTCGATCATCCCATTCTTAAACTTACAATTAGCATACTCCAAAAATAACTCCCATGAACTGAAATAGACAAAAATTTAAAGACGTGAAATTCACAAGTGAATGCAATTGTCTTGATTGCATTCCACTGGTAATTTTAACAACTGACACTAAAAACAAATGTCTCTAATAACTTTAATGGACATTAAAATTATGACATATTACCAAAATTATCACTTATAACAGTTTTAGTGTCCTCCTTTATATAGTCTGATGGGGTGGGGTAGAGAGTTCCATAGAACAGGAGGGCACGTGAGAAGTCTGGAGGCGGGAGTGGGATGTAGAGATAATAGTAGTGAAGATACGTAGGTCAGAGGTTGATCGAAAAGTATAGGTCAGGTAGTATTTGGAGATGAGATAGGAAATATAGTTGTGAGTGAGGCCATTGAGTGCTTTAAGTGAGAGAGCGCTACAATAGCTTAAGATATAAATAATACATTTATTAAAACAATTCACTCGAAATAAAAGTTAATGTAAAATAGGGACATCTCCCTTCAGATTTTTAAAGTAAAAGAACCTATGTTAGGCTGTACAAAATATAGCAAGCAGCGTGTTTCAAATCTGCAACAAAAGTAACAACAGTCCCAATTATTGCTGTTTAAATATCAAGCTTCTATGAAGCGTACCACCTTGGGATCTGCCACCTACTGTATGTTACAGTGCAAGGATCCAAACTTCCATCCACTATCGATATAGTGAGGAGGGTATGTTATCTGTATAATCTAGACAGGCTTTCAAAAAATAAAGTAAGCAGCGTGTTTCAAATCTGCAACAAAAATAACAACAGTCCCAATCAGTATTGGTGTTTAAATATTAAGCTTCTTTAAAGCGTACCACCGTGGGCTCTTCCACCTTATATTATAGTGCAAGTTTCAAAACTTCCATACACTATCAATATAGTGAGGAGGGTATGTTATCCGTATAATCTTAATCAATGAGTTACCTTAGACAAGCACAGCAGTCTTCTTGCTATTTGGGAGACTTACATTGGCAATGCTTGTCCTTTGGAATTCTTTTTGGTGGACAGTTCCTGCTCTTAGTGCATAGCACGCAGGAAACCAAGATATCATGTTAGGGACTGAGATATCTGTGATGATGGATTTCAGCAAATTGAATAATCTGGGTTATAATATTAAGTTCTCCAGTATAGTTGTGCTAAAACACAGATGCTATGCCTTAACTTTCCGACGCATTTCACCCTCAGGAGGGCTTTATCAAGAATAAGTTAGCCATATGTGTGCATGACTTTTAAATGTTTAAAAGAAAAATAATGTACAAATTATATTATACATATAAATATGTTAATTTTCTAAGTGGTATTCCAAAATGATATGACATTTAGTAAAATAATAATAAAGATATTTATTAAAATTATGGATCAGAACAGATAAAGTATCCTTTATTAACAACACTAACTTATTTAACAATATATAACATGTTATGTTGAAGGACATATTTGAAAGATTTTCTTTCCCCAAGTATGAAGCAATATTGATTGATTTTTTTGAAAACCAATTTTAAAAATACAATACACACAGCAGGTGATTAAGCAGTTTCTTTATTTTATCAGACAAAATGGAGAGTCCTAAAGAGGGTTTTAAAAAATAAATAAATAATACAAAAAAAATAAATAAATAGTATCTGCAGATTTACTTGCATATACACAGCCAGTCAGTTCTCCTCTCAGGACTCTGAGGGTTACTATATTTATGTGTGTGTGAAGGCAGTACAATAATACAATATTCCATATTTGCTGTTTCAACAAAGCAAGTCTACAGTGCTGCATGATTCTCACCTGATTGTACACACCCCTTTATTTACTGTTTGCACAATACATGCCCAGCTTTCCAGCTCCAGAGAGCTTTCCACTTCACTATCCTCCCCAGAAGAAAATGCTTGTTCTTTGGAATTCTTTTTGGTGGACAGCTCCTGCTCTTAGTGCATAGCACGCAGGAAACCAAGATATAATGTTAGGGACTGAGATATCTGCGATGATGGATTTCAGCAAATTGAATAACCCGGGTTATAATATAAAGTTCTCCAGTATAGTTGTGCTAAAACACAGATGCTATGCCTTAACTTTCCGACGTGTTTCACCCTCAGGAGTGCTTTATCAAGAATAAGTTAGGCATATATGTGCATGACTTTTAAATGTCCTTCCAGATTCTTATTGGTCAGTATTTAATTGCACTTAATAAAGGTGGATCAAATTGTTTCTGTGTGTCCAGTATATTTTAAGGGGGTATCTTTTTGACAGTATAATATTACTATTAAGTGTACGAATTATAAACCCATCCAAATACATAGTGACAATCTCAAACAGCCTAATATAAATCCAAATAGGAACAACATTTTAACAGTAAACTTTTCTTCTAAATATATAAAAGATAGACAAATATAGATCTCAGGTAGCCTAATAAATAACTTCATTGGCAAAGATTATGTCATATTACAAAGCACGATAGTAATGTTATAGTCCCTATTATAGGAATTGTGGGGAGCTTAAAGTGAAACCCTAAGTGTTGTTAACTTAAAGAGAAGTGATCTAAATTATTCAAAAATGAATTGTGATAAGTCTAACTCTGAAATTAAACCTTTAGGGAACAGTGTGTCAAACTTGTAAATGAGCTCTGCTTCTTTAATCAGCAATCTTTTTTTCAATATCCCCTCCCCTCCAGTGTCGGTGTATTTTAGAAATACCCTAATATGATAGATCTTTTATTTTTCCTTTGTGTACCTCTTTAAAGTGCTTATATAAATGTGTATCTTCTACATTGTTTTCAATGTTGCATAAGTGCTCTCTTATTCTGTCTCTAAAACATCTTTTTGTCTCACCTAAATAAAACAGATTACATGCGCATTTTAATATATATATAATATTTTTGTGTGTACATCTAATTAACTCTTTTATTTTATATTCTTTATCATAATCTTTTTTTATTTTTGTGCTATGCTGACAGGCTCTGCAAAAATAACAGGAGAAAAACCCAGCTATTGTGTGTCCTTCTTGGTCTCTTTGTGTCTTAATTCCCTTTCTTTGTGTAAACTCTCTGGGGGCGAGAATGGATCTTAGGTTTTTTGCTTTTCTAAAGTCAAAGTTAGGGGTAGCTGTTAATTTGTCACCTATTATAGAATCTTCTTTTAAGAGATACCAATGTTTCTTAATTATCATACCATGTTCTG
This sequence comes from Bombina bombina, assembly GCF_027579735.1. Classification (NCBI taxonomy): domain Eukaryota; kingdom Metazoa; phylum Chordata; class Amphibia; order Anura; family Bombinatoridae; genus Bombina; species Bombina bombina. The sequence continues at coordinate 259,464,128 of NC_069500.1, forward strand.
TATGATAGTCGGTTATGAAAGGTACTTTAATAATGTCTGTGTTTTCTTTGGTTTTCTCATTATAATTTAATAGTGATTTTCTTTGTACGCTCTTAGCTTTATTGACTTCATTAATTTTCACTTCTTCATAACCTCTTTCATTAAATTTCTCAGCCAATATTGCTACCTGTCCTTCAAAATCATCAATTTTGGAGCAGTTTTTTCGAATACGGAGATACTGGCCTAAAGGTATATTCTCTTTCCAGGCATTTAGGTGACAGCTTTCTGCGTGTATGTAGTTATTTGAGTCCGCAGTGTGTTTTTGTCTCTAATTTGTTGTCCTTCACCATGATCTCTAGTTCTAGGAAGATAGCTGAATTATTGCTATAATTGTATGTAAAATGTAAATTTTCTGAATTATTGTTCATTTTTTCAAACATCTGGATCAGGTCTAATTCTGGTCCTTTCCATATAAAAAGAAGGTCATCTATATTTTGCTTATAGAGTACGAGGTTTGCACCATAGCTGTTATCTCTGAAGAAATCTTCTTCCCAACTACCCATGAATAAGTTGACATAGCTAGGTGCGAACCTCGTACCCATCACTGTACCTTCAATCTGGAGATAATATTTACCATCAAAAGAGAAGAAATTGTGTTCAAGTATATAAGTTATTATATCAATAATACATTTTCTTTGCATATATTTCATACCTGTATTTTCTTTAAATATTTTTCTACTGCTTCAATACCTTTTAGTGGTTACTTATGGTGTATAGCAATGTCACATCGCAAGTGGCTATTATCATATCCTCCTCCCATTTTAATGCATTTAAGATATTGAGAAAATGTGTAGAATCTCTTAAATGGAGTCTAGGTTTTTTACATGTTGTTGTAGAAATGTGTCCACATACTGTGAGAGATTTACAGAGATAGAATTAATGCCAGAAATGATTGGCCTACCAGGGGGGGGGGGTTATTAGGTATTCTTGGAAATTGTGGTGTTGGAATTCTTTATCATTCAGGACTTCTAGTTTTTTTTCCTTCCTTCAGTATTCTGTTTTGACGTAAATCTTTTTGTAGGATTAAGATCTAATTTTTTGTTTGTTTTCTCATAATTTAATAATATATAGGCCTCTACCTTATATTTCTCTGTGCCCATCACCGCAACCCCCCCCTTTGTCCGCTGATTTTATTGTGACTTTCTCCTTTCCTTTATTTTTTCTTTTAATTCTAGGATTTCTGTCTCTATGCTTACCAAGGTTTCTTGTCTAAAACGTTTAAGGATTTCTATTAGATCATTAGAAGCTTTTTTGAGTACACCTTCCCATTCTGACTGTAATACGCTACTTAATGTAAAAGTGCAGTTTTTTGTTAGTACCAAACCCTTTGGGATAATTCCCTTCCCCTAACATGTATACCTATTTAGTTAAACCAATTCCATTTTTTGTTTTAGTTCTTTAATTAGAGCTTTTTCTAGGTTTGACATTACATCAGTTATTTTTTATGAGTCACCATTATTAGTAATATGTATAGTATTCTCGTCGCTCATTTCAGAAAGAATTTTCTCTCTAAAGTCAAATATATCTTCCATGTTGTAATGGAAATGTAACCCAGCAGCAAACAACTAAATGACGGAAAAAAGTGTAGATTTAAAAAAGTAAAGTAGTGCGCTAGGTGAAAGTATATCAAACTCCTCACTAAAAAACAATCCTTCTATTGTTTGAAATTATGGCAATACTAGAATAAACAGGGAATAAGTGAGAGTGCTACAATAGCTTAAAATATTAATAATACATTTATTAAAAGAATTCACTTGAAAATAAAAGTTAATGTAAAATAGGGACGTCTCCCTTCAGATTTTTAAAGTAAAAGAACCTATGTTAGACTGTAAACAATATAGCAAGCAGCGTGTTTCAAATCTGCAACAAAAGTAACAACAGTCCCAATTAATAGTGTTGTTTAAATATCAAGCTTCAGTAATATTACACTGTCAAAAAGATACCACCTTAAAATATACTGGACACACAAAAACAAGTTGATCCACCATTATTAAGTGCAATTAAATACTGACCAATAAGAAGCTGGAAGGACATTTAAAAGTCATGCACACATATGCCTAACTTATTTTTGATAATGCACTCCTGAGGGTGAAACACGTCGAAACGTCTGTGTTTTAGCACAACTATACTGGAGCACTTTATATTATAAACCGAGTTATTCAATTTGCTGAAAGCCATCATTGCAGATATCTCAGTCCCTAACGTGATATCTTGGTTTCCTGAGTGCTACACACTAAGAGCAGGATCTGTCCACCAAAAAGAATTACAAAGAACAAGCATTGCCGATGTAAGTCTTCTATTACTGCAATTTGACAGCTGTGATTACCTACAGAGGAAAACACCCAGGAGCGGTGCTTACCCGTGACGTCAGACACCATCGGTCACGTGGGGTAAGACAACAGTCGGAGTAAAACTCCCAAACAGCAAGAGGACTGCTGCACTTGTCTAAGTTAACTCATTGATTAAGATTATATGATAACATACCCTCCTTACTATATCGATAGTGGATGGAAGTTTGGACACTTGCACTGTAATATAGGTGGCAGAGCCCACGGTGGTATGCTTCATAGAAGCTTGATATTTAAACACCATTATTAATTGGGACTGTTGTTACTTTTGTTGCAGATTTGAAACACGCTGCTTGCTATATTTTTTACTTTAAAAATCTGAAGGGAGACGTCCCTATTTTACATTAACTTTTATTTCAAGTGAATTGTTTTAATAAATGTATTATTTATATCTTAAGGTATTGTAGTGCTCTCAATTATTCCCTGTTTATTCTAGTATTTACATAATTTAAAACAATAGGATTGTTTTTTTAGTGAGGAGTTTGATATACTTTCACCTACGCACTACTATACTTTTTTAAATCTACATTGAGTGCTTTATAGGTTAGGATTAATATTTTAAATTGTATTCTGGAGTGCTGCAGGGGGTACCAGTGTAGAGATTGGCAGAGCAGAGAAGCTGATGTAGATTGTGACATTGGTGGAAGAATCTAGCTAAAGAATTCATGATACTATGGAAGGGAGAGAGAATTTAAATTCTAAGATAAATGCATAAACAGGAGCATTCTTTAGTATATCTATTTATATATTTGTATCTATCTATAGAAAGACACATATAGACAGGTAGCTACATTTTTAGATACTTTTAGATTTAAAAATAGATAGATAGATAGATAGATGATAGATAGATAGATAGATAGATAGATAGATAGATAGATAGAAAGATAGATAGATAGATAGATAGATAGTATATATGATACCTAGATAGATAGATAGATAGATAGATAGATAGATAGATAGATAGATAGACAGATGATAGACAGATAATTAAAATGTGTATATATGTATTCTTTGTAGAATTGGTATTTCTTAACTTAGTTTATTTAAGTTTAAAAATATTTATTTATATATATATATATATATATATATATATATATATATGTGTGTGTGTGTGTGTGTGTGTGTGTGTGTGTGTGTAAATTTGCCACTTAAATTATGTTTGTTTTTACCATTTTTTAGTTGTTGTTGCTGTGTAGCATATATATTTAGAATAAATACAGAAAATAATTGAACTTGGCATGGCAATAAGCCACTAGACTTGTTTCATTGACATCATATAATGTTCAATATGATAAATCATGTGAAGCCCTATATTTTTACACCTGTGTAGCATAAAGATCTTTTTGTCTTTGAAAGAGGTAATTGAGGGAAATTGTCAGATGCTTTATAGCTACTCTCTGTATGTGCTGGTGAAAAAAAGGTCGCCTTTGCGTTATTACTTTTAGCTATTAATGCATAAAAGGTTACTATAGCAAATGATGTAATGAATATCACTCTCTCTTGAAAAAGTACAACATTGCAGCACTTATCACAGTAGGTTGCCCTAACTGATAATATAGATTAGCTATAAATTGTTTAGAACAGCGTCTTATTCTTCACTGTGTGGAAATGTCAGTCTTCTGCATAACAAAAGAAGATTACTTTTTGGAGAATAAAATGCAACCTTATAAAGAGCTCATAAAAACCTTTTGGTGATAGATATTCAAATGCATATTCATATTTAACAGAACAGAGAAATATGTGTGAAGAATGTTTTCATAATTACAGAGATAACTTATGTAAAGAGGTTTTGTGAATTCAAGACAAAAGAAATACTCATCGTTCTTAATACAAGACAATTCATGAAATGATCCCACAATCAATTAATGCTGTGTGAATAATTTTAACAAATACTAGAAAACAATATCCATGGGAGAAGACTATAAGAACTTTATTCTACATTTTGTTCATTACTACTTTAATAATTATTTAATAATGAATTCAACACTATTATGCTAACTGATAAGTAACAATTGTTTTTTGATCATAATGATCATCCTGAGCATCCTTTCTCAAGCACAATTGAAGTTAACATGCGTAGGGATAGCACAGCCTCAGAGTTCTGGTTAACTCTTACACTTGAATAAAAAGTTGCACAAAATACGTCAAAATTACATTTAAAAGTATAGTTACACTCATATTAACACCATCTTATAAAAAATATTGAAAAAACAGTCGCATTAACAAGTTAAAAGGGCTCAAAGATATGAGGTCTTAGGTGTTAGAAAAAAAAGGCTGCAAAGGGCTTTGACCATAGAGATACATACATACACATGTCTAAATATTTATATGTATGTACATATGTATTTATGTATTTATATGTGTATAAATGCATTTACAGACATATAAACACTTATAAATACTTATGTATAAACATATAGTGCATCATTGGAGCCCTTTTCAGTCAAGTAGATGAATACATGTAAAACCATATTAATGCAATATTCATGTTATACTGTGTTTTTAGTTTAAATATTTTACATTTCAATGTTCTTCACATATGGGAATATTTTCTAAGTATTTATAAATAGGTATTCCTACATATATCTGTATACACATATACCTTTATATATATATATATATATATATATATATATATATATATATATTATAATATATATATATATATATATATATATACAGGTGGCCCTCGGTTTACAACGGTTCAATTTACACCGTTTCAGAATAACAACCTTTTTTTTCAGTCATGTGACTGCTATTGAAAAGCATTGAGAAGCAGTGCATTGATTAAAATAGCCAGTAGGTGGAGCTGTCCGCTTGTGTTGCAGCAAAGATATGCAAGACAAGCAAGCTGAAATGAATCAGTTTAACCAGACCTGAGCTATCGAGCAGCTTGCAAAGGAACAAGATCTTCCTGTCTATAAATCAGTCTAGATTGGAATGCACAGAAAGAACTGTTTGCAGAAAAATGCAAGTAAATTCTATGTTGTGTGATTATTTTATTAGGTTTTTAATGCTGTTTAGCAAATGTTTTTGTTCATTTAACTTAGTTTAATTATATATTCTGTGTTGTGTGATTATTTGATTAGGGTTATAATGCTGTTTAGCATTTAAAGTCTTCATTTCAAAGCTTTAAAAATAATGTATTAGGTGTTACTTATACCAATTTTGAGAGGGGCCTGGAACCTAACTCCCTCACTTCCCGTTGACTTACATTATAAACTGGGTTTCAATTTACAATGGTTTCAATTTACAACCATTCCTTCTGGAACCTAACCCCGGCGTAAACTGAGGGCTATCTGTATATATATATATATATATATATATATATATATATATATATATACATAAACATACACACAACACACAGAGAAAGTCTGGTGGCCAAATGGATCAAGCCCAGGACCACGTCAAGGTCTCTTCCCTCCTGGGTCCCTATCTACAGACAAACAATGCATGCTTTCAATCAAACAAACTGGAAACCACACAAGGGTACACAGGCCTTATGTAATCTCACATACAAAACACAGAAATGGACTGCACTCTCAAAGTGGACCGGGTATACATCCAATGACCCTGCAAAATGCACAGCCCTGGGTGCTTAATAGCACTCACACCCAGCTGCACAGTTTCCTGAGACCCAGGCAGTTAACCCCAGTCAAGCCTGGGTGCAAAACCCTTAGGGAAAATTATAAAACAAATTAATCAATACAACACACGGAGATAACCTTTCACTCTCTTGCAAGTGCCCGGTCCAGTTTAAGAGTGCAGTCCATATACACACACACATATACATATATATATATATATATATATATATATATATATATAACTATATCAGCACTATTAGGTATATATACAGAGGCGGTACCTTATGAGAACATAGACCACTATTATTCTAGCAACAGGTATTTTACTGCCATTTAAATATTTTCAACAGGATAAAATCAGCAGTACAAAATTCAAAAGCAAAATACTAATAATTAAAATGTCCCGCAAAATCAAGTTACCGGTTTGTTGCAAAAGGGCTAATTTAAATGTTCCAATTAGAAAAGATGATGTATCAAATAAGTTCCACATATATAGTAGCAATATTGTATTGATTTAAGCTGACAACATTGTAGATCAAATTATAGAATCAGCATACATCGGCCATCCACAAAGGTGCAGTCAGTCCCATATAAGACTTTGTAATCCGTAACCCCATAGCATTATTGAGAGACTTAAATAAATACCTTCTTATCTTCGTGAGTCACATGGCACTGAAATCAATACAGCCCATTTTCATACTCACATAACCACTTGGGTGATGTCACACGTTAGCCATCTCTGATGTAATGGGATTCAATTTCACTTGGAGGGATTTCGACCACTTAACTGGTAGCCTTGTAGAGACAAACAGCATATAGGAGAGGGCACTCAGTGCATACAGCACGCCCTCCGTGGAGCAATCAGCATACAGGAAAAGACACTTAGTGCATAGAGCACGCCTTACACGGAGCCCCAGCCACAGCAGCCACAGCAGCAACAGACTGGGAGAAAACTATCAGCAGTGAACAGCTTTTCTCACCGCGGACAAACACAACTACGTGCGTTTCACCTTGGTATGTCAAGGCTTCTATGCGCGTTTCACCTTGGTATGTCAAGGCTTCATCCGGCTTGAGTGCTATGGGGTTATGGATTACAGTCTTATATAGGACTAACTGCACCTTTGTGGATGACCAATGTATGCTGATTCTATATATATGTTCCAAAAACAAAAGGATGCACTTTCCAGGATTTTCCAATCGTCACCGTTTTAATAGTGTAACGTTTCGGGGGTTTTATCCCCTTCCTCAGGTACAAGAAAATTGTTAAAAGCTGTATACTCACCCCAATGTGACTTATGTACACACTATATGTGACCAGACGCCATGCCACACGCCTAAATCGACCACTCCCCTCTGTAGTGATGTCATCAACCGGCGACCCAGCAACCAGCCATACACCCATCATAATATTGTAAAAGCCTATAACAAATTAATAAAATGAAATAAAACATAATCTACACAGATTAGCATACATAAACTAGGGTTAAAAGACAGCAACTATACAGTGTAATGAAGAAGGCAATATAATACTTCATGGTCTCCTGTAGTAAATCATAACACTGTTGTCATGGAAACCATAAACAGAATTACAAACAACATTGAAAACGAGCATTCAAACCTCCTTGTAGTAATCAGAGTAACATACTCCCCAACCAGGGAATGCATTTAAATGATCGCCCATCCTAACTCAATGTAAATATCGGACAAGCATAACAAACCATGCGGTGACAGTTGTAGTCGTTGTCAATGCAACCGCAATAGCTCACATATTATTTACTGTGTGAAAACTCACAGCGGGGGGGTCCAACTTACTAAAAAAAAGATTATTGATCTACAAAAAGGTAGGAATCATGTCAACAGTGTATGATATGCTCAAGTTTCCTATCTAGATCTCTCAACGGAGCACAGAGCATACGTACATTACCTCAGCTCCACCTACGGTTATAAGTCTGAATAACTATGTAACAGGATGATCTAAAAATCTATGTAACAGAATGTTCTGAGACACTATATAACAGCTAAACAAACCATGACAGGATGTAACAACTAGGAGAGGAGATATAATATTAATCTCTCATATTCTAAAAGATAACACTCTTGCTGACTTCCAATATATCTACAAATGTCGCTAAAATCTAGTATTAAACCCCTAAGAGCATACTAGAAAAATGTCAGGGCACCACTCGTACTATATTATACTGCCAAGCTAGTGCTTACTATAGTATTAAAATGAAAGCAAGTATATAACTTAAAATAAATATAATTCTAGTAGGTGAATCATGATCTAGATTAGTAAATGCATGAGCAGGAGCGATAAATAGCACTCCACTCATAATCTAGGAACTTATAAAAATTAGCAAATGTTCAGAGGAAAAAAAATATTTTACCATTATCTGCTTTCATATAACGTTGTAGGGTGAGGTTTGGGATTTCTACTAAAATAGTTTCCTAATTGCACAGGATTGTAAGTTAGTCAAAATATTTAGATGTGTTTTAAAAATAATGCACTTGTTGAGCAATTCACATACAATTTTAATTGGGTTTATTTGAATTAATATTGTTCTAATATTGCTAAATAAATTGTATCATTCATGTTAATTGCTCTTATTTATCAAAGCAGATTTTTTTTGTTGCAAGAAAGCTTTTAGTTTTTCAAAACTATTACTAAGGGAATTGAGTGTTGAAGAGCAATCAACATTGCTTTAGATGCAAACACACTTTTTATGGCATGACACAGATTCCAAGCACGTTATTTGACAAATCATGTGCAAACTATTAGTACCATTTTAACAAAAGAAAGCTTGTTCAGACTTGACCATAGAGAATGGGGTCCTTGAGCTTAAATAAAGAGGATTACATATTAAGTACAATCTAAGTGACAGCTGTTCTGGTATTAAGATCTGACTTCCAACAGACAAAATGTAGGTGGATGAGATTTGAGACACAATAACTAGTAGTTAGAATAAAGTTATTTTCTTTCTTTATCACAAGTGCCAAAATGTATAATATTAGCTTCATGCAAAACAACTAAACTGTGTAACAAAACGTTTTAATATATATTATATATAAGCAGTGGAGATGTTCTTAGGTAAAGACAACAGCAAATCTCAAAAAACCCTCCTAAACACTGTACTCTTTGGCCCAGGATTAGTTGGATTAGTTAAATAGGTTTAGTATTTTTGTACAGAGATGTGTATGTACTCCTACAATACCAGTTAGACAGCCTAGAACTCCCTGTGACAGAGAATCCATAGCCTATAATTCCATACAACAAACAACTTATACATATAGGGCTTTAGGCAAGGTTGTTCTAGCAGAGATCTTTAAACAATGTTTTCATAGGTTTTCAAATTCAAAGCCATTGCAGTTCTTCATCTGCTCCATGTACATCATTTAGATATTTTGCATTCAGACACCATATGAGCACTATTCTAATTTATTTCTGATGACTTTGCACCCCAGTAACTATTTAGATACATTGCATTAAGACCCCTTGCCAGCAGTATTCTAATCTATTTCTGATTATTTCACACCACATTAACTAGTTAGATACTTTGTATTAATGTCTCTCAGTAGTATTCTAATCAAATATTTACTAAATACAAGCATTTTAAGAACACATTTTCCAAACATTTTTTACAGATATTGCAGTAGAGTCAATCCATCTCATATGGTCCTATAATTGTCAAGTTGGTTTCTTGACTATTTTTATTTTTCCTAATTATTTTTATCGATAGATGCCAACCTACATTTATCATTGCACCAGCAGTTATGAACTGCTGGTGCAATGCCGCCCCCTGCAGTTTCGGGTGTCAATCAACCTGATCGTTTTCTCACACTTATCAAACCTATCCTTGAGTTTCAGTTAATGAAGTTTAGTTACTTTAATGCTTTTCTTTTTATTAAATGTTTTTTTATTAAGGTTCATACATAAATTAACAGGCAATAGGGCACAGTAATACAGTTCTATACAAAGTGTAGTTATGCACAAACTGTGCATATTTGACATAAATGATGCAGCAAGAATATTGACTGTTAAATATTAGACATGTGCAGGGAAGAAAATTTCATTTTGTCTGAAATTTTCATTCCGAATATTCAAGAAAATTTGTTTTCCTTAATATTTGTTCCCTACAATATTAGTTTTTTGTTTAGTTTAAAACTAAGCTAAAATATTTTTTTTGGTAAACATTTACATTCATTTTCATTAAAATGAAAGTAAATGTTTCAAAGCTACAGGTGAAAACTTTACCTATAACTAAATACCTACCCTAACACGCTAACCAGATACTCTTTTTACCAGAGCCCTGACCATTCTAACAGGAGGCTTAGCAGTTCAGCTCCCAGGGCCTGCACTAGATAGGGACCTGGCAAGAAGAGGATCGGGTTAGCACACTCCCCAGAGCGCATTAAGTATTAAGCCTTAAAAATCAATTTAAAGGAAATTAATAAATACTGACGAATTGGCAGGAATGATAATCTTAGGGTCATGTGATAAAACAAACTCCAAAATGCTTGAGACCACTTAAAGGGGTAAAGGTGGTTCAGTACTTGCAACTGTGTGTTGCAACCTGTAGAGGTTAGGTAAGGTTCTGGAATTCAGATGCAGAAAAACAGCTACAAGAACAAAAATATCCAAGGCAAGGTACCCAAAAACGGGAAAGACAATAATCAGCATCAGACAGGCCGAAGGTCAGGGCAGGCGGCAATCAGAGATGTCGTTGATAAACAAAGTCAAAAGACCAACAAGCAGGATACACAGGAAACAAATGCCAGGAGTTCTGAAGCAGGAAGCAAAACAACCAAGCACTGACTGAGAAATGTGCTCTACTTATAAAGGGGTTGCTGAATCACATAACCTGGTCTCATCTGTATGTGAAAGTTACCTGAAGTCAATATAAGTGGGTATAGCACTCGATGCTATCTTGGTTTTCTCACTGTCCTTTCTCCACCTTCTGGCCATGCTTCCAAACTCCACCGTGGAGACCGGCTCTTCTGCATGGTGGCCTGCTTTTGAAATCTAGCCCTTAGCCTTTTGGCCAATATCTTTGAGTAAATCTTCATATCTACATTTATCAGCAACATCGGCCAATAACTTTTGCAGAGACTGGGGTCCTTACCATGCTTAGGAATGGCGATAATTGCTGATTCTGAATATTCTTTGGGAAACCGACCTGACTCAAATGCTAAGTTAAACACCTGCCCAAGAAAGGGACTAATTACAGAAGCAATTTTTTAATGGAACATGGCACTTTACCCATTGGGCCCCCGCAAATTTTATAATTTAAAGTCTTTAATAGTTGCTAAGATCTCCTCTGAGCTGATAGGGAGAGATAATGCCTCTTTTAGATCCCCAAAGATGCTTGGGAGTTGGAGCTCAGTTAAAAAAGAGGATATTTTCTCATCCGTCTCACAGATCACACCCTAGATCTTATTCAAGGTTCAAGACCCACAAAAAATATAGTCCAACCTTGCAAAGGATTGGTGAGAGGTCAAATAAAATTTCTACCCAAATAATTTCCTGAAGAAAAGCCACTTGTGATTTACCTAAGAAGCAAACTTCTTTTGGTAGGAGAGTTGAGTCCCTTAACATTCAACATACCAAGTTTCATGGTTTAAGGTTGAGCACCCTCAAACAGGAGATTGAGGCTCCACTGGAAGAAGATAATTAAAATAAAAAATTTAAATAAAACAAATCAAAGATGCTTTGACCTGGGCAGAGAATACTTCACTCTGCCGAGTATTAAAGAGGATGCTACCTAGATCGCAAAACATGTAAAATAAAGGTCTGGTAAAATATTACAATTAGTATGAGTTCCCTATCACCAGTGTGAATGATAAACTTATGAAATTATCCCTATAAGTGACTGACTTTACCCAATCATAATAAAGATAAAGTGCAAATAAACCTTGCAATGTGGAATGAAGGAATTTTCTTGTACTAGAGAAAAGAAGATAAAAATATTGAGCAAAACGATCTTTAGCAATGATAAGACTGCACTTAACTACCATAGTATCCCATTTTAATAAAAAAAGGGGGGGTTCTCATTTTGTTGGTTTCCCTTTCAACTCCCCCTCCTAATTATGTTCTTGGTACCTTCTTTATCTCCAATTTATATACAATGATACAATCTAAAACTATTTAAATAATTACAAAGCAATCTTATGCTCTAAAAATAATGGTTAAAGGGACATAATACTCATATGCTAAATCACTTGAAACTGATGCAGTATAACTGTAAAAAGCTGAAAGGAAAATATCACCTGAGCATCTCTATGTAAAAAAAGAAGATATTTTACCTCACAATCTCCTCAGCTCAGCAGAGTAAGTTCTGTGTAAAAAGTTATACTTCACCTGCTCCCAGCTGCAGGTAAAAATAAAAAAAAATGAAGAAATGAACAGCAGCCAATCAGCATCAGCAGTGCTGAGGTCATGAACTCTTACTGTTATCTCATGAGATTTGACTTAACTCTCATGAGATTTCATAGTAAGCTTCCTTTACCTGATTGGTGAAATAATATGAGAATTCATGAGGCTCATCCCCTAAGCTGTCCTAGAACAGACACACTAAAATGCTGCTTAGAAATCCTTTACAATGGGAGGTGGCTACTGAGGAACTTTTGAGGTAAAATATCTTTCTTTTTTACATAGAGATGTTCAGGAGATATTTTCTAGTCAGCTTTTTACAGCTATGCTGCATCACTTTCAAGTGTTTAAACATTTGGGTATTATGGCCCTTTAAGCATTTTAAAGACAAAGGCAAAAACAAACAGGGTGCTAACCACACCTACTCTCTAATAAGCATAAACAAAAAAAGGATATAGTCACGGATTGGACTCTGGTCTTGTTGGGCTCCAATCAGGGGCTTCCACTCATCTAATGTTATTCCTTTGTAGAATATTCTGATTGTCGGGCTTCTGGGGACTTAGGTGCCATTTCCTCAAAAAATTGCCTTGGGGTCATAACTAGATTCTGCACCCCATCCATCAGAAAGCCCTATCTATACTGTATTGGATGTTTTCGCAAAACACTGGTAGTGTCTGAGCATGTCCTCCTCTGAGGTAGGGTATATGAAGAAAGATCAGGGAATAGTGAGATATCATTATATTTGCTAGCAAAGACTGGTGAGAGCAACAATGTCTTCATAAGTTTCTCTTTATAGGAGAAGTAATGCAGCCAAACAATTGTATCTCTTGGTTTATCAGCAGGAAATGTTTTGGGTCTAGCTGCTCTGTGTATATTATCAAATCTATTGTCATCCCTAGCCTTGGGTCCCAGTATGGAGTGAAACAAGGACTTTGCAAATTTTTCCAGATCCTGTGAGGTAACCGCTTCAGGAATGCCCTTGATCCTTACATTGTTCCTCCTCGAGCTGTGTTCTAAATCAACATATTTTGCCTTTAGAAAAGATACCTGGTCCACTAAATTCTGAGTACAAATCACTCAGTGAGCACGATCTACCAACAGATCTTCTTGCTTCATCTATATAAAATCAGTGCTTTCATTGATAGATAAAATATGTTTTCTCAGAGCATCAAATGACTTTTCTAGTTTATCAAATCTCTTCACAAATAACTGATGTTGCTTCGCAAAAATTTATTTCATAGAGTCAGCTGTGGCAACAGAAGGGTTACCTTGAGGTTTCAAAACCTGAGATGGTGAAGAATATTTAGAACCAGATCTTTCGTCAGGGGGCTCTGTAGAAAATGACTTCTCATCCTCTGACAGACAAGAGTTAGAATTACGAAAAGACTAAAACTGATCCCAATCTTGATAGACACAAGCTATGCTATTGTTTTTTCCTTGCTTGTTGGGACATGGTGCATAATTATTTATTTTCTTGATCCCCAGGTAGTACAAGAAACATAAAACCATCTTCAGTCAGTCACCAAAGCACACACTGGTGAAATAAGGAACAGTAGTCCTTTAAAGGGGCAGTGACACCTTAGTCATCTTAAAGTCTTACCTTAGATAAAGGTGCAATTATCCTCCTGCACCCCTTTCTATATCATGCAGTAGTAACAGTAAAAAGTTATTTTTTTTTTTAAATCATAGTTTTTTTTTATTGAGGCAAAACTAGAAATACAACATAAAGACACATTATACATTTCGTATTTGTTTTTGGTAGATTTTGCATACAATGCATTTCTTATCTGAGTAACAGTGAGATATAAGCATATAAATGAGCAATGAAATCTCAGAATAAACATCATACATGTAACTCTCCAGACCTATACTGTACAAACTGGAAATACAGCACAATGCATGCGAATGTAAAGTAAGATAAGCATAATCTAGCTTTACCTCTTTGTATTCTTTTGTTTCCTATGTAAAAACAAAGTAAATTTATATAGTGTAATTATCCTGAACAACTTATACATCCTATAGTGTGATAAGGTAAGTATAAAAGAAATGTATGTGTTATCTAAGATTTTGCAAAATATAGGAAGGCATTAATAGTTGTTCCTACTTGATGCACAGAATTAAAGATCAGGTCAGAGAATGTCGGACTTTATCAGTGGGCTATCATCACATCTCTCTATCTCCTGTAGCTGAGTGCTTTTAAAAAACTAACCTCAACTTCCACTCCATAGAAAAAACGTAGGAACAGCTTATTACAAGACAAATATAACTAGAATACTTCTATCATAAACTTTTATCTTGAAATAATACCTGATAGAATGAAACTTGAAATTGCACTATATACACAATAACAAATTATCTTAACTGAAAAGTTCCAACATTGAGTAATTTATAATACAGATTTTCTCCCATGAAATAAAAGGTAAATCTTTCACCAAACAGGGCTTACAGTAGTGACGGGGAAAATTAGCATTGCGAAGCGGGTTAACACCGCTGAAAACAGTAGGGTGAATATAGAAGGGGGGGGGGAGGTGATTAATAATAAAATAAGCTAGGTGGAAAATAGCAAATTAACACCATATAATAAGCCTCATCAGGTTGAGTGGAGCGGGATAGTTACCGACATTTCTCTGAAATGACATTAGGTTTGACTTCATATAACATGTTACCATGCACCCTCTGCACCTATATCCTAAAGGAACCGTATTATTTGTATTGCTTTATATAATCTGGCCCTACATATTGGAAAAGTAGCTCTAAGTTAGTATCCAATTAATCCAGTCAGCTGACCCACCATAGCATAGTTCCCTTTTGTAATAGATTAAACTTAGATGAAGTAAGGACCATAATTAAGATGTAGTGACTACATAATGTATAGAAATAAATGGTTAAACAACCCACTTATCATCTCAAGCGAGCTCCTATCTCCCCCGCCGGCTGAGGGAGACCAAGAGTACATTGGTTTAGCAAATGAGAGGTACACATAGATCAATATATGTAAATATATCAGTATAGACATATAAGTAATATGCGCTAATCTATTAACTTTTAAATGGATATCATACACTGTCCTATACTAAGGAGGGTGCCAATAGTTATATGGTCATGTATATTTCTACACTCTCTAATGTTCAGCATAAATTGTATGGGTCATTCGTCCAAATACAAATCTTCCACTTGACATTAACAGAATAGTATCTACCAATCATCTTATTGTAATCACTAGAGGGGATACCAAAGCTCAATCTGATATACAATTAATTTTGACTCCCTACACCTATAATATGGAATATATGTGGTTAAAGAGAGACAATAAAAGGGATAACATTTCTTATTCTGTGTTTCTCTCCATTATACACATTTGGAATATGTTCAGAAGGGCAACAAGTTAAGATAAAGGAGGGCGAAATAAGGATTGTGTGGGCAGTCTCTGATAAAACCAGCTACCAATAATAAGTTTTGCCCATTTGATAAAGTTTATATATACCAGATTTTCCCAGAGAGTTATGAGCCTATATTGGGAACATATATGTTCCGTTAGAGCCTGTGGCTAAAGATTCTCCGTAGTGAAGCAAGATGAAATATAAGGGCTTGGGTAAAGAGGTAGGAGCCGACAACCGTTCAGCAGATCCCTCTCGCCCCCATCACAGTCAAAACCTTCAAGTCTAGCCAATTCCCAGACGTATCCAATTCTTGTGCTGCACGGTGGTCAGGTAATCTAGAGCACTCGATAACAGCAGCCCTACCAGCTGAGTACCGCCCGGTATTAGAACAAACGGCTCAGGGCCAGAGACATATGCTGTCGGCTGAAGACTGTATGCCCTGGTGCCTCCTGGCTGTTGTATCAGCGGCATCATCATATCGGCGGTGTTCAATAGCCCCGGTACTGTGGGGACCGGGAAGGACCTCTGAGAACTTTTCTTTAGGGCAATATCCATATGTTCCGTTCTCCTCGGGTAGAAGACCTCCACACCTGCTGCACTCATAACTGTAGGATCTTGAGGTGAAGCTGTGATAGAACTTGACAGGTCCGGTTCCAGCCATTCTGTCTCCCCCGGTACTTCTCTAGTCAGCGTGATATTCAGTGACGGGGCCGCCACAGCCCTCAATTCAGTAACCAGAGTTAGCCGGTGAGAGTCCAGGGATCTCATTAATCCATACATCGCCAAAATAATTTGTTGCTCCATTATAAGGCTGTAGGGGCAAGTGTAGTAGGTATTTCTTCGTCAACCAAGATGATGCGTGGGTAACTGCAAGTACAGTGGAGGAAATTTTGCAGTGGTCCTAGCCAGCTAGTAGGCCTCAGTGCCGATAGTTTGTCAGAGACATGGTAGTTTAGACCCCAGCTTTATGATTTATATCTCAGGATATAATAGAAGCCAAATGTATAAAAATATATATGCCTAAAGCGCCATAAAATACAGTTTTAATGATTAAATTTCAGGAGCTCTAGGATGGCACTTCTGGTTGCTTCGGCAGTTGGCTCCGCCCCCCAGTAAAAAGTTATTTTAAAATGAATATTGTTTCTGGCCACTTTGAAATGGCTGCCAAGCTCAGTCCACTGATGACATCATGATCTGGGCTGCATCTAGACACTCTGCTGAATAGCACTGATAGTCTGTTGAATCCAACTAGTGAGCTTTTTGTAATTGGATGCCATATGCAGTCCAAATCATAATGTCATCAGTGGGCTGAGCTTGGCAGCCATTTCAAAGTGACGAGAAACAATACTAATTTTAAAATAACTTTTTTACTGTCACTGCTGCATGATATAGGAAAGGTGCAAGAGGCTATTTGCAGCTTAATCTAAGGTAAGACTTTAAGATGATTGAGGTGTAGACTGTCCCTTTAAGTTTTCATCATGCTCTCCTAAAGAACAAAAAGTAAACTGGAAATTCAATGAGTCTGAATAAAATTACAGTGCAGGAGTGAGCAGACACTTACATATCTAACTAACAGGGAGTAAAATAGCTGCAAGATTGAGTAGTGAGACCCCTAGATATTTATATCATCAGGAATGTGTAAAACAAACTATTTTCAAAAAACAAGGGGTAGTTAAAATGAATATAGGATCAATTAGTGGACATTTTTTAAATTTCTTTTTGTATGCCTAGTCTGCTAAATCTAATAAAAAGTCTAGAAAAAGCACCATTCTTATGGCTTTTCCTATGTTTTAAAAAAAAACAAATGTTGGAAATCCAGATGTTTCAGATTGAGCACATATGAATCTCAGACAACTCATGCAAACAACTATGCTTCTTATGGATTGAAATACCATAGAAAAGTTGAAAAACAAAATAAATAAATAAAAACTATGTACTAAGTTTAAAGCTTTTTGCATGGCAAACACTAACATATTGGATTCTAGTTCATATGAAGCCCAGATTACTAATGCAAACAATTATGCTTCTAATGGATTTAAATACCACCCATAATTCAAAGCATAAAACTATTATAGCAACCCCACATAATTAATCCCATATAGCAGTTTAAATCTGCAATGTAACAAATATGCGAAAAATGTAATGATGTAATCTGTGTTTTTCTTTATTTAAAACTAAAATGAACTCACCTGGTCTTTGAACGGTTACCATTTGCACCCACTTCCTTTTCTCTACTGCATGTTGAATAACAAACAAACAGCCAATCAGGATCCTCAGTGCTGTGTTCAAACTTTGCTTTCTTGTAAACTACTGGGATTTTACCATAATCTTGTAGGATTTAACCCTTAAACTTCCTTGAATTTAGCATGAAAATGACTGTACCTGCACATGCCAGATGCATGCATTTTTTTCTAGCCCCAGGTAAGGTTGTCATATTGCTACTTTTGAAAAAGACAATTTGAACAATACATATGTCAGGGACCTTTTAAAATAACATATTGTAAATAATGGTCTTATATTAGAACTCTAACCCAAACGTGAATGTGTTTATTGTGGAACTTTTTAGATATATTCCTTTATTACATAGAGATGGTCATATTATTTGTTCTAATTAGATTTTTACATTTGATGCAACAAACATTTAACAAGTACATGCATCACATGGATCAAATCAACATATAAAAAAAGGAGAAATGTGAGCACTTAATAAATATTTTAATAGGACAACATGTGTACTTAAAGGGACATTAAATTAAACTAAACAGAAAATAAATGTTTTTTTAAATCATAATTTCAAAGCAATAGTGTCATGAGATGCAGGGCACAGCATAGAAGGTACAACACTATTTTATTGCAGTGCATAGAAGTATACAGCTTGCACAACACATCTAACTTAGTAACTGCAACATAGACTATAACAGCTATAAGCCACGCCTCCATCAGGTGACATCACACTCCCACTCTCATTACATCTTCCCCTTTTTCAAAGGACAAAGCATACAACAAATAACAAGAAATACAAGAAGCATACAAAAATAGTTTTGTTTAGTGTACAACAAATAACAAGTTATAAGAGAATAAATATGAACAACAAAAAAATACAATCCTGATTTGGACATCGGGGTAGACTACCCTAGTCCACCGTGACCATGGGATTATTCTGCCCATTCTTCTGGTCACTGCTCTAACTAGTGCTAATCCTGATAGCAGGATGGAAGTTTCACTACTCTTCCACTTGGCGTCATTTTACATGAACTGTCCTCTGATACAGAAGAGGGTGATTGAGAGTCTGCTGGAAGCAAAGCAGTATCCCCGCTGTGATCTTGCTGAGGTGAAGGCACCCCTCTTAAAACAGGGGATCCCACCGGCTGTGGCTCTGAGGCATCCTGTCCCAAACTCTCAGGTACTGGCTGAAGATGTCTTCTATTTCAACTTGTGACTGTCCCTCCATCAGTAAGGACTACATAAGACCTTGGTTCTGGAGAGCTTCCAATTACTGTAGCAGGCGTCTTCCATTTCTTCTCATCATCCAGTTTAACTCTGACACTTTGGCTGACATTCAGATCCTGCAAGGGCCTCACAGACAGCTAGATTACGAGTTTAGCGTTATGACTCAAAAAGCATTGTTATGACCCATAATGATGCTTTTTCACTAATGCTGCTATTACAAGTCTTGTCAGAATAGGTGTACCGCACACCTTTTTGGCCGTCACGCAACGTCAGTGCCGCACTTTTAAAAAAGTCCTTTTTCAATGGGACTTCCATAGCACTGGTATTACGAGTTTTGCGGTGAGGCCAAAAAGTGAGCGGTACAGCCTAAAATGACAAGATAGAATTCTATCAGCCAATAGGAATGTAAGGGACACCATCTTGGATGACGTCACTTAAAGGGAACCTTGATTTTCCAGCAGCGATCGTAAGAAGAGGATGCTACGCGCCGGATGTCTTGAAGATGGACTCGCTCCACCCCGGATGGATGAAGATAGAATATGCCGTCTGGATGAAGACTTCTGCCCACTTGGATGAAGACTTCTGCCGGCTTCGATGAGGACGTCTGCCTGCTTGGATGAAGACTTTTGCCGGCAAAATGAGGATGGATGTCCGGTCTTCAAAAAATGTAAGTGGATCGTCGGGGGTTAGTGTTAGATTTTTTTAAGAGTTTATTGGGTGGGTTTTATTTTTAGCTTAGGGTTTTGGCAATGTAAAAGAGCTAAATGCCCTTTTAAGGGCAATGCCCATCCAAATGCCCTTTTCAGGGCAATGGTTAGCTTAGGTTTATTTAGATTAGGTTTTTATTTGGGGGGTTTGGTTGTGTGGGTGGTGGGTTTTACTGTTGGGGGGGTCATTTGTATTTTTTTTTACTGGTAAAATAGCTGATTTATTTGGGGCAATGCCCTGCAAAAGGCCCTTTTAAGGGCCATTGGCAGTTTAGTGTAGGCTAGGGTTTTTTTATTTTGGGGGGGCTTTTTTATTTTGATAGGGCTATTAGATTAGGATTAATTCGTTTTTATTTTTGATAATTTCGTTTTTTATTTTGTGTAATTTAGGGGGGGGGTTGTACTTTAGATAATTGTATTTGATTAACTTAATTTATTTTATTTTATTGTAATGTTAGTTTTTAGTGTAAGGCAGGTTAGGTTTTATTTTACAGGTAACTTTGTATTTATTTTAACTAGGTAGCTAGTAAATAGTTAATAACTATTTACTAACTAGTCTACCCAGTTAAAATAAATACAAACTTACCTGTGAAATAAAAATAAAACCTAAGATAGCTACAATGTAACTATTAGTTATATTGTAGCTAGCTTAGGTTTAATTTTACAGGTAAGTATTTAGTTTTCAATAGGAATTATTTAGGTTATTTAGATTTATATTATAAGTTAGGGGGTGCTAGGGTTAGGTTTAGGGGTTAATATATTTATGTAGTGTTAGTGATGTGGGAGGCCAGAGGTTTAGGGGTTAATAACTTTAGTATAGTGGCGGCGATATTGGGGGTGGCAGATTAGGGGTTAATAACTGTAATGTAGGTGGCGGCGATGTCGGGGGCGGCAGATAAGGCGTTAATAGTTTTATTTAGGTGCCAGCGATGTTGGGGCAGCAGATTAGGGGTTAATAATTGTAATGTAGGTGTCGGCAATGTCAGGGGCGGCAGATTAGGGGTGTTTAGACGTGGTTTTTATGTTAGGGTGTTTGGTTTAACCCCTTAATGACCGGACCATTTTTCAATTTTCTTACCCTTAATGACAATGGCTATTTTTACATTTCTGCAGTGTTTGCGTTTAGCTGAAATTTTCCTCTTACTCATTTACTGTACCCACGTATATTATATACCGTTTTTCTCGCCATTAAATGGACTTTCTAAAGATACCATTATTTTCATCATATCTTATAATTTACTATAAAAAAATATATAAAATATGAGGAAAAAATTAAAAAAAACACACTTTTTCTAACTTAGACCCCCAAAATCTGTTACACATCTACAACCACCAAATAACACCCATTCTAAATAGTTTCTAAATTTTGTCCCGAGTTTAGAAATACCAAATGTTTACATGTTCTTTGCTTTTTTTGCAAGTTATAGTGCAAAAAATACAAGTAGCACTTTGCTATTTCCAAACCACTTTTTTTCAAAATGAGCGCTAGTTACATTGGAACCCTGATATCTTTCAGAAATCCCTGAATATCCATTGACATGTATATATTTTTTTTTAGAAGACATCCCAAAGTATTGATCTAGGCCAAGTTTGGTATATTTCATGCCACCATTTCACTGCCAAATGCGATCAAATAAAAAAACTTTTTCACAAATTTTTTCACAAACTTTAGGTTTCTCGCTGAATTTATTTACAAACAACTTGTGCAATTATGGCATAAATGGTTGTAAATACTTCTCTGGGATCCCCTTTGTTCAGAAATAGCAGATATATATGGCTTTGGCGTTGCTTTTTGGTAATTAGAAGGCCGCTAAATGCCGCTGCACACCACATGTGTATTATGCCCAGCAGTGAAGGGGTTAATTAGGGAGCTTGTAGGGAGCGTTTAGGTTTAATCTTAGCTTTAGTGTAGTGTAGTAGACGACCCAAATTATTGATCTAGGCCCATTTTGGTATATTTCATGCCACCATTTCACCGCCAAATAAGATCCAATAAAAAAAAACTGTTAAATTTTTCAAAATTTTAGGTTTCTCACTGAATTTATTTACAAACAGCTTGTGCAATTATGGCACACATGGTTGTAAATGCTTCTCTGGGACCCCCTTTGTTCAGAAATAGCAGACATATATGGCTTTGGCGTTGCTTTTTGGTAATAATAAGGCCGTTAAATTGCTGCTGCGCACCCTCCTCCTACAAGCTGCTCCCACCCACCAACGAAAGTGTGAACAACAATCGCCAATGCAGAGAGGGCCACAGAGTGGCCCTTTCTGCATCGGTGGGTAAAATAGGGGATTGCAGTGAAGCCTCAATATTGAGGCATCACTTCAATCCCTTGTAAGCAGCTGGAAGTGATCATGATCGCTTCCAGCACTTCTAACAACAGAGGACGTACCAGGTACGTCAATTGTCATTAAGGGGAGTTTTTCCAATGACGTACCTGGTACGTCCTCTGTCATTAAGGGGTTAAACGTAACTTTTTCTTTCCCCATAGACATCAATGGGGCTGCGTTGCGGAGATTTTCATTCCGCGATCGCAGGTGTTAGGCTTTTTTTAGCCGACTCTCCCCATTGATGTCTATGGGGAAATCTTGCACAAGCACATCAAAGCAGCACTTGTATTTGGGTGAGGTATGGAGCTCAACGCCACCATATCGCCCGCGCAAGCCTGCTTTTTCAAAACCTGTAATAGCAGCACTATGAAAGGTAAGCAATGAAAATAACGTACACTAAATTAGTGAGCAGCCATAACGCCATAACTTGTAATCTAGCTGAGAGTGTTTTATTGCATAGAAGAATCGTAACCCCTTTTCGCTCTTCATCCCTTCTAAGGACCTCGTCCCGAGGAACAGAGCTGGTTGGCTGGAAGACACCCACAGATGATAAAGTGGTGCAAATCTGACGTCATAGCATGAGCTCACTAACTCCATTGGTATGCCTTACCAGGCGAACAAGCTCTTGAGACGAGTGATAACGGCTTGACTGGTAATATCATTCAAGGGTGCAATCTCCAAATACCTGGAATAGTAGTCAATCACGACTAGGTACTTCTTCCCATGCAGTTTGCATAAATCTGCAGCTATTTTCTGTTATGGGCCTGCAGGCAGTGTGGTAGAAATCAATGGCTCCTTTCTCTGAGTAGGCCGGTGTTCCCGGCAAAAGACACATTTTGACACGTGGCTTGCAATCCCTGATACAAGGCCACCATACTGCCATAGCTGCCCTTTCTCTGCACTTTGTAATGTCCAAGTGACCATCATGAATCCTGATTAACATCTTCTGCCGCATGCTAATAGGAATGAGAATGCGGTCTTGGAACAACACTAAACCATCCAGCTCTGTGAGCTTCGACCTCTCTGACTGGTAAGAACTTAAAGACATCCAGGCTGCCCGGGTCTCGGACCAACCTTCTTTTATGTACTTATTAGATATCGTTTTATTTGGTTCCAATACTACAAAAAGAAAGAAAAACAACAAAGATCTCTTACAAAGAGGCTGTCCAAAAATGCAACAATGCACCATTTAGCATAAATGCAAAAAGAGCAAGGGCGCCTTACAGGGCTGCCTACAATAATCATTATCACATTTTACTAGATTTGGCTCAAATTCCTCTTTTCATTAAAAATTCAACTCAAACCAGCACATATACTCATTTTCCCTTTGTATGATTCATTTACGTTCCAAAGGTGTATTGGATTCCCCAGTTTTGCCCTTAACATAAAAGAAAAATAAAACCAACCAAAACCGACCAACACAAAACAAAAAAGAGGGAGGAAAAAAAAAGAGGGAGGAGAAAATAACACAACCCCCTCTTCCTCTCTCTCAATCACCCTTTTCAAACCTGTAGTTACACTATTGTTACTCTACTGAGTTCTATATGGTTTGGTTATTCATTTATTTCAATTGACAGGTGTTTGAAACATAAAGACAATATCCTCTTTATCTAGCTTAATCTCTACTTTATTAGTCTTATTCAGCCAGTAATTAAGTTTACACCAACATTTTTGGATTTTTGGGCAACTCCAAATGCAGTGCTCTAAGTCTGCAATAGGCATACTATATTTATCACATTTATTCACTGCTATTTTATCCCACTTTGCTTTCCATGCTGGTATAATATAGACCTTGTTCACTAATTTAATATGCGATTCTCTCCATGCAACGGAGAGCGTCGCTCTGTCCACCAGATCAAAGCTTTTTTTAAGTCTTTCTATTGGTTGTTGGCAGCTAACCGCTAATTCTCCTATTCTGTTCACCTCCTGAAACTTTTTAATTATTTTATAAAAAAAAGAAATAGAATAGTTGCCTTGTTTGTATAAATGTATCACTGGCTTTAATGTTTCCCATTTATACTCCTCATCATCTTTTTTTATGCCCTCAAATAAATGTCTTATTTGTAAATATGCGTAAAATTCCTTGTTGGAGATTCCAAATTCATTTTTTAAATCCTAAAAAGTTCTACAGCCCTTAGTTACACTATCTTATAGTTGATATAAAAACACAAGGCCCTGGGTTTTCCAATTCTCAAATTCTTTAGCGTCTAATGCGAGTATAAACTCTAGGTTCCCCCTTATTGTTAGGTATTTAGAGTATCTAGGATTAATCTTTAATATTTTATGCCAAGCCAATATTACATTTGTTATCGTTTTTAAGCTTTTCACTTTTTCTGGCAATTTTTCCCTACAAGGAACCAGGGCTCTCAAGGCAAATGGGATGACTAACTGTTCTTCCACTTCCGTTACTGTATAATAGTCTACTTCTGTTATCCATTCCAAAGAAAATTTTCCCATACACAGTAAATTATAGATTTCTAAGTCTGGAAATGTGCTTAATAACTTCTTGAAGGTCTGTATCTAAACGTGTCTCCTTTCTTATTTGCTCTAGCTTTCCTGACTAAATGGATTTGGATGCCAGAACTGAATCCACATACACTTTCACATCTGATTCCATTGAAGATTCTTCAGCAGCAGCCAGTGGGAGCCTGGAAAGTGTGCCACTACCAGTTGTTTCCCTGACACATGCACTGCCTGAACGTTGAACCTGAGCAGACTCGTCAGAAGTCTCTGGCATCTTAGGGGTGTTTTGTAAATATCATAGGAGTTGATTAGAGGGACTAGCGGTGACTAAATTTCTCTAAACCCACTAGGTAACGCTGGAAGCGCTCACAGGCCCAAACTGCAGCCAGGCACTCTTTTTTAATTTGGCCGTATTTCGATTCCGCAGCCGTCAGTGTACAGGAACAGTAGGCGATGGGCTTTAGTTTGTTCTCATTCAGCTGCAGGAGGGGGCGGCCCCTAGCCCATAACTGCTCACATCAGCACTAACCATGGTCTTTTTAGAAGGGTCCTAGAACCCTAACACTGGGGCAGAGCCCAGCAGGGACTTGGCCAGTTCAAAAGTCCTTCCTGTGAAGGACCCCAGACCCAGGCAACATCTTTCTTCAACAACTCTGTGATAAGGTGTAGTACTGGGGATAAATCTGGAAGGAACCTGCCCACATAATTCACAAGGCCCAATATTTGTCTTAGCTCGTGTACTTCAGAAGGACTTTTCATCTGTTCAATAGCAAGGATTATCTCAGGTTCCGGCTTGATGCCATCTCCATTGATGATATGCCCAAAGTAACATAACTCAGATTTTCTAAAATGGCATTTCTCTTTATTTAATTTTAGCCCAGACTATCTAATGGTCTGCAGCACACAGCTCAATTGCTGATCATGTTCTTTCAATATAGACCCATACACTAAAATGTCATCCATGATGACTGCCGTGCCCTCGTCGTCCCTTAGGAGGGAATTCATCTCTCTTTGAAAGATTTCAGGAGCATGTGGTTATCTATTAATTTAAAATATCTCTACTTTCTACTAAATATAATATACTAAATCTCTATGGTGAAACCACTAAAAACCAACACAGATAAATTGTGAAATAAACTCTGAGAGGCCCTCCATTATTTGTCAAACAGTTTATTTAGGAATCAATATATGTTAATAATAAGATAAATATTTACAGGTATATATATATAAATCTATTTTACAGATACAGTCCACATTTTAAGATACAGGGCAACTTTACTACACACTAACCCCAATTTGTTCAATACTGCTAAAATAATCATAGGAATGTACTTAGCCATATTTCTTGAGAGTTTCAGCCATCTTTACAGCATGCCCAGGATACAAGAGAGAGAGAGAGAGAGAGACTCTGGTGTTACAGTATTTTATAACCCAATTCAAAAGGGAGTGGCTTATCAAATGTCACTCAAAAAGACCATTGGGTGTGTCTTTCTAGACTACACTAGACAAAAGAACTACTTGAATAAACCAGCTATGTGAATTGCCAGTTATAAAATCTGTGAGCTATATTCCAATATCCCTGTGATAAAAATGTCACCACATTCCCTCACTTTTTCTTCTCCTATGTTGCCCCGTTTTCTAGTTATACCCACTAGTACAGAAGAACACAGTGGGAGCGAAAACCTTACAGGAGAAATTCTCTCACCATCCCTTCGGAATCATTCCCTCGGCGATATGAGCTCTTCTGTACTTTCCTAGGACTGTCAATTCCTAATCTAACTTTATACAATTCATTAGAAAAATTAATTTAAAATTATACATAGAAACACAAAATCCTATGCTAAACCCCATTAGCAACATTTATACAATGGTCTTAAATATTGGGAAAAGTTCATGTATGAGTGTGTGAGTGTGGGAGTGTGGGTACACTAAATGGGTATGCGTGTAGTAAAATCTTCATTAATAAAGTGTGAATTGTGCCTGTAAAACAAAAGTTATAATGGTTCACTGAAGTTCTTTGTTGTCATCTTTTGGCATCTGGTCCTTGCTTTTGGCATCTGGTCCTTGCTTTTGCTTTACCAAATCTCTCTCTTTGAACCACTTTGTTTTTTCCAAGACCCTCAAAGGAATGAAAAAATATTAAAACCAGGCATATATTTACTTCACACTACAACACTCCATCTGCAGTAGAAACCACATTCACAGTTATTAACTTTAAGTTGGAAAGTGCCTCTGTTATTGGATCATCCCACTAGCACCCTTACTTAACTTATGTTGCTTGATTTATATGATTATTTACCCCTTTATGCTATATATATATATATATATATATATATATATATATATATATATATATATATATATAAAATTATTTTTGGCCTAATGCACCATTTTACATCTCCATTGTGATACATTATACTTATTTAATTTGTCCAACGCCACCATCATAGCTTCATGGTAAGATCAGTCCTGAAGACACCTGAAAAACAACAATCTATAATATGTGTTATTGGGGAAAAACTGGAAGGAAAGGTGAGAAGCCTTCTATCTTCATTGGTTTTCTTCCTGCAAGATAAGACTTCAGACAGTTTACATAGAAATGGTATTGCATGTGGCCTCCCAAAACTAATCACAATGGAGGTATCTGTTATTGTTTTTTTAGAAAGAGAATGCATCAATTAACTATACATTCTTAATATTGGCATTTAAAACTTAATAATGAAAAACACTTAAAATTATTAATTGAACTTAAAACTAAAGTACACATTACACGATACAAATGTACTGCAAACAAAAATGCTTTTAAACAAAAAATGAATTATTTAATTTGAGCCCTCCAGCTCTGTCAGTTGCTTCTTTAGAAACCCAATTCGATCTCTCATTCTCCTGTTTTTTTGTTTGAGTTCCCAATAACTTAAGTTGGCCTTATTGTTTATCTCATTTGACCTCAGCCTCCAATTTTCTCCTCTGTTAATATCGCCATTTAAATTCCTGTCTCTCCAGTTTCCTGTATTTGATGCTCTACTATTCTGATATCCACAAACATTCCTTCTATTACACCTCTCTGATTCCTGCCTGTGAATAGTCAGATTATTCTCCATTGACTGCTTCACTGCAGAATTTGCCTTAATGGTGTATGGGTGATAATTCCACCACTTCTCAGCTCTAGTGAGCACCATATGTAGGTTTGTGGAGTTTGGATCATACAGCTTTACAAACTCCTGACATTTTCTGGGGAGAGCTTCAAGTACCCTCTGTATGTGAGCTGGTGACCCCCAGACCATTTGGGTCTGTGGCTGGCGCAGCACACACCAAAATAAAACTCTTTTTGCTACTTCAAATGGCCCATCTAGTGGTCTCATGGTAATTTCACTAATCTCTTTCTCTAGACTAGTAAAATTGAAAAAGGTTTTAGCTATCCTGCCAGCCTGATCACATATACTTGAATTAAATCCTAATAACCTTTTGGCATAGGGGCCCATGGCATCTTGAAGCAATTCGGTCCATTCCGGCATGCTCATACCTAATTTTATGGCTTTTTCAGTTCCCTTGTGAAACCAATGTGAAAAGTTATTAAAGCTGTTCTTGGGGATTGTGCCCCACCATTTCTTAAAAATATCTTTATCTGCTACAGTCATTGGCCTAGTCTGATTTGAAAAACCTGTAGGAGCTTTCAGGTTGTTAAAATTCTCAGAAATTATGACAGGGGCAATTGGAACAGAACTTGGGTTTTTAGTGGGGCCCATTTGCATTTTATCTTGTTTTACTAATTGTTTTGGCTCTTTCCTTTGTGGCAGTAAGTTATCACTATCTGCATTGTTCCCAGAAATATCACTAATTATTTTTTCTTTTTGTTCAATTTTCATCTGTAACTCAGTAATTTTGTTTGAGTATTCGTTACTGATGTGTTCTGTTAATTTTAATTTACGTTGTAATTTACTGATCTGTATGGTGTTAGTTAAAGCATAAAGCTTAATACAATCTCTGTCAGTCTGTGTGTTATCTAACTTTAATTTAAGGTCTTTATTTTGCTCTGTAAGTTATCCAATAATGTCCGTTAATCTCTTTATAGTTGAAATCACTGCCTGCGCTATCATACATTTTCTTTTATTATTATTCATCTTTTTAAGAGTTAATACCTGTGTTAGTATATCTAAAACACTTTCACACTTGTTGTTTTTAGCTTCTGGGATGAGGAATGGACCATTATATTTATGAATGTAATTGTTAAAGTAATCACAGATTTCCTGTGAAATATAGTTTTTTCCAGACATTTTTAACAGATAGCCGTTAGAACTAAAATAATAAAATATTTATATATATATATATATATATATAAATAAAAAGAGAGAAGCGCTCAACCTGGGGACGAACAATAGCATAATAGCTTGTTCTATGGCTAGTTACCACCCTAGAAGCAGCCTCTTTTTGCTCAATATGTGCCTTTCACAGAGAAGAACTTTCCTGTAGCATATCAGTCTGATCCTGACTTCACAGTACAGTCCAGCCCCGAAATACCAGACAATCCCTCTCTGAACAAGAGAAACAGCAAAACCCCAGACGTACGTTTCGGCCTATTGTGGGCCTCGTCAGTGAGGTGCAGCCATATCCCTCTAGGCACACTGAGCAACGGGTCCACGTCTGGATTCCCGCATCACACTTAGGGAGACTTCCCTAAGTGTCATAATTTGCATAAATAAAAAGAGAGAAGCGCTCAACCTGGGGACGAACAATAGCATAATAGCTTGTTCTATGGCTAGTTACCACCCTAGAAGCAGCCTCTTTTTGCTCAAAATGTGCCTTTCACAGAGAAGAACTTTCCTGTAGCATATCAGTCTGATCCTGACTTCACAGTACAGTCCAGCCCCGAAATACCAGACAATCCCTCTCTGAACAAGAGAAACAGCAAAACCCCAGACGTACGTTTCGGCCTATTGTGGGCCTCGTCAGTGAGGTGCAGCCATATCCCTCTAGGCACACTGAGCAATGGGTCCACGTCTGGATTCCCGCATCACACTTAGGGAGACTTCCCTAAGTGTCATAATTTGCATAAATAAAAAGAGAGAAGCGCTCAACCTGGGGACGAACAATAGCATAATAGCTTGTTCTATGGCTAGTTACCACCCTAGAAGCAGCCTCTTTTTGCTCAATATGTGCCTTTCACAGAGAAGAACTTTCCTGTAGCATATCAGTCTGATCCTGACTTCACAGTACAGACCAGCCCCGAAATACCAGACAATCCCTCTCTGAACAAGAGAAACAGCAAAACCCCAGACGTACGTTTCGGCCTATTGTGGGCCTCGTCAGTGAGGTGCAGCCATATCCCTCTAGGCACACTGAGCAACGGGTCCACGTCTGGATTCCCGCATCACACTTAGGGAGACTTCCCTAAGTGTCATAATTTGCATAAATAAAAAGAGAGAAGTGCTCAACCTGGGGACGAACAATAGCATAATAGCTTGTTCTATGGCTAGTTACCACCCTAGAAGCAGCCTCTTTTTGCTCAATATGTGCCTTTCACAGAGAAGAACTTTCCAGCCCCGAAATACCAGACAATCCCTCTCTGAACAAGAGAAACAGCAAAACCCCAGACGTACGTTTCGGCCTATTGTGGGCCTCGTCAGTGAGGTGCAGCCATATCCCTCTAGGCACACTGAGCAACGGGTCCACGTCTGGATTCCCGCATCACACTTAGGGAGACTTCCCTAAGTGTCATAATTTGCATAAATAAAAAGAGAGAAGCGCTCAACCTGGGGACGAACAATAGCATAATAGCTTGTTCTATGGCTAGTTACCACCCTAGAAGCAGCCTCTTTTTGCTCAATATGTGCCTTTCACAGAGAAGAACTTTCCTGTAGCATATCAGTCTGATCCTGACTTCACAGTACAGTCCAGCCCCGAAATACCAGACAATCTTTTTCTGAACAAGAGAAACAGCAAAACCCCAGACGTACGTTTCGGCCTATTGTGGGCCTCGTCAGTGAGGTGCAGCCATATCCCTCTAGGCACACTGAGCAACGGGTCCACGTCTGGATTCCCGCATCACACTTAGGGAGACTTCCCTAAGTGTCATAATTTGCATAAATAAAAAGAGAGAAGCGCTCAACCTGGGGACGAACAATAGCATAATAGCTTGTTCTATGGCTAGTTACCACCCTAGAAGCAGCCTCTTTTTGCTCAATATGTGCCTTTCACAGAGAAGAACTTTCCTGTAGCATATCAGTCTGATCCTGACTTCACAGTACAGTCCAGCCCCGAAATACCAGACAATCCCTCTCTGAACAAGAGAAACAGCAAAACCCCAGACGTACGTTTCGGCCTATTGTGGGCCTCGTCAGTGAGGTGCAGCCATATCCCTCTAGGCACACTGAGCAACGGGTCCACGTCTGGATTCCCGCATCACACTTAGGGAGACTTCCCTAAGTGTCATAATTTGCATAAATAAAAAGAGAGAAGCGCTCAACCTGGGGACGAACAATAGCATAATAGCTTGTTCTATGGCTAGTTACCACCCTAGAAGCAGCCTCTTTTTGCTCAATATGTGCCTTTCACAGAGAAGAACTTTCCTGTAGCATATCAGTCTGATCCTGACTTCACAGTACAGTCCAGCCCCGAAATACCAGACAATCCCTCTCTGAACAAGAGAAACAGCAAAACCCCAGACGTACGTTTCGGCCTATTGTGGGCCTCGTCAGTGAGGTGCAGCCATATCCCTCTAGGCACACTGAGCAACGGGTCCACGTCTGGATTCCCGCATCACACTTAGGGAGACTTCCCTAAGTGTCATAATTTGCATAAATAAAAAGAGAGAAGCGCTCAACCTGGGGACGAACAATAGCATAATAGCTTGTTCTATGGCTAGTTACCACCCTAGAAGCAGCCTCTTTTTGCTCAATATGTGCCTTTCACAGAGAAGAACTTTCCTGTAGCATATCAGTCTGATCCTGACTTCACAGTACAGTCCAGCCCCGAAATACCAGACAATCCCTCTCTGAACAAGAGAAACAGCAAAACCCCAGACGTACGTTTCGGCCTATTGTGGGCCTCGTCAGTGAGGTGCAGCCATATCCCTCTAGGCACACTGAGCAACGGGTCCACGTCTGGATTCCCGCATCACACTTAGGGAGACTTCCCTAAGTGTCATAATTTGCATAAATAAAAAGAGAGAAGCGCTCAACCTGGGGACGAACAATAGCATAATAGCTTGTTCTATGGCTAGTTACCACCCTAGAAGCAGCCTCTTTTTGCTCAATATGTGCCTTTCACAGAGAAGAACTTTCCTGTAGCATATCAGTCTGATCCTGACTTCACAGTACAGTCCAGCCCCGAAATACCAGACAATCCCTCTCTGAACAAGAGAAACAGCAAAACCCCAGACGTACGTTTCGGCCTATTGTGGGCCTCGTCAGTGAGGTGCAGCCATATCCCTCTAGGCACACTGAGCAACGGGTCCACGTCTGGATTCCCGCATCACACTTAGGGAGACTTCCCTAAGTGTCATAATTTGCATAAATAAAAAGAGAGAAGCGCTCAACCTGTGGACGAACAATAGCATTATAGCTTGTTCTATGGCTAGTTACCACCCTAGAAGCAGCCTCTTTTTGCTCAATATGTTCCTTTCACAGAGAAGAACTTTCCTGTAGCATATCAGTCTGATCCTGACTTCACAGTACAGTCCAGCCCCGAAATACCAGACAATCCCTCTCTGAACAAGAGAAACAGCAAAACCCCAGACGTACGTTTTGGCCTATTGTGGGCCTCGTCAGTGAGGTGCAGCCATATCCCTCTAGGCACACTGAGCAACGGGTCCACGTCTGGATTCCCGCATCACACTTAGGGAGACTTCCCTAAGTGTCATAATTTGCATAAATAAAAAGAGAGAAGCGCTCAACCTGGGGACGAACAATAGCATAATAGCTTGTTCTATGGCTAGTTACCACCCTAGAAGCAGCCTCTTTTTGCTCAATATGTGCCTTTCACAGAGAAGAACTTTCCTGTAGCATATCAGTCTGATCCTGACTTCACAGTACAGTCCAGCCCCGAAATACCAGACAATCCCTCTCTGAACAAGAGAAACAGCAAAACCCCAGACGTACGTTTCGGCCTATTGTGGGCCTCGTCAGTGAGGTGCAGCCATATCCCTCTAGGCACACTGAGCAACGGGTCCACGTCTGGATTCCCGCATCACACTTAGGGAGACTTCCCTAAGTGTCATAATTTGCATAAATAAAAAGAGAGAAGCGCTCAACCTGGGGACGAACAATAGCATAATAGCTTGTTCTATGGCTAGTTACCACCCTAGAAGCAGCCTCTTTTTTCTCAATATGTGCCTTTCACAGAGAAGAACTTTCCTGTAGCATATCAGTCTGATCCTGACTTCACAGTACAGTCCAGCCCCGAAATACCAGACAATCCCTCTCTGAACAAGAGAAACAGCAAAACCCCAGACGTACGTTTCGGCCTATTGTGGGCCTCGTCAGTGAGGTGCAGCCATATCCCTCTAGGCACACTGAGCAACGGGTCCACGTCTGGATTCCCGCATCACACTTAGGGAGACTTCCCTAAGTGTCATAATTTGCATAAATAAAAAGAGAGAAGCGCTCAACCTGGGGACGAACAATAGCATAATAGCTTGTTCTATGGCTAGTTACCACCCTAGAAGCAGCCTCTTTTTGCTCAATATGTGCCTTTCACAGAGAAGAACTTTCCTGTAGCATATCAGTCTGATCCTGACTTCACAGTACAGTCCAGCCCCGAAATACCAGACAATCCCTCTCTGAACAAGAGAAACAGCAAAACCCCAGACGTACGTTTCGGCCTATTGTGGGCCTCGTCAGTGAGGTGCAGCCATATCCCTCTAGGCACACTGAGCAACGGGTCCACGTCTGGATTCCCGCATCACACTTAGGGAGACTTCCCTAAGTGTCATAATTTGCATAAATAAAAAGAGAGAAGCGCTCAACCTGGGGACGAACAATAGCATAATAGCTTGTTCTATATATATATATATTAGAATAGTGTGTCTCTCACAGCATAGTAGTTTTTTTTGTTTGTTTTTTTTTTTTTTAAATGTTAACACAGGATGTACAAGATACCATTGAGATGCTAATTTTACACAACAAAGGACATAGCAGTTAAGCCATGTAGAAAGGGTAGTAATTAGATCTGTTTATAAGCAGGTCAGCATTCCAGCAGAGGTGGTAATATAGTTAAATTTAGTTTTTCTAACCACTGCTCATTATTCTTTATTTTAAATCTGGGGAACAGACTATTGTGTGTCTCTCACAGCATTGTTTGCCAGACTATTTTAACTGCCCCAAATGCAAGGAATTATAATCTCTATAGGGCAATGAAACACCAGACTAAACAGAAATTAAGCAGAACAAAATTAAAAAATTAAATATTGTTCTCTTTTAAAAGGTGTGAACCATCAATAATACTAACCTAAATAAAATAAATGAACAAAGCAAAGCAAGGAATCCTTTTTACTGATATTTTCCCAAATTGAGGAAAAATTATAAAAATATTTTAAGTACAGGAAGATTCTATAGAACTTCTAAATGCTAATTTCAACTGTAGTTTTGGTTCCAGGATCTGCTCCAAACACAGGAAATGCAAATTTTTAACTTTGTTACCCAAAACAAAGCTTAATTAAACTGTAATTTCTTAACTTTAAATTCTACACAATTTCCCATACAATTCAGAATTAAATTTATGTATAGGGCAAGCTACAGCTCTGGGTGTAACACATTCACAGAAATGAATCCGTTGTAAAAAGAAATAAATAAAAAACCTTACTGTGGCAGCTATTACATAGTACTGTAAAGCTTTTGTTTGTAAAAACATTTAGATGGGACCAACACAACACATGTCTCTAAAATTCATTAGAAAACTGATAAAAAACTGGCTCAACAATAAAAGTATCCAGTTTCCAAAAACAAGAAAAATACAAGAGTTAAAGGGACAGTCTAGTATAATCAACTTCCCAATTTACTTCCATCATCAAACTTGCTTTTTTTCTCTTGGTATTCTAAGTTGAAGCCAAACATAGGTAGGCTCATATGCTGATTTCTAAGCCTTTTAGGGTTGCCTCTTATCACATGCTTTTTTTTAAATCTCTTTTCAACACAAAGAGACAGAAAGTACACATGGGCCATATAGATAACACTGTGGGGGTTATTTAAGATTTAGTAAGCTACAAACAGCAGGCCTGCTGTGCATTATGTGCTTCCCCTATGCAAATGCAAATTTATACAGACCAGAAATACAGGTTTTTTAAAGCCATGCTTTTCTTGAGAAACATACAACAGGCCTTTGAAACCAACCACTATTTGCGCTTTTTAAATAAAGTACTACATACAAAAACTTTGCTATAAAACACCAAATCTACATTTACTGCAGTTAAATTTAAAATAAATCAACATTCATTTGATTCCTGCAAAACTAAATGGCATATGGATTCGTCTACAACTTCATGGCCGCCAAAATGTGGTTATCTATTAATTTAAAATATCTCTACTTTCTACTAAATATAATATACTAAATCTCTATGGTGAAACCACTAAAAACCAACACAGATAAATTGTGAAATAAACTCTGAGAGGCCCTCCATTATTTGTCAAACAGTTTATTTAGGAATCAATATATGTTAATAATAAGATAAATATTTACAGGTATATATATATAAATCTATTTTACAGATACAGTCCACATTTTTAAGATACAGGGCAACTTTACTACACACTAACCCCAATTTGTTCAATACTGCTAAAATAATCATAGGAATGTACTTAGCCATATTTCTTGAGAGTTTCAGCCATCTTTACAGCATGCCCAGGATACAAAAGAGAGAGAGAGAGACTCTGGTGTTACAGTATTTTATAACCCAATTCAAAAGGGAGTGGCTTATCAAATGTCACTTAAAAAGACCATTGGGTGTGTCTTTCTAGACTACACTAGACAAAATAACTACTTGAATAAACCAGCTATGTGAATTGCCAGTTATAAAATCTGTGAGCTATATTCCAATATCCCTGTGATAAAAATGTCACCACAGAGCAGAGGATATCCTGAAGGGCAGTCTGCAGAATCAAAACCGACCTACCGGTGTGATGAAGGTAGTCAGTTTGCGGCACTGTGGATCTAGAGGTATCTGCCAGAAGCTGCTGGAAGCATCCAGTGTAGAAAATTGTGCCCCAGCCAGTTTCGGAGCTATGTCTTCACGCATCAGCAGCACATATCCCTCTCTCTTTAACGCCTTATTCAGCCTTTTCAAGTCTACGTAGATGTGTACCTTCCTGTTTTTCTTTGCAACAGGCACAATGGGGGCCACCAGTCAGTTGCTTCAACAACCTCTTCAATATCTCCCATATTCTTCATACGCAGAAGTTCCTTCTCCACTTGAGGCATGAGCGGGAATGGAAAGCTGTATGGGACTGCATCACGTTTAAGTGATATTTGGACTGGGTTGCAATTCAGTAGGCCCAATTCACCAAACATTTCTTCCAAAATCTCATTTACTCTGGTGACCAGCCCCAAACCACAGGCTGCTTTTCTGCTCAATAAGTTGTTAACACACTGACCTCTAATCACATGTACCCACATGGTGAATTTCCTCTGCTTGTACTTGCAGCTGGCAAGAAATTTCCCTTCACATTTGATGGGGCCACCAGGACTATGAACTTTCGTTGTAACTTTCGCCAGCTGAGGCTGTCGAGGCGGTTGTATGAATGCTGCAAGGGACATAACAGTGATGCCTGCTCCCGTGTCAATCTTGAAGGCAAGCTTGGCTCCCATTACAGTAAGGGTAACCTTCCAATCTTTGTCTGAACCAGACAATTCAACAACAGACCCTACAAAGGACACTTCTTGACCCTCCTGGTCACTATCCACCTGCATCTCCTTAATGTATTCAGTTTTACACGCCACTTCAAAATGGCCCATTCGGTTACACTTTCTACATATTTTATCTTTAGTGGGGCACATCAAATTCTAATCATGGGTACGGTTACACCGTGTGCAGCGAGCCTGCTGTGCAGATCCGCTTCTGGGCCTATCTGTTGCCCTTGGTCTGCTGCTCACACTGTGCCTTTTACCTGCAGCTCTCCTGAACTGCTGCACTTCATGCACAATACTCTCAGACCTCAGATCAGCACTTTGCTTTATTCACCAGTTCACTCTGGTGGGACATCCTAATTGCCCCATCTAACATTAATTCAGCCTCCAACTGTAGCTTCAGTGAGACCTCAGCATCTGCAATTCCTATGACTATTCTGTCTCTGATCTGCTCTTCTTTAGCAACACCAAACTCACAGAATTCAGCTAGTTTATACAGGCTGCCCACAAAGGACTCCACAGATTCTCCCACACGCTGAGCACATTTGTGAAAATAAGCCCTCTCATAAATCACATTTCTTTTGGGCACAAAGTGAGCACTGAGTTTATTCATAAATATTTCAAAGTCAAATTCTTCCCCTTCTTGGAATGTAAAGGCATTAAACACTGGCTCCACATCTTTCCCCATAGAGTATAAAAGAGAATGAACTTGTACTTCATCACTCTCCTTGTCCAGCTTGGAAGCAATTCTGAAGCCTTGAAACCGCTGATGCCATGTGGGCCAAGCTGCAAGCTGAGAGAAATCAAAAGGCTCAGGTGGGATAAACTTCAACATCGTCATTACTCAGGAAACAGAAGCGTAGGCAAGTGCTTCTAACACCATGTCATGAGATGCAGGACACAGCATAGAAGGTACAACGTTATTTTATTGCAGTATACAGCTTGCACAACACATCTAACTTAGTAACAGCTACATAGACTATAACAGCTATAAGCCACACCCCCATCCGGTGAGGTCACACTCTCATCACAAATAGCATTTAGAATTTTTTCTTAAAATTGCATTAGTTTTTTCAAATTTAAAAAAAAAAAACGTAAAATTTTAGTTTATATAAAACATGGCCAGATTACGAGTTTTGCATTATGAGTGGCTCGGTAATAACTTGCAAGTTATTTAATAGCGCTGCTATTACAGGTTTGCAAAAACCCGGCGTTTGCAGGCGATATGGCTGCGTTGAGCTCCATACCGCACACAAATACCAGCGCTACTTTGAGCTGCTTTGATGTGCTTGTGCACGATTTCCCCTAGGCATCAACGGGTAGAGCCGGCTGAAAAAAAAGCCTAAAACCTGCAGTGACGGAGCGTAATGCTCTACAACGCAGCCCCATTGATGTCTATGGGGAAACAAAATGTATGTTTAAACCTAACACCCTAACATAAACCCCGAGTCTAAACACCCCTAATCTGCCACCCCCAACATCGCCGACACCTACATTACACTTATTAACCCCTAATCTGCCACCCCCAGCGTCGCCTCCGCCTACATAAATTGAATAACCCCTAATCTGCCACCCCCAATGTCGCCACTGCCTACCTACACTTATTAACCCCTAATCTGCTGCCCCCAACATTGCCTCCACCACTATACTAAAGTTATTAACCCCTAAACCCCTGGCCTCCCACATCACTAACACTAAATAAATATATAAACCCCTAAACCTAACCCTAAGTCTAACCCTAAAGTAACCCTTACCCTAGCACCCCCTAACTTTAATATAATTAAAATAATTCTAAATAAAACTTACTATTAATAACTAAATAATTCCTATTTAAAACTAAATACTTTCCTGTAAAATAAAACCTAAGCTAGTTACAATATAACTAATAGTTACATTGCCGTTATCTTAGGTTTAATTTTTATTTCACAGATAAGTTTGTATTTATTTTAACTAGCTAGACTAGTTAGTAAATAGTTATTAACTATTTACTAGCTACTTAGTTAAAATAAATTCAAATTTACCTGTAAAATAAAACCTAGCCTGCCTCACACTAACACCTAACATTACACTAAAATTAAATAAATTAAACTAAATAAATACATTTATCTAAATTACAAAAAATAATAAACACTAAATTACGCAAAATAAAAAAGAAATTATTGAAAATAAAAACAAACAAAAAAAATCTAATAGCCCTTTCAAAAATAAAAAAGCCCCCTATCAGCGAATGGGATTGAGCTCGCATTCTATTGGCTGTTCCAATCAGCCAATAGGATTTTTTACCCTTTAATTCCGATTGGCTGATAGAATTCTATCAGCCAATCAGTATTCAAGGAACGCCATCTTGGATGACGTCCCTTAAAGGGAACCTTCAGTGTACGGCTGGGACCGTATTAAGAGGATGCTCCGAACCGGATGTCTTGAAGATGGAGCCGCTCCGTGCCGGAAGGATGAAGATAGAAGATGCTATCTGGGTGAAGACTTCCGCCCGCCTGGAGGACGACTTCTTGACGCTTGGATGAAGACTTCTCCTGGCTTCGTTGAGGACTTCTTGCTGCTTGGATGAAGACTTCTTCAGGCTGGATGAGGATGGAT
Source organism: Bombina bombina (assembly GCF_027579735.1). Taxonomy (NCBI): domain Eukaryota; kingdom Metazoa; phylum Chordata; class Amphibia; order Anura; family Bombinatoridae; genus Bombina; species Bombina bombina. The sequence continues at coordinate 259,503,233 of NC_069500.1, forward strand.
GTCCGGTCTTCCAAAACTGTAAGTGGATCTTCGGAGCTTAGTGTTTTTTTTAAGGGTTTATTGGGTGGTTTTATTTTTAGTTTAGGGTTTGGGCAATGTAAAAGAACTAACAACTTGGGGGTTGTTTGTATTTTTTTTAACAGGTAAAAGAGCTGATTTATTTTGGGCAATGCCCCGCAAAAGGACCTTTTAAGGGCTATTGGCAGTTTAGTGTAGGCTAGGGGTTTTATTATTTTGGGGGGCTTTTTTATTTTGATAGGGCTATTAGATTAGGAGTAATTCATTTTTATTTTTGATCATTTCTTTTTTTATTTTGTGTAATTTTGTGTTTATTATTTTTTGTAATTTAGATAAATGTATTTTTTTAATGTAACTAATTTAATTTTATTGTAATGGTAAGTGTTAGTGTAACTCAGGTTAGGTTTTATTTCACAGGTAAATTTGGATTTATTTTAACTAGGTAGTTACTAAATAGTTAATAACTATTTACTAACTAGTCTACCTAGTTAAAATAAATACAAACTTACCTGTGAAATAAAAATAAAACATAAACTAGATACAATATAACTATATTGTAGCTAGCTTAGGTTTTATTTTAGGGGTAAGTATTTATTTAGTTTTAAATAGGAATAACTTAGGTATTAATTGTAATTTTTATTTGGAATAATTTTAAGTAGGTTAAAGTTAGTGGGTGTTAGGGTTAGGGTTACGTTAGGGTTAGGGTTAGACTTAGGGCTAGGTTTAGGGGTTATTAACTTTAGTATAGTGGTGGCGACATTGGGGACAGCAGATTAGGGGTTAATAAGTGTAGTTAGGTGGCGACGACATGGTGGGCAACAGATTAGGGGTTAATAATATTTAACTAGTGTTTGCGATGCGGGAGTGCGGCGGTTTAGGAGTTAATATGTTTATTATAGTGGCGGCGATGTCTGGAGCAGCAGATTAGGGTTTAATAATTTTATTTTAGTGTTTGCGATGCGGGAGGGCCTCGGTTTAGGGGTTAATAGGTAGTTTATGGGTGTTAGTGTACTTTGTAACACTTTAGTTATGAGTTTTATGGTACAGCTTTGTAGCATAAAACTCATAACTACTGACTTTCAGGTGGTGGTACAGATCTTGTAGTTATAGGCTGTACCGCTCACTTTTTGTATGGACAGGCAAGCTCGTAATACCAGCGCTATGGAAGTCCCATTGAAAAAGGATTTTTTAAAAGGTGCGGTAGTTACGTTGTGTGATGGCCAAAAAAGTGTGCGGTACAGCTATACCTACAACACCTGTAATACCAGCGGTAGTGAAAAAGAGCCATAACTATGCTTTTTCACTCATAACGCCCAACTCGTAATCTAGCTGTTAGTTTCTATAAAGTAGAGATGTGAATTTGTTTCATTACGAATGTCAAATCGTAACAAAAATGCAGATATTCATTTTGTTTTAACGAAACAAATATCTGTATGAAAGCACTAACTAATTTAAAGAATAACAAATATAATTCATGAATATATTTGTTATTCTTTAAATTAGGTGTATTCTCCATTAGGCAAATGGGAGGGGGGCATACTAATATGATCTTGCTTACAGAGTCCAGGGCTGTGCTAAAAGCAGAATTAGGCTCTGGACTCTATGAAGAAGGGTTGGATTAGCACGCATCCCCACCTTCGCTAAAGGAGAAGAGATCCACCGTGCTAATGTACTAGGAGCATTAGCATGGTCCTGTAGACTATGAAGAATAAGAGGATTACCGTGGCTCCCAAGCGCACCACAGGTAAGTATAAAGGTGACAGGTGTAAAGAACATTTACATTCATTTTGATGACAATTAATGTAAATGTTAACAAATAGTTAGTATTCGGCAAGTTTAAAATAGTGCAGCACACAAATATTCTGAAAAACAAATTTTTCAGAATATTTGATCCAAATGATTCGGTGCTGCACAAGTCTACTATAAAGTAATAGACACAGAAATGCTAAAACCTAGGTTTCCCCTTATTTAGCTGTTCTGATGAGGACAGTTAGATACAGATATAAAACAATCAGTAAAAGAGAACGTTCAAACAAGGTTAAAAAGATTTCCACATAGTCATTGTCTGTACACTCTCTTTAAATGACTGTTTTATATCTATCACTATTTGTCCTCTGCAGAAAAGATAAAGATACGAATAGATAGATAAATATATATAGTAGACCAACATAGACACAGGTTAAATGTATACGAAATTATCATTAGATAAAAGGTAAAAACACAAACTGCATTAAGTAAGGGACCTTAGTTTCTGTGCAAATTTGACAATTTTGTGGTGTTATATTTTATAACAGCATTACATAAGTGCAGGTGAAATATGTTAAGAAGTTCCTTTTTATATGCAAGATGTCTTCAAAGGTGATTTTTGTTTGCCCTTAAACCATGCTAATTCACAAACTTTGCAGTCTCTATTTTAAAGTATGACATATAAGTAGTGATGTCCCGAACTGTTCGCCCGCGAACGGTTCACAGCGAACATAGCTTGTTCGCGTTCGCGTTTGTGGGCGAACACATGGCGATGTTCGATCCGCCCCTATGTGTCATCATTGTGGAAACTTTGACCCTTTATGTCACAGCCGCCTGACACATTAGAGCCAATCAACATCAGACACTCCCTCACAGACACTCCCAGCTACTCGGAATCCGCCATTTTAGACTCATAACGACCTTGCTTTTTTAATGAGAGGACGTGTTGTGTTTTTGTTCCTGACATTAATAGGAAAAACTTAGGCCTAGATTTGGAGTTTGGCGGTAAAAGGGCTGTTAACGCTCCGCGGGCTTTTTTCTGGCCGCACCATAAAATTAACTCTGGTATCGAGAGTTCAAAAAAATGCTGCGTTAGACTCCAAAAAAGGAGCGTAGAGCATTTTTACCGCAAATGCAACTCTCGATACCAGAGTTGCTTACGGACGCGGCCAGCCTCAAAAACGTGCTCGTGCATGATTCTCCCATAGAAAACAATGGGGCTGTTTGAGCTGAAAAAAAACCTAACACCTGCAAAAAAGCAGCGTTCAGCTCCTAACGCAGCCCCATTGTTTCCTATGGGGAACACTTCCTACGTCTGCACCTAACACTCTAACATGTACCCCGAGTCTAAACACCCCTAACCTTACACTTATTAACCCCTAATCTGCCGCCCCTGCTATCGCTGACCCCTGCATATTTTTTTTAACCCCTAATCTGCCGCTCCGTAAACCGCCGCAACCTACGTTATCCCTATGTACCCCTAATCTGCTGCCCTAACATCGCCGACCCCTATATTATATTTATTAACCCCTAATCTGCCCCCCTCAACGTCGCCGACACCTGCCTACACTTATTAACCCCTAATCTGCCGAGCGGACCTGAGCGCTACTATAATAAAGTTATTAACCCCTAATCCGCCTCACTAACCCTATCATAAATAGTATTAACCCCTAATCTGCCCTCCCTAACATCACCGACACCTACCTTCAATTATTAACCCCTAATCTGCCGAGCGGAGCTCACCGCTATTCTAATAAATTGATTAACCCCTAAAGCTAAGTCTAACCCTAACACTAACACCCCCCTAACTTAAATATAATTTACATCTAACGAAATAAATTAACTCTTATTAAATAAATGATTCCTATTTAAAGCTAAATACTTACCTGTAAAATAAATCCTAATATAGCTACAATATAAATTATAATTATATTATAGCTATTTTAGGATTAATATTTATTTTACAGGCAACTTGGTATTTATTTTAACTAGGTACAATAGCTATTAAATAGTTAAGAACTATTTAATAGTTACCTAGTTAAAATAATAACAAATTTACCTGTAAAATAAATCCTAACCTAAGATATAATTAAACCTAACACTACCCTATCAATAAAATAATTAAATAAACTACCTACAATTACCTACAATTAACCTAACACTACACTATCAATAAATTAATTAAACACAATTCCTACAAATAAATACAATTAAATAAACTAGCTAAAGTACAAAAAATAAAAAAGAACTAAGTTACAAAAAATAAAAAAATATTTACAAACATAAGAAAAATATTACAACAATTTTAAACTAATTACACCTACTCTAAGCCCCCTAATAAAATAACAAAGCCCCCCAAAATAAAAAATTCCCTACCCTATTCTAAATTAAAAAAGTTACAAGCTCTTTTACCTTACCAGCCCTGAACAGGGCCCTTTGCGGGGCATGCCCCAAGAATTTCAGCTCTTTTGCCTGTAAAAGAATAAATACAATACCCCCCCCCCCAACATTACAACCCACCACCCACATACCCCTAATCTAACCCAAACCCCCCTTAAATAAACCTAACACTAAGCCCCTGAAGATCTTCCTACCTTGTCTTCACCATCCAGGTATCACCGATCCGTCCTGGCTCCAACATCTTCATCCAACCCAAGCGGGGGTTGGCGATCCATCATCCGGTGCTGAAGAGGTCCAGAAGAGGCTCCAAAGTCTTCCTCCTATCCGGCAAGAAGAGGACATCCGGACCGGCAAACATCTTCTCCAAGCGGCATCTTCGATCTTCTTCCATCCGGTGCGGAGCGGGTCCATCTTGAAGCAGGCGACGCGGATCCATCCTCTTCTTCCGTTGTCTCCCGACTAATGACGGTTCCTTTAAGGGACGTCATCCAAGATGGCGTCCCTCGAATTCCGATTGGCTGATAGGATTCTATCAGCCAATCGGAATTAAGGTAGGAATTTTCTGATTGGCCGATCAGCCAATAGAATGCGAGCTCAATCTGATTGGCTGATTGGATCAGCCAATAGGATTGAACTTGATTCTGATTGGCTGATTCCATCAGCCAATCAGAAAATTCCTACCTTAATTCCGATTGGCTGATAGAATCCTATCAGCCAATCGGAATTCGAGGGACGCCATCTTGGATGACGTCCCTTAAAGGAACCGTCATTAGTCGGGAGACAACGGAAGAAGAGGATGGATCCGCGTCGCCTGCTTCAAGATGGACCCGCTCCGCACCGGATGGAAGAAGATCGAAGATGCCGCTTGGAGAAGATGTTTGCCGGTCCGGATGTCCTCTTCTTGCCGGATAGGAGGAAGACTTTGGAGCCTCTTCTGGACCTCTTCAGCACCGGATGATGGATCGCCAACCCCCGCTTGGGTTGGATGAAGATGTTGGAGCCAGGACGGATCGGTGATACCTGGATGGTGAAGACAAGGTAGGAAGATCTTCAGGGGCTTAGTGTTAGGTTTATTTAAGGGGGGTTTGGGTTAGATTAGGGGTATGTGGGTGGTGGGTTGTAATGTTGGGGGGGGGGTATTGTATTTATTCTTTTACAGGCAAAAGAGCTGAAATTCTTGGGGCATGCCCCGCAAAGGGCCCTGTTCAGGGCTGGTAAGGTAAAAGAGCTTGTAACTTTTTTAATTTAGAATAGGGTAGGGAATTTTTTATTTTGGGGGGCTTTGTTATTTTATTAGGGGGCTTAGAGTAGGTGTAATTAGTTTAAAATTGTTGTAATATTTTTCTTATGTTTGTAAATATTTTTTTATTTTTTGTAACTTAGTTCTTTTTTATTTTTTGTACTTTAGCTAGTTTATTTAATTGTATTTATTTGTAGGAATTGTGTTTAATTAATTTATTGATAGTGTAGTGTTAGGTTAATTGTAGGTAATTGTAGGTAGTTTATTTAATTATTTTATTGATAGGGTAGTGTTAGGTTTAATTATATCTTAGTTTAGGATTTATTTTACAGGTAAATTTGTTATTATTTTAACTAGGTAACTATTAAATAGTTCTTAACTATTTAATAGCTATTGTACCTAGTTAAAATAATTACAAAGTTGCCTGTAAAATAAATATTAATCCTAAAATAGCTATAATATAATTATAATTTATATTGTAGCTATATTAGGATTTATTTTACAGGTAAGTATTTAGCTTTAAATAGGAATCATTTATTTAATAAGAGTTAATTTATTTCGTTAGATGTAAATTATATTTAAGTTAGGGGGGTGTTAGTGTTAGGGTTAGACTTAGCTTTAGGGGTTAATCAATTTATTAGAATAGCGGTGAGCTCCGCTCGGCAGATTAGGGGTTAATAATTGAAGTTAGGTGTCGGCGATGTTAGGGAGGGCAGATTAGGGGGTTAATACTATTTATGATAGGGTTAGTGAGGCGGGTTAGGGGTTAATAACTTTATTATAGTAGCGCTCAGGTCCGCTCGGCAGATTAGGGGTCAATAAGTGTAGGCAGGTGTCGGCGACGTTGAGGGGGGCAGATTAGGGGTTAATAAATATAATATAGGGGTCGGCGGTGTTAGGGGTAGCAGATTAGGGGTACATAGGGATAACGTAGGTGGCGGCGCTTTGCGGTCGGAAGATTAGGGGTTAATTATTTTAAGTAGCTGGTGGCGACGTTGTGGGGGGCAGGTTAGGGGTTAATAAATGTAATACAGGGGTCGGCGGGGTTAGGGGCAGCAGATTAGGGGTACATAAGTATAACGTAGGTGGCGGTCGGCAGATTAGGGGTTAAAAATTTTAATCGAGTGGCGGCGATGTGGGGGGAGCTCGGTTTAGGGGTACATAGGTAGTTTATGGGTGTTAGTATACTTTAGGGTACAGTAGTTAAGAGCTTTATGAACCGGCGTTAGCCAGAAAGCTCTTAACTCCTGCTATTTTCAGGCGGCTGGAGTTTTGTCGTTAGAGCTCTAACGCTCACTTCAGAAACGACTCTAAATACCAGCGTTAGAAAGATCCCATTGAAAAGATAGGATACGCAATTGACGTAAGGGGATCTGCGGTATGGAAAAGTCGCGGCTGAAAAGTGAGCGTTAGACCCTTTAATCACTGACTCCAAATACCGGCGGTAGCCTAAAACCAGCGTTAGGAGCCTCTAACGCTGGTTTTGACGGCTACCGCCGAACTCCAAATCTAGGCCATAGATAGGTTAGTGTATTTACAGTCCAGAAGGACTCCACTCATCTCTGCTGCAAGCACAGCACCCCAAAAAGCCCTTTTTAGGGCTATATTTCGTGCCGTTTTTTTTTTTTTTTTCGTTTTTTTTTTATTAGCATTTGCCTGGCTTTCAGCTGTGTGTTTAAGGCTCACAGCATATGCTGTGACTACTGCCACCACTGATATCTCCCTAACAACATTAGATTAAATTTAACTAACCCAAAAATATAATTATTTTTCTAGTGTAATTTTTTTTCATTTTCTATCAGGCCAGTGTCACACAGCATATACTCTGGTTCATTGCTCTGTGCCAGCCAGCAGCCACCAGTGTTAATATCCGTTTATAACATTATTTTAAATTTAAAAAAAAAATAAAAAATATTTTGCTAGTGTAATCTAATTACATTTACTATCATGCCTGTGTCTGTCAGGCTCACTCAGCATTAATATACCTCTTTTTTTTCAGTCTTTTGGTTAATTGGTCTGTGCCAGGCAGCCACCCAGCACTCATATCTATTCTCCTTCACCTTAATTCTAATATATAAAAAAAAAAGTTTAAATTTGTTTGCTAGTGTAATCTAATATAATTTTCTATCCGGCCTGTGTGTTTTGCTGACATAGAGAGCCTACTGTGTTTACTTGCTGCCCTCCCTAGTTTATGAGCCACGACTCATATGTGTTTAACCTTTTTTTAATTTCCCCCCCAAAAAAATAATTTCAATCATGTTTCTAGTGTAATCTAATAGTATTTTCTATCAGGCGTGTGTGTATCCGACTTACAGAGCCTACTGTTTTTAATAGCTGCCCTTCCAAGGCTATCAGCCACGACTCATGTATGTGCTTAACCTTTTTCTTAAAATTTCCAAAAAAAGTCTTTAAATCATTATGCTAGTGTAATCTAATTGTATTTTCTATCAGGCCTGTGTCTAACTGTCTATCTGACTTACACAGCATACTGTTGTTATAATTGCTGCCCTACGTAGCAGCCAGCCAGTGCGACCACTCATAGAGTCATATGTGCATTTCACTTCTTAACATAATTTTAATATTAAAATCTAAAATTTTAAAATATTTTGCTAGTGTAATGTAACTTAATTTTCTATCAGTCCTGTGTTTTTGTCACTTACACAGCATACTGTGTTAAATTGCTGCCCTACCTACCATCCACGACTCATATCTGCCAGCCTGTCTGCCAGGCCCAAGTAGCCAATTAGTGGCACCAATCACAATTCTTGTAACAGTAATAAAAAAAAAAAAAAAAATCATAATTTTTTGGACTGCAAATATTCAGTCTCCTAGTGCCATTGAATTTCATTTACCTCCTGCCTGCCACTTTTGTGCCAGGCCGTCTAGCCAACTATTTACACAAATCATAATTGTTGTCACAGTCAGACAGTATAGTTATTAATTTAAATAAAAACATTTTTTAGTGTTGATCTTAATCCTCAGTTTGCTCGTGCCTTTGAATTTAGCACTTTTCTACAGCCTTCCAAGCCTGTGTGCCAGGCCTACTTAAAAAATATTTACACCAATCATATTTGTTGTGACAGTATTCTAATAATTAAAAATTTAATTTTTTGGTAATAGTTGCTGTGATTTGAATCCTCAGTTTGCTGGTGCCATTGAATAGCACTTTCCTCCTGCCTTGCAGCCTGCTGTGAGCCAGGCCCACCTAGCCAATTGTTGTCAGCAATCATATTTCTGTTAACAGTATTGCAAAAATTTTCAATCATCACTGTTTAGACTGTCAGTAATCAGTCTCCTAGTGTCCTTGAATTGCATCTACCTCCTGCCTGCCATCCTTTTGTGCCAGGCCGTCTTGCCAACTATTTACACCAATCCTAATTTTTTGTCACAGTATAGTTATTAATTACAATTAAAAAAATCTTGATTGTTGATGATCTTAATCCTCAGTTTGCTCGTGCCCTAGAATTGCACTTTTCTACAGCCTTCCAAGCCTGTGTGCCAGGCCTACTTAAAAAATATTTACACCAATCATATTTGTTGTGACAGTATTCTAATAATTAAAAATTAAAATTTTTGGTAATAGTTGCTGTGATTTGAATCCTCAGTTTGCTGGTGCCATTGAATAGCACTTTCCTCCTGCCTTGCAGCCTGCTGTGAGCCAGGCCCACCTAGCCAATTGTTGTCAGCAATCATATTTCTGTTAACAGTATTGCAAAAATTGTCAATCATCACTGTTTAGACTGTCAGTAATCAGTCTCCTAGGTTCCTTGAATTGCATCTACCTCCTGCCTGCCATCCTTTTGTGCCAGGCCGTCTTGCCAACTATTTATACCAATCCTAATTTTTTGTCACAGTATAGTTACTAATTACAATTAAAAAAATCTTGATTGTTGATGATCTTAATCCTCAGTTTGCTCGTGCCTTTGAATTGCACTTTTCTAAAGCCTTCCAAGCCTGTGTGCCAGGCCTACTTAAAAAATATTTACACCAATCATATTTGTTGTGACAGTATTCTAATAATTAAAAATTAAAATTTTTGGTAATAGTTGCTGTGATTTGAATCCTCAGTTTGCTGGTGCCATTGAATAGCACTTTCCTCCTGTCTTGCAGCCTGCTGTGAGCCAGACCCACCTAGCCAATTGTTGTCAGCAATCATATTTCTGTTAACAGTATTGCAAAACAACCTAGTTAAAATAGGTAGCAGACCGCATGTCTTATTATTATAATTTTTCAGGGTAATCTGGCAGGCCATATAGAACACCCCCGATAGGGGGGGGGGGGGGGACAGGGATTAAAGTGCTAAGAAAAGTACTAATTAACACAAGCTAGTTAGGTCCAAGAACGCATGTTTAATTATTAGAATTTATTAGGGTAATTATATATCTAACAAATCTATCTATTTCTCTTCTATCGATTCTATCTAACTATCAATCTATGTATATCTATCTATCCTATCTATCAATCTATCTTCTGTCCGGGATGTTTTGAGACAGCCACTTTGGGAATGTTAGTTGATTTAGACCCATTATGGCTTAAAAGCAGACTCTGCATAAACTATGTAATTTTCCATGGGAGTTTTGCCAGGGATCCCCCTCCAACAATACCGGAAGTTCGAGTCCGCCGTTCGCAAACCGAAAATTTTAGGTTCGCGACATCACTACATATAAGTCTTGAAAACAATTGTATTTGGCTCTCTATATACTATCTAGACTGATATTTAAACTGGTTTAGTTAGTATAAAAATCTGTCTTTCTTTCTACCCTGGTCAAGTCAGGCCAGTAGGTACTAGGCAGTAGGCACAACAATACATCTCAAATGAAGAAAAAAAAGAAAAATGTAATTTGACTTCTTAGAGTCTTTTTTCTTTCATTGAAGTGACTTAATTGTAAATGTCTTGTGTTTGCATTTTTGATCTATCAAACTGATCGATAACCTCAATAAAAGTTATTTAAAAAAAAAAACTTCTACAACTGTTATAAACTTCTGCTCAACATTCAAGCTATTTTGATTTGGTAATAAAAAAATATATATAATGTAAACTAAATTTCATTCTGGTACTGATTGCAGCATCTTTGGCACTGTTTTAAATGTGTCATGAATCTCTTTCTGCTTAAAGGGACATGAAACCCAACATTTGCCTTTTTCTTATTGTTCATGATTCAAACAGAACATGTAATTTTAAACAACTTTCCAATTTACTTAGTTTAATTTGCTTCATTCTCATGGTATCCTTTTATGAAGGAACAGCTATGCACTACTGGGAACTATCTGAAGACATCTGGTGAACCAATGCATAGAGGCATTTTTGTTCAGCCACCAATCAGCAGCTAGCTCCCAGTAATGCACTGCTGCTCCTGAGCCTACCTAGATATACGTTTCAACTAAGGATACCAAGAGAACAAAGCAATTTAGATAAAAGTAGCAAATTGGAAAATGGTTTAAAATCATATGCTCTGTCTGTATCATTAAAGGGACAGTCTACACCTTAGTCATCTTAAAGTCTTACCTTAAATTAAGCTGCAAATAGTCTCCTGCACCCCTTTCTGTATCATGCAGCAGGAATGGTAAAAATGTTATTTTAAAATGAATATTATTTCTGGCCAGTTTAAAATGGCTGCCCAGCTCCACTCACCAAAGAATCACAATCATGACTAAGGTGTAGACTTTAAAGAAAAATGTTGTTTCATGTTACTTTAATAGAAATTTAAATTTTACCATCATTGCTCCCTGGAGGAGAGCATTGACGTAGGGGATAGTGACCCCCATCGGAGCAATGGAGCAGTCCTGGGGTTCTTAAGGGATGAACGGAAGCGGCTCAGTCACTGCAACCACAAGGCGAAGTTGGTTCCTGAGACTTGCGGTCGCAGCGGCTGCGAGGATGAGCGACGTTGCAGAGGAAGTGCAGCGGATAGCGGAAGCAAGAGGACTGGCCTGGTTGAGAACTTACCTGGCTGCGGCGCATCTTCCTGGACCTGGATCTACGGCGGCTGAAGGCGGGACGAACCACGGCAGGCCGCAACGGCAGTCGAGGCCTCCGGAGCGGCTATCACCGGACGGCGGCAAGAGCAGGAGGAGCGGAAGCGGCGCTGGGCCTGAGTGTGTGGATCCTGAGCCCAGGCGCCGGTCGGAGAGAGGAAGAGGCGGGTCGCAGGAGGCAGCGCGTGCAGCGGGTGAGGAGGCTACGAGGATGGCGCCAATCAGGAGCAGCAGTACGGCAGGTAAGGCCGGGCGGGGAGTAGGGCTGGGCCTCGATCACGCAAGGAGTGGGCGGGTGCCGGCGGATGCTGAGAGGAGGTCTGCAGCACTTGGGACCCGTGTCACGGCGGGGGAGGGAGCTCCCCAGGTCTCTGCATTTTCACGGGAGCAGGGAGAGGAGACAGAAGAGCAGCATGGGTCGGGAGGGGTGGCTAAAGGGGGGCCATTGATAGGCCGAAAGGGGGCTAAAAAAGGTAATAAGGAAGGGGCAGGGGCACCCAGGAGTACGGGGAATGAGACTCCTGGGGGGGGAATACAAGCAGGTGCAAGGGGCGCTAGTAAGAGGGCTTTAGTGGGGGGGAGCCCTGTAGCTGGGGCTCTCAGTGGAAGTGTATTTGGGGCCCAAGGGGGAGAAGGAAGGCAGAGGTCGGTCAGGTTAGGGGAAGCAGAAGCAGGGTCAGCAGGAGATAGCGGTGGATCCCCTAGGCATAGGGCCCTAGTAGGGGGGGGAGGTGGTACCATGTGTCATGAGAAGGTGGGGGTAGGGGCGAGGAGGGGAGTGAGCGTGGGATTAGGACGGGGGAACCGTGGGACGTTGTTGCTGGGGGTCCCTGGGGGAGGTAGGGGGCACGAGGTAAGCAGGGTTTCTAGAGGGAAGGGGAGGGGAAAAAGGGGGCGGGGGGCCGGGGCAAAGGTGGGAGGAAAGTCAGGGGTGGTCAGGGATGTGATAATGTGTCATGTTTGTTTCCCACAGGTGGTGCAGAGGAGCTGGAGGGTCAGAGGGGTGGTGGGGCAGAAGACTCTGCTGAGGCGGCGAGACAGGACCTGGATGGGGACGCACTGTGGATAGATTATTCCTACAGTGATCTGGAATCGGATGATCCTGGTGAAGGAACTTCAGCTGGACCGGTGGGCCCACGGCAGGTAGGGGACCTGGCCGCCTTAGAGCAGCTGATTAGATCCTTAGGGTCCGGGGATAATGGGCGGGATGGTAGAGGGAGGAGTGTGGAAGGTAGGACAGGGGTAGGGTCCAGGGAAGGCAGTATTAGGAGTGGCAGGGGTGGGGAACAGGTTAGGGATTTAACTGTCTCCTCTTTGCAGACAGGGCCATGGGGGGAGGTCGGGAGCTGAACGGCGGAGGGAGAAATCCCGGTCGCCCAGGGAAAGGACGCAACGGAGGAGGGAAAGGCGATCGCCCACGTGGGGGAGGCTCGATAGGTCATGGGAGAGGAGCAGTTGGAGGAGGAGATCTTGGTCGCCATCCCAGAGAAGGCGGACGCACAGGCCCAGAGAAAAGGAAACTAGAACGCAGCCTGAGGCTGGGATAAGGATAGCAACAGAGCCAATGGGTGTAGCGGGAGCTACAACGGCGCCCAGGAATAGAGGTGAGGGCGCTACCATTGACACAGGCGTGGCTGGATGAGAGAATGGTTTAGGTGTGCAGAGTATGATGAGTGGTATGAGGGATCTGCTTACGCAGTTCGAGAGACGGCTGGCGGGGCAGCAGGGGAACGTTGCAGCAGCCTGGGGTGTGGGGGGAGCACCAGTGGCGGAGAGTCAGGGATCGGGAGCCGTGGGACAGGGTCAAGGGGGAACCACATCGGTGGCAGGAGGGTCTACTAGTGCTAGTGGAGTGTTGAAGGTGCCGGAGAACGCGTTGAGGAGGCCCTGCCTATGCTCCATTGGGCCACTAGGGATTCATCTTACTCAGGAGCTTAAGGAGAAAATATGGAAGAGAGAGTTCTTGGAAATATTTTCTCTGTTACCGTTGGAGCAAGTGCTCGAGATTAAAGAAGATACAAAAGGCGACAAGGAGAAGAAGGAGGAGGATGAAAGGAAGAAGAGATATCGGAAATTGCCAAAATCTCTATCTAATTGGTCCAAGGCGTTTTGTATTTTGGCTGCGGTGGTGGGTGAGAAATTCCCGGAGCAATGTTCGGCATTGTTCTGCTATCACGACGAGATCTCTGGGGCTTATCGGACTTATGGGGGTTTGGCGTGGTGGCGGTACGATGAGCAGTTTCGGCAACGGATGGCGGTAAGACCAGAGATGCGGTGGGACGACAGGGACATGGGGAGATGGCTGGAGTTAATGACTCCGTTGCGTGGGTCCTTTCGTGGCTCCGGGGGATCGGGGGGCAGCGGGACAGCAGCTGGTAACAGTGGAGGAGGAGCTGCAGTGGCCATCAGGAAGGGACTCTGCTTCCAGTATAATGAAGGGCAATGTAAGTTCGGATCCGGGTGCAAGTACAAGCACGCGGGGTCCTTAGGTTTTGGGGCTTACTGCCAGGGGAGCTGGGTGGCCGGGAAATGGCCAGCCCGTTGGGTCGAACAGGGTCTGACGAAGAATCTGGTCTTTTTGGACCTTTTTCCCCTACTGGTGGCAGTGAGGGTATGGAAAGATAAGCTGCAAGATAGAGGGTGGTATTCCATTCTGACAACCTAGGGGTGGTATTTGCGGTTAATAAATTGACGTCTTGCTCCCTGCCGGTGGTCCACCTGTTGAGGCTGTTTGTGCTGGACTGCATGAGGATGAATGTGCTGTTTCATGCTGTGCATGTGCCAGGTTATCTGAATACTGTGGCTGATGCTCTTTCTCGCTTTCAGTGGACGAGGTTTCGGGAAGTGGCACCAGAAGCGGAGAAGGAAGTAATCAGTTGCCCGCCGGACTTGCTGGAGCTGGAGGTTTAGAGTTGATCAGGGTGGTGAGGGGAGCGTTAGCTCCAGGTACGTGGAGTGCTTATGTTAGAACATGGAAGCAATGGTTGAAGGTTCTGACAGCTAAGGGCATGGTGGCGTCTAGGGAAGGGTGGATTCAAGGATTAATGGCATGGATTGGGGAATGGGGTGAGAGAGGACTCTCTAAGGCGTTGGTGAGGAGGAATATAGCTGCTTTGAGGTTTTTGTTCAGACTGTTGGGGTGGGAAGATTTGACGAAGTTGTTTCTCATCCAAGTGGCGAAGGACAGTCGACGCCCGATAGGTTTTCAACTCCTTCTGAGGATCTTAGCAGAGTTGGAAGCAGTGTGTACCTCAAGGTTTGAGGTCTTATTGTTCAGGGCGGCCTTTACGGCCTTTACGGCCTTTACGACGGCATTCTTTGGGGCTTTCCGGGTATCAGAATTGGTGGGGGTGAATAGGAGAGATGTGGGCGGCCTGCAGGCCAAGGATGTCTCAGTTAGGGACAAGGTAGTGTGGATCTGGCTACGGGAGTCCAAGACGGACCAAGAGGGGCGAGGCAAGTTGATAAAGTTGGGGGAGGCACAAGGGGCAGGGTGCTCTTTTGCCGTTGTTTATTCACAGAGATGGCTCGAGTTTATCTCGCTTTCAATTTTTAGCAGTACTTCGGTGGGCACTGAATGGCTTGGGGTACAAAGTGGAAGAATTTGGAACGCATTCGTTCCGGATTGGCGCTGCCACTGAAGCTGCTAGTTTGGGGTTGGGGGGAGAGTGTGATAAAGAGAATAGGTGGTTGGAAGTCTGGATGTTTCCGTTTGTATGTTAGACCAGACCTGGTGGCTTAGTATGCTTTTTGTTTTATAGGTCCTATACAATGTTGGATAGTGGGCCATTCCTATATATATTGGGCCCGGAAGGCAGCAGCGTTGATGGATGAAGGTGCTCAGTTGAAATTTCAAGAGGAGGCAGTGTTGTTGCAGGTGGCTAGGGGTTAGGAAGGTGGTAGACCATGCTAGGTTATTCCAGCCCCCAGATATTCTGGTCATCCATGCTGGGGGCAATGATTTGGGATTTTTGTCCCAAAAAGACTTAGTGGATAAGATCAGGAAGGATTTGGGGAGATTGAGGGAATTATTCCCTTGGTTAATAATAGTTTGGTCAGATATTGAACCCAGATCGGTGTGGCGGGCGGCATGGGACTTCAGGAAGTTAGAGTCCTCTAGAAAGAAGATTAACAGGACAGTCACCAGTTATGTGGGCAGAATTGGAGGTTTTGGCATTCGCCACGTAGAATTTGAGGGGGAGACAGGTCGTTGCTTTTTCTTGAAGGGTGGGGTACACCTCAACGAGGTGGGCTTGCATCTCTTTAATTTTAACATCAAAGAAGGGGTGCAAAAGGCCTTAGCCCGGGTGGGGATGGCTCGTCAGTGACATGCTGTGGCGGGGGTGCTTGTCTTTTCAGTAGGTTAGGAACTGGGTACCTCCCTAAAGAGGCGGGAGAGAGTTGGGGGAGATCTACCTGGTGGTATGCCAGAGGAAGGTACAGCTCTGTGGGCAAGCAACCCAGGTTATGGGGTTATTGTGTTAATGAGTTAAAAGTATTTTGTTTAATATATAGTTATATCTTTATAAAGTTTTAATAAATGCTGGCTACGGCCTTTACACCCACTTGTGTATTTTGTATTATTTATAAGCGGAATGTATGCATAGTATGGGGTCATTGCTCCCTGGAGGAGAGCATTGACATAGGGGATAGTGACCCCCATCGGAGCAATGCAGCAGTCCTGGGGTTCTTAAGGGATGAACGGAAGTGGCTCATCCTCTGTTCAGTCACTGCAACCACAAGGCGAAGTTCCCTCCCTCCCTCCCCTTGTTGAGGTTAAGAATTCCCAGCTGGGGAGGGGGTGCTTGTCTTTTCAGTAGGTTAGGAAATGGGTACCTCCCTAAAGAGGCGGGAGAGAGTTGGGGGAGATGTACCTGGTGGTATGCCAGAGGAAGGTACAGCTCTGTGGGCAAGCAACCCAGGTTATAGGGTTATTGTGTTAATGAGTTAAAAGTATTTTGTTTAATATATAGTTATATCTTTATAAAGTTTTAATAAATGCGGGCTACGGCCTTTACACCCACTTGTGTGTTTTGTATTATTTATAAGCGGAATGTATGCATAGTATGGGGTCATTTAGATTTCTGTTAATATTTCTGTTATTTGTCAGGGGTCTCCTTCAGGCTTTTTCACAAGACTTTTTACAAAGCATGATGATCCTTTGATGGTCTTGATATAATTGCTATTCATCCACTTATTTGACAGGTTGTGGCTAGAGTTTGGCAGTTCACTGCAAAATGCCTTGGATAGTATTAAATCTGTAAAATCCCCTCTCTATGGATTTCTTTATCATACTCAATGTGATTGTTTAAACAATAGCCTACATCAAGTAATAAGAAATGTATAAAATGTAATATTTAAACGGAAGAAAAAAATGTTAAGATAAACTTTCTGCAATTGAATGCATCTTTTGAAAAAAAAATACTTTCCTGATTTTAAATATTACTTTCTATTTAAGGAAAAAAGCAGTGCAAGTCTGATGCTGATTCTCTTAGACTTAAACGCTGTGGGTTTCATTTATGAAGCAGCACAGGGCCGTCTTTAACACAGGGCAAAAGGGCTAGCTGCCCAGGGCCCAGTCTTTGTTGAGGGGCCCAAGACTGCTGATGTGATGTCATGTGACATGGGGGGTACACACATTCAGTCATAATACTGTCACAGTCAATAGTTCTCTGCTTATATTTATTTGTGATAAACTGTGTCAGACCGTGCCGGTGTCATGTGACATGTCAAGCTAGTGCTATGTACTGTTTTAGATGTGCACTGTGCAGCACTGAATGCTATGCCCTAACTCGGCACACTGTATCCATGCAGCCTTGGGCAGACAGCATCCAGTCTGCTGGTCCCCTTAACCCTGCTCTTTCTGCTGTGGCCCTAACATCAACTAACTGAAGTTTGTTAGGGGAACAGTGCTGGGCTAATAATAACCCCTTAATGACCGGACCATTTTTCAATTTTCTTACCCAAGGGCTATTTTTACATTTCTGCAGTGTTTGTGTTTAGCTGTAATTTTCCTCTTACTCATTTACTGTACCCACACATATTATATACTGTTGTTCTCGCCATTAAATGGACTTTCTAAAGATACCATTATTTTTATCATATCTCATAATTTACTATAAAAATAATTATAAAATATGAGTAAAAAATTGAAAAAAACACACTTTTTCTAACTTTGACCCCCAAAATCTGTTACACATCTATGACCACCAAAAAACAATCATGGTAAATAGTTTCTAAATTTTGCCCTGAGTTTAGAAATACCCAATGTTTACATGTTCTTTGCTTTTTTTTCCAAGTTATAGGGCAATAAGTACAAGTAGCACTTTTGCTATTTCCAAACCACTTTTTTATTTAGTGCTAGTTACATTGGAACACTGATATCTGTCCGGAATCTCTGAATATCCCTTGACATGTATATATTTTTTTTTTTAGAAGACAACCCAAAGTATTGATTTATGCCCATTTTGGTATATTTCAGGCCACCATTTCACTGCCAAATGCGAGCAAATAAAAAAAAATAGTTCACTTTTTCACAAATTTTGTCACAAACTTTAGGTTCCTCACTGAAATTATTTACAAACAGCTTGTGCAATTATGGCACAAATGGTTGTAAATGCTTCTATGGGATCCCCTTTGTTCAGAAATAGCAGACATATATGGCTTTGGCATTGCTTTTTGGTTATTAGAAGGACACTAAATGCCGCTGTCCACCACACATGTATAATGTCCAGCAGTGAAGGGGTTAATTAGGGAGCTTGTAGGGACCTTGAAGGGTAATATTTTAGCTTTAGTGTAGTGTAGTAGACAACCCAAAGTATTAATCTAGGCCCATTTTGGTATATTTCATGCCACCATTTCACCGCCAAATGCGAGCAAATAAAAAAAAAAAAAAAAGTAAAATTTTTCACAATTTTAGGTTTCTCACTGAAATTATTTACAAACAGCTTGTGCAATTATGGCACAAATGGTTGTAAATGCTTCTCTGGGATGGCTTTGGCGTTGCTTTTTGGCAATTAGGAGGCCGCTAAATGCTGCTGCGCACCACACTTGTATTATGCCCAGCAGTGAAGGGGTTAATTAGGTAGCTTGTAGAGAGCTTGCAGGGTTAATTTTAGCTTTAGTGTAGAGATTAGCCTCCCACCTGACACATCCCACCCCCTGATCCCTCCCAAACAGCTCTCTTCCCTCCCCCACCCCACAATTGTCCCCGCCATCTTAAGTACTGGCAGAAAGTCTGCCAGTACTAAAATAAAAGGTGTTTTTGTTTTGTTTTGTTTTTTAAATTATTCAGCTGTGATGGACCCCTGCCTTAGCCCCCAACCTCCAGGATCCCCCCCAAACAGCTCTCTAACCCTCCCCAACTACCTATTTGCCACCATCTTGGGTACTGGCAGCTGTCTGCCAGTACCCAGTTTCCCCCCCCCCCCCCAAAAAAAATTGTGTTTTTTTTATATTTTTTGTAGTGTAGCTGCCCCCCCCAATACCCCCATCCCCCTAACCCTACTAGATCCTATTAATATATATATTTTTTTTTTTAAAAAATGTTTTCTGCCCCCCCCTCCCTCTTAACAGTAATCATTGGTGGCAGTGGTTGCTGCGCGCGCTTGCACACGCACCCCCGTAGGCCCCCTCCACCCCCGCGATGGGCCGCCCACCCGCCTCCCTTGTAAGCTCCCACCCACCAATGTACGGCACCATCGCTACCGGTGCAGAGAGGGCCACAGAGTGGCTCTCTCTGCATCGGATGCTTTTTAAAGGGTATTGCAGGATGCCAAAATATCGAGGCATCACTGCAATACCCTGACAGCTGCTGGAAGCGATTGTGATCGCTTCCAGCACTCTCTTAGACAACTGACGTACCAGGTATGTCCATTGTCACTAACTGACAGTTTTTGCAAGACATACCTGGTACGTCAGTTGTCATTAAGGGGATAAAAAAAAATAATAATAAAATGATTTACTTGTTTTTTGGGATGTTGGGGTGAAGAGTGAAATTGCATGGGGGGGGGGGGCTAAGAAAATGTTTGCCGAGGGTCCAGTCAATATTAAAGAAGGCCCTGAAGCAGCGGATGCCTGAAACGGAAGTTAAAAAGTAGCGGTCATACGAAATCATCCAGATCCAATACGATCAGGAAAATTGACATCCTCTGCTAGCGGCCCATTGGCCGCCAGTGAGCAGGGGGTGGCATTGCAGAAGCATTTCACTAGAAATGCTTGGGCAATAATAAAGGTCGACAGCGTATGCTGTTGGCATTTAGCGATGTTGAGCGGACATGATTCGCTATAGCGAATCATGTCTGCTTGACATTTAATCAATTTACCCCTAAGAATCAATATTTCAATGTTACATGTCAATGAAACATTGAGATATTGAGTCTTATCATGTAAGTCTAAAGGAATCAACATTTAAATGTTAATTTCCCTATTTCAAATGTTATTTTCTTATATTGAATGCAGCATTCCAAACATTAAAATGTATTTCAAGCAGCAGAAGTCTAAATGTTCAGCAATTACATTGAACAAATGAGGTAAACCTACAGGACTAGAATACAAGTGGAGCATTAAATATCACTTGCGTGCAAGCGTTATTACTGCTTCACTTTGTAATACCAGCGCACGATAATGTGCTCTGGTATTACAAGATAAGCACAATGCAAATGCGACCTCGCGTTCACATTGCTAGGAAACATTGCGCTCACGAGAGCTCGCTTTCATCACAAAATTGTTCACCCACTGCTTTCAACGGCCCATTATAACTCAATTTATGCAACCAGACTCCGGCTGCCAAAAACATTATCGTGTCCCATACAACATATCAGAAACCGATAATCTTGAAATAATACCAGGTTTCCAATGATCACGCAAACCATTAATACATTGTCGGAGGCTGCCGATACATTAACAAAAATTACACCCAGCTCAACTAGGTGTAAAACAGGAAAAAGGTGCTTTTTGAGACCTTTTTCCCATTGAAATCTAACCCGACACATCAAAACCATTCCCCCCACATCGCAATACATGTATTACCCACTAAACCCCCCCCCCCCCCATTGCAATAAAAGTTTTTAACCTCTAAATGCGTTAGGTGTTTGATTTTATTTAACAGTGAGCGACGGGTAAAATATACGCATTTGTATGCGGCGCCGTATATGCGATCAAGTGTAGTGTAAGGTTGGGTTACCATAGTAGCCTATTAATGTTTTAGAAATCTGGCATCCTGGATGAAGATAGAAGAGGTCCCTGCACTGGATGAAGATATCACCACCTGGAAGAAGACCTTCTCCGCCGGACTTCAGGAACGGGGAGTACCTATTTGGTTGTTAGACTTAGGTTTTATTTTTTGGGGTGTTTCTTTTTTAGATTATTTAGATTGTTATTTTAATGGGCTGCAAAAGAGCTAATTGCCCTTTTAAGGACTATGCCCATACAAATGCCCCTTTAGGGGCAATGGGTAGCTTAGGTTTTTTTAGTGTTAGTTTTTTTTTATTTTGGGACAGCTTTGGTGGGTTTACTATTAGGGGTTCATTTGTATTTTTATGTAACAGAGCTGATCTTTTTTGGACAATGTCCTACAAAATGCCCTTTTAAGGGCTATTGGTAGTTTAGTCTTAGATTAGGGGTGTTTTTATTTTGGGGTGGCTTTTTTATTTTTATAGGGGCATTATATTAGGTTTATATTTTTTATTTTTTATTATTTGTTTTATTTTTTTCTGTGATTTTAAACTTTTTTATTTTTTGCAATTTTAGATTTAATTATTGTAATTTAATCTTAGATTTATTTTTAAATTAAGTTTAGTATTTTTTATTTTAATTGTAACTTAGTATTTTTTTAATGTATGTAATGGGGATTAACTTAGGGGATGTTAGGTTAGGGGGCTTAGTAATTAGTTATTTATGTTGTGGGGGGATAGCGGATTGGGGGTTAATAGTTTAAATAGCTAGATTGTCTTGTGGGGGAATGGCGATTTAGAGGTTAAAACATTTTATTGTTAGTTGCGATGTGGGGGCATGGCGGTTTACATGTTAATAACTTTAATAGATACTTTGCGATAAGGGGGTTGGTGGATTAAGGGTTAATACATTTATTAGTTATTGTGGTGGGGGGGTTGAGAGGTAGATATTACACATGTCTTAGGTGTTTGATTTTATTTTAACAGAGAGCGACGGGTAAAATATATGCGCCACACTTGTATGTGGTGCAGTATATGAGATCAAGTGTAGTGTAAGGTCGGGTTACCATAGTAACCTATTAATGTTTTAGAAATCCGGCATTGGGTGGAAGTGTTAACACAACGCTAACCTACACGAAAAGAGTGACTGAGACAAAGTGCAAACTATTTCAATGGAAACCTGGTACTAAAATGGAGTCGTAAATTACTTTTAGCTACCGGCAACTTCGGTAGCTTACTGCTCCATTTTTAACGGGTCAATGGAAACGAGCTCAGAGAAGGCATCAGAACCTTGAGTAGCGAAAGGTGTAATAGCACATCGATGGGCAGCAAAATTAAATATATATATGTATATGAATATATACAAATATATTTATGTGTTAAACTGTGTATATACACATATTAACACATAAATATATATATGCATATAAGCATATACATATATATTTGCATTGCGGTCTATGGGAACACACAGTTCGCATAGACCGCAATGTGAAGGCCACTTGTAATGGCTGGTTAATTTGTCACGCCCTGCAAATGGTCAAATTATAATGTAGCCCTCATTGTTTACATTTGTTAGTTTTTCCTACCTGTTATGAGATGCAGGACAAATGCAGGACACAGCAAAGATGGTACAACTTTATTTTATTGCAGACATGGAAACATACATCTGGTAGCATTGATCTCACTTAGTAACTGCGACATAGACTAATGGGGCTAAGCCCCGCCCCCATCCGGTGACGTCACTTCCCACTCTCATCACATATTCCCTCTTTTCAAACTACAAAACACACACTTTTTTCTTCACTTGGATACAACAAATAACAAGGTATACAAGAAGCATAAAACAATAGTTTTGTATAGAATATAACAAATAACAGGTTAAAGAGAATATCTGCATAAACAACATGAATTACATCCTGACTTGAACATTGGGGTAGACTACCCTAGTCCACAGTGACCATGGGATTATTCTGCCCATACTTCCGGTCACTGTTCTAACTAATGTCAATCCCGATATCGGGCCGGAAGCTTCACCACCCTTCCGCTTGATGTAACTCTACATGAACTGTCCTCTGATAAAGAAGAAGGTGATTGAGAGTCTGCTGGAGGCAAAGACATATCCCTGCTGTGATCTTGTTGAGGGGAAGCCACCCCTTTTAAAACAGGGATCCCACCGGTGGTGGTACTGAGGCATCCAGTTCCAAACTCTCAGGTACAGACTGAAGATGTTTACGATTTCAAAGTGTAACTGTCCCTCCATCAGAAAGTACTACTTAAGACCCTGGTTCTGGAGAGCGTCCAATTACCGTAGCAGGCGTTTTTTTCTCATCATCCAGTTTAATTCTGACACTTTGCCCCGCAATCAGCTCCTGCAAGGGCCTCACAGAATGTCTCCTGTCGTTGAAGAATCGATAGCCCCTTTTTGCCTCTTCATCCCTCCTAAGGACCTCGTCCCGAGGAACAGAGTTAGTTGGCTGGAAGAGGGTAAGGTGGTGCGAATCTGGCGTCCTAGCATCAGCTCTGCCGGGCTAAACCCCGTGGCTTGAATGGGAGTCACCCTATAGGACAAGAGGGCCAGGTACGGCTCAGATTTCTTCAAAATGAACTTTGTTGTTTGAACTGCCCTTTTAGCCATTCCATTGGCCTGCGGGTAATGTGGACTTGATGTGGAATGTACAAAATCATATTCTCTGCTGAAAGAACTGAACTCTGTGGAAGCGAACTGCATTCCGTTATCACTCACCAACTCCATTGGTATGCCCCACCGGGCAAAAAAGCTCTTGAGACAAGTGATAACGGCTTGACTTGTGATTTCATTCAAAGGTGCAATTTCCAAATACCTGGAATAGTAGTCGATCATGACTAGGAACTTTTTCCCGTCCAGTTCACACAAATTAGCAGCTATTTTCTGCCACAGGCCTGCAGGCAGCGGAGTAGAAATCAAGGACTCCCTTCTCTGAGTAGGCCGGCGTTCCCGACAAAAGGCACATTTAGACACATGGCTTTCAATGTCGGAACTGATCCCAGGCCACCATACTGCTGTAGCTGCCCTTTCTCTGCACTTTGTAATGCCTATGTGGCCATCGGGAATCCTGTTTAACATCTCCTGTCGCATGCTAACAGGCATAACAATGCGATCCTGGAACAACACCAACCCATCCAGCTCCGTGAGCTGCGACCTTTCTGACTGGTAAGAACTTAAAGACATCCAGGCTGCCCGACTCTCGGGCCAACCTTCTTTTATGTACTTTATAACTTCTTGAAGGTCTGTATCTAAATATGTCTCTTTATTTATTCTAGTTTCCCTGAAGAAATGGATTTGGAGGCCAGAACTGACTCTACATACACTTTCACATCTGATTGAAGATTCTTCAGCAGCAGCCAGCGGGAGCCTGGATAGTGTATCTGCCACAACCAGTTGTTTCCCCGGCACATGCACTGCCTAAACATTGAACCTGAGCAACCTCATTAGAAGTCTCTGGCATCTTAGGGGTGTTTTGTCAATATCATAGTAGTTGATTAGAGGGACTAGCGGTTTATGGTCAGTCTCCAGACTAAATTTCTCTAAACCCCCTGAAAGCACTCACAGGCCCAAACTGCAACCAGCCACTCTTTCTCAATTTGGGCGTATTTTGATTCAGCAGCCGGCAGTGTACGGGAACAGTAGGTGATGGGCTGTAGTTTGTTTTCATTCAACTGCAGGAGGGCGGCCCCTAACCCATAACTGCTCACATCAGCACTAACCTCTTTTTGGAAGGGTCGTAGAACCCCAACACTGGGGCAGACCCCAGCAGGGACTTGACCTGCATAAATGATTCTTCCTGTGAAGGTCCCCAGACCCAGGCAACATCTTTCTTTAGCAACTTTGTGATAGGGTGTAGTATTGTGGATAAATCTGGAAGGAACCTGCCCACATAATTTACAAGGCCCAATATTTGTCTCAGCTCATGTACATTACTTTTCATCTGTTCAATAGCACAAATTTTCTCGGGGTCTGGCTCGATGCCATCCCCATTGATGATATGCCCAAAGTAACATAACTCAGCTTTCCTAAAATGGCATTTCTCTTTATTTAGCTTCAGCCCGGATTCTCTGATAGTCTGCAGTACACAGCTCAATCGCTGATCATGTTCCTCCACTGTAGACCCATACACTAAAATGTCATCCATGACGACTGCCGTGCCCACGTGGTCTCTTAGGAGAGAACTCATTTCTCTTTGAAAGATTTCAGGAGCAGAGGATATCCCGAAGGGGAGTCTGCAGAAGCAAAACCGGCCTACCGGTGTAATGAAGGTAGTCAGTTTGCGGCACTTTGGATCTAGAGGTATCTGCCAGAAGCCGCTAGAAGCATCCAATTTAGAGTAGATCTTCGCCCTAGCCAATTTCGGAGCTATGTCTTCAAGTGTCGGCAGCACATATCTCTCTCTCCTCACCGCCTCATTCAGCCTTTTCAAGTCTACGCAGATGCGTACCTTCCCGTTTTTCTTTGCAGCAGGCAAAATGGGGGCACACCAGTCAGTTGTTTCAACAACCTCTTCAATAACTCCCATATTCTTCAAACACAGAAGCTCCTTCTCCACTTGAGGCATGAGCGGGGACGGAATTCTACGGGGAGTGATAATGCTGTATGGGACTGCGTCACCTTTAAGTGATATACGGACTGGATTGAAATTCAGTAGGCCCAATTCACCAAACATATCTTCTGAGATCTCATTCACTATGGCTACTAGGCCCAAACCACAGGCTGCTTTTCTGCTCAATAAGTTGTTAACACACTGACCTTTAATCACATGCACCCACCGGGTGAATTTTCTTTGCTTGTACTCACAGCTGGCAAGAAATTTCCCCGCACAATCAATGCGGCCACCAGGACTATGGACTTTTGTTTTGACTTTCGCCAGCTGGGGCTGTCAAGGCAGTTTTATGAATGCTGCAAGAGACATTACATTGATGTCTGCTCCTGTGTCAATCTTAAAGGCAACTTTGGCTCCCATTACAGTTAGAGTAACTCTCCAATCATCTTCTGAACCCGGCCGTTTAACAACAGACCCTACAAAGGACACTTCTTGAGCCTCCTGGTCGCTATCCACCTGCATCTCCTTAATATATTCAGTCTTATACACCACTTCAAAATGGCCCATCCTGTTACATTTTCTACATCTTTTGTCTTTAGCAGTGCATATGATACACTGATCATGAGCACGGTTGCACCATGTGCATCGGGCATGCTGCGCCCATCCACTTCTGGGCCTATCTGTTGCCCTAGGTCTACCGCTCATACTGTGCCTTTCAATAGCAGCTCCCTGAACTGCTGCACTTCATCCACAATACTCTCAGACCTCAGATCAGCACTTTGCAATTTCACCAGTTCACTCTGGCGGGCCATCCTAATAGCCCCATCTAATGTTAAATCAGACTCTAACTGTAGATTCAGTGAGACTTCAGCATCTGCAATTCCTATGACTATTCTGTCTCTAATTTGCTCCTCTTTAGCAACACAAAACTCACAGAATTCAGCTAGGCTGCGCACAAATGACTCCACAGATTCTCCCACAAGGTGAGCACATTTGTGAAAACAAGCCTTCTCATGAATCACATTTCTTTTGGGCACATAGTGGGCACTGAGTTTATTCATAACTATTTCAAAGTAAAATTCTTCCCCTTCTTGGAAAGTAAAGGCATTGAACACTGGCTCCACATCTTTCCCCATAGAGTATAAAAGAGAATTAACTTGTACTTCACCACTCTCCTTGTCCAGCTTGGAAGCAATCCGGAAGTGCTGAAACCGCTGATGCCATGTGGGCCAAGCTGCAGGCTGAGAGAAATCAAAAGGCTCAGGTGGGGTAAACTTTGACATCGTCATCAACCAGGAAACAGAAGCGCAGACAAGAACTTCTGACACCATGTCATGAGATGCAGGACACATGCAGGACACAGCAAAGATGGTACAACTCTATTTTATTGCAGACATGGAAACATACATCTGGTAGCATTGATCTCACTTAGTAACTGCAACATAGACTAACGGGTATAAGGCCCCACCCCCATCCAGTGACGTCACTTCCCACTCTCATCACACTACCTATAAAAACATTTATACAATATTATAAACAGTACATGTTATTGAGTTTACTTCTGGCATTATAACTGTTAAACAAGGGTGTAGTCAATGCACTTAGAACACAGGTCATAGACTTGTCACAATCAATTCACAAAGTGACCAATATTTATAATACTTTGCCCTGTGAGTGGGTTGTAAAGTGTAATTTGGCATGGAAACATGTTTCACAGCAACAATAAAACAAGTTTTCACTTTTCACTGCTGCAAGAAATTATTCAGGTTTTAAAAGACCAGTACTAATCAGTAGGTTTTTGCAAGCCAAATTGATGTGCTTTATTTGAAGTGACATTCATTTTAAATAATTAAAAAAAAAAAATACACTTTCTTAAACACAAAGCATGTTGCACATCAAAACCTAGATCAGACAGTCCAATTAGATTTTTATTTTCAAGCTTTTATTTGGCCAGAAATATATTACACTGAGAGTGGAGCCCCACTTCAAACAACATAAAAGAATGTTTCTGACTCGACTTCAGCTGCACAATCATAGAAGATCTACATCCAAAATGTATTTAGATAATTATGATGTAATAAAGGTTTGATGAAGCCATTTGAAATCGAACTATATATTTTGGCTGCGTAAGATTATCATGTTCATGTTTCAAATATCTTCTACTAACAAAGTTTAAAATCTATTAAAAGAGCCTAATCAAGGGGCAAAATGGTAACTGATGTACAGTCATTGTCGGCTTAGGGCCAGATTACAAGTGGCGTGCTAAAAAATGTTTTGCTTGCACATAAACACTGCTCAAACTAAACTTTTAACACTGGTGGATAGCACACATATTACAAGTTGAATGTAATTTGCCTTCAAGCAAAACCTGATGTGCACTAACTTATGAGCGCATTGAAGAAAAGACCAACAGTGCTAAACCCAAAGGTAGCTATAAATATTTTACACTCCAATTTTCTTCACATAGAAGAATGCGGTATTGATAAATGCTGACAGTGTATGCTGTCGGCATTTATCAATATGGGGCAGACATTAATAAATCGGCTCCTAGGTCTTCAATTGCACAAACCCTATGCATTCTAATTTAACTTGCGATTGAGCAAATGCATTTTCTTCAAACTTGTAATACACATGCAAGTTTAAATAGCAATGACATTGATCATCGCGACTCACACTAACAATAGCTTGCCACTTGTAATCTAGCACTTAAGCAATTATTATTGACAAACAATCTTACAAAGGAATTTCTAAAAATCAACCCTTTATTTTGAAACTGAGGAACATTTCTGTATTTGAATTGTAAAAAAGGGGAGTTCAATAAACCAGCGCTTAAGAGCTAATATCCCTAGGCCTTTTCTCCTACTATCTACTTCCTAGATAGAAAGGGGTGTCAAGTGAAAAAAGGTGTGGAGAATATCAGCAGAAGGGATAAAGGGGCACTTTGGGAATAATTAGTTAACTTGCAAAAATATTATTGTATTAAAATGACTAGACAAATGACAAAAATAATCAATATAAAATCCTTTTACAATTTATTCTCAAATAAAAATATATTATTACATCTGATAAAATGAATTACAATTCCTAAGTGTTGCAACACTCTATAAACAATAATTTAAGATAAAATAAAAAAATCCTTATTAAAAGCAGAAAAAACAACAGTATTTTTATACCAATTAGACTTCACAACACTCTTAGGTGTTCCTGATATCTATATATGCTACTAATAGTCGTATTCGATATAGCTTGTACAGATCCTATACAAATATAATATACTAGTCCTAAAGCCCGTTCACACGGGCCATTTTTTGCAGTACAGTGGTCCCACCCCTTGCGTTCTCTCCCTCCCACTCTCTTTTGCTTTCTCTCTCTCCCCCCTCTCTTTTGCGCTCTCTCTCCCCCTCTCTTTTGAGCTCTCTCTCTCCCCCTCTCTTTTGCGCTCTCTTTCCCCCCTCTCTTTTGCAGTCTCTCCCCCCCCTCTTTTGCGCTCTCTCTCTCCCTCTCTATCTCCCCTCTCTCTCTATCTCCCCTCTCTCTTTCTCTCTCTCCCCTCTCCCTCTCTCTCTCCATCTCTCCTCTCTCTCTCTCCCCTCTCTCTCTCTCCCCTCTCTCTCACCCCCTCTCTATCTCCCCTCTCTCTCTCTATCTCCCCTCTCTCTCTCCCCCCCCTCTCTCTCTCTCCCCTCTCTCTCTCCCCTCTCTCTCTCCCCTCTCTCTCTCTCCCCCCTCTCTCTCCCCTCTCTCTCGCTCCCCTCTCTCGCTCCCCTCTCTCTTTCTCTCTCCCCTCTATCTTTCTCTCTCCCTCTCTCTTTCTCTCTCCCCTCTCTCTCTCTCTCCCCTCTCTCTCTCCCCTCTCTCTCTCTCAGCCTCTATCTCCCCTCTCTCTCCCCCCCCCCCCCCTCTCTCTCCCCTCTCTCTCTCTTTCCCCTCTCGCTCTCGCCCCTCTCTCAACCTCTCTCTCTCTCCCCCTCTCTCTTCTCTCTCTATCTCCCCCCTCTGACTCTCTCCCCCCCCTCTCTCTCTCTCTCTTCCCCCTCTCTCTCTTTCTCTCTCCCCCCCTCTCTCTCTCCCCTCTCTCCCCCCTCTCTCTCCCCTTTCTCTCTCTTTCACCTCTCTCAACCTCTCTCTCTCTCCCCCTCTCTCTCTCCTCTCTCTATCTCCCCCCTCTGTCTCTCTCTCTCTCCCCTCTCTCTCTCTCTCTCTCTCTCTCTCTCTCCCCTCTCTCTCTCTCGCCTCTCTCTCTCTCTCCCCTCTCTCTCCCCCCTCTCTCTCTCTCCCCCTCTCTCTTTCCCCCCCCCTCTCTCTCTCTCTCTCCTCTCTCTCTCTCTCTCTCTCTCTCTCTCTCTCTCCTCTCTCTCTCTCTCCTCTCTCTCCCCTCTCTCTCTATCTCCCCCCTCTCTATCTCTCTCCTCTCTCTCTATCTCTCTCTCTCTCCTCTCTCTCTCTCTCTCTCTCTCTCTCTCTCTCTCTCCCCTTTCTCTCTCCCCTCTCTCTATCTCCCCTCTCTCTATCTCCCCTCTCTCTCTTCTCTCTCTCCCCTCTCTCACTCCTCTCTCTCTCCACTCTCTCCTCTCTCTCCCCTCTCTCTCCCCCCTCTCTCTCTCCCCTCTCTCTCTCTCCTCTCTCTCCATCTCCCCCCTCTGTCTCTCTCTCCTCTCTCTCTCCCCTATCTCTCTCCCCCCTCTGTCTCTCTCTCCCCTCTCTCTCCCCTCTGTCTCTCTCTCCCCCCTCTGTCTCTCTCTCTCCCCTCTGTCTCTCTCTCCCCCCTCTGTCTCTCTCTCTCCTCTCTCTCTCTCTCTCTCTCTCTCCCCTCTCTCTCTCCTCTCTCTCTCTTCTCTCTCTCTCTCTCTCTCCCCTCTCTCTCTCTCCTCTCTCTCTCTCCTCTCTCTCTCCACTCTCTCCTCTCTCTCTCCTCTCTCTCTCTCCTCTCTCTCCATCTCCCCCATCTGTCTCTCTCTCCCCTCTCTCTCTCTCTCTCCTCTCTCTCCCCTCTCTCTCTCCCCCCTCTGTCTCTCTCTCTCCCCTCTGTCTCTCTCTCTCCCCTCTCTCTCTCCCCCTCTCCCTTCTCTCTCTCTCTCCCCCCTCTCTCTCTCCCTTTCTCTCCCCCCTCTCTCTTTCTCCACTGTCTCTTTCTCCCCTCTTGATCTCTCTCTCCCCCCTCTCCCCTCTTTTGAGCTGTTTGAGCTCTATCCATGGCCTTTCATGGCCCTTTTATAATATAAGATTTGAATTGTACTCATTCTCATATTATTAGGAGAGGTATTTTAATTTCTCACCCTTTCATTTTTTTTGGTTAAATATTATTTTACATGTGAGTTGAATTGTCTATGTGTTTAAGTGCCACGTGTCTATTGTTTATAGATGATACCTCACAAGGAGTACATAGGTCAACATAAGTTAACTATACATAATTATCATTTGTAACATCTACAATTTAAGCCCAAAATGCTGCACTTGTCGTATACTACTGCTTATTTATTATTTGTTATGGAATACAGATGGACTGGTAATGGAAGAAGTGCTCTCCCTTATTACTACTCTGGAATTGTAAGATTCCTAGTCATGAGGTTAGTGTCTGTCTTGTAATGACCCAGTGGCTGAGAAGTGACTTAAATAGCACAACCTAAACTCATTGGATAAGTTCCAGGGCTAAGAGTCTTGGCAGATAGCAGGTCACAAAGCCCCGAGGTCAGATAGCTCAGCATGCTAATGCACTGTGACTGAGCGCTGTAGCAACCCAAGGGTTGCAGGTTCGATCCACTCAGCCTTTCATCCTTCCAAGGTCGATAAAATGAGCAGCGCCTTGAGACCCTTACGGGTGATTAGCCGCTCTTTAAAAGTACCCAATACATACATACATACAGATACCTTACAGCAGCAGAGGTACAGAATCAGGATCCAGAGGCAGGTCAATGGCAAGGCTGAGGTCAGCAACTTTCAAGCAGAGGAGGCACAGAATCAGGTTCCCAGGTTCCAAAGGCAGTTCAGATGTCTAGCAGAAATCAGCAACAAACAGGCAGCAAAAGTACAAAATGAAAATCCAAAAGCAGGTCAAAGAACAAGCAGAAGGTCAAATAACTAGATCTCAACAGCAAGCAATAGCTCATAGGAATACAAATGGCACAGCAAAGATGCAATTGTGTAAACTTATAGTGCCAAGAACTGCAAAGAAATTGCACTGCAATGAGGCAATGGATGTGAAAAAATGAATCAGTGAAAATAGAAAAACTAAAAGAGGGAAAGTAAGACTCAAGAGTGATGATAAGTAGTGGAAGAAGATAAACAAATAGCAAACTGTTTAAATGATTACTTTTTTTCAGTCTTTACAACAGATGGTAAACATAGTGAGATTTTATTAAGGGATGTTACTGTAAATGTTAATGTGAGTAGTACTTTTCTTTTTACAGAGAAAGAGGTTTCAAGGGCTTTATCAAAAATAAAAGTAAATAATTCTGTGGGTCCAGAAAATATTCATCCAAAGGTTCTAAGACAACTTCAAGCCATGATAGATACTCCATTAGCTGATTTATTTAATCAGTCATCTCTAACAGGAGTTGTTCCAAAAGACTGTAAAATTGCCAATGTAGTCCCTCTTCATAAAAAGGGTAGTAGGGAAGATTCTGCTAACTATAGGCCAGTCAGTTTGACCTCCATTGCAGGGAAATTAATGAGAACTCTTTTAAAGGAAAGACTTGTGACTTTCCTTCAGACAAACAACTTAGAAGACAAAGGACAGCATGGTTTAACTACTGGAAGATCATGTCAGACTAATCTAATTTATTTCTTTGACCATGTAACTAAATTAATAGAACCAGGGAGGAGCCATAGATGTTGCATATCTAGACTTTAGCAAAGCATTTGACACCGTCCCACACAACAACAACCTTATTCTTAAAATGTATTGCCTTAGAGTAGATGCTAAGATTGTTAAGTGGGTAGAATGCTGGCTTAAAGATAGACGACAGAGGGTTTCAATTAATGGAGTAAATTCAAATGAGGCATCAGTTACTAGTGGTGTTCCCCAAGGGTCAGCTCTTGGGCCTGTTTTGTTTAACATGTTCATAAGTGAGATTGGAAGTGGGCTTAAGTAGAAGGTTTGCTTGTTTTCTGATGTTTCAAACATTTATACCGGAGTTGATGTTCCAGGAGGGGTAAATCAAATGAACAGTGATATTAAAAAACTAGAGGACTGGTCAAATAAATGGGATCTGAAATTTAATATTACCAAGAGCAAAATTATGCATATAGGATCCAAAAACCCAAAGGCCGATTATAGTCTCAATGATACATTACTGACTATAACTAAAGAAGAAAGGGACTTATGAATTATTATTTCAGATAATTTAAAATTTGGAACACCAAGCAGTAATGCAGCCAGTAAGGCCAGTTGAATACTCGATTGCATTAGGAGAGGTATTAGTAGCAGAAATAGCAAGGTTCTTATGCCACTTTGCAGATCATTAATTAGGCCAAATCTGGAATACTTTGTACAGTTCTGGAGACCATGGGGTACATTTATCATGGTGAGGACAGACATTATATGTTATAGCGAATTATGTCTGCCGCACATCGATAAATGCCGACAGCATACACTGTCGGCATTTATCATTGCACGAGCAGTTCTTGTGAACTGCTGGTGCAATACCACCCCCTGCAGATTGGTGGCCAATTGGCCTCTAGCAGGGGGTGTCAATCAGCCTGATCGTATTCAATCGTGCTGATTGCTGTCCGCCACCTCAGAGGTGGCGGACAAGTTAAGAAGCAGCAGTCTTAGGACCGCTGCTTCTTAACTTCCGCTTCAGGTTGGAACTTAAGCGGAGTGGGTCGGAAGCAGCAAACACTGCTTCATAAATCGACCCCCAAATCTTTAGAAAGATATAAATAAACTAGAAGCTGTCCAAAAGAGGGCTAATAAAATGGTACATGGTCTAGAATATAAAGCGTACAAAGAAAGATATATGAAGGGACTTAATAAAGTAGAAGCTGAAAACATTTTCAACAAAAAAATAAATGCCAAAACAAGGGGTCACAACCTAAAGTTAGAGGGTACCAGATTCAGGAGAAATTTGAGGAAATTTGAGGAGCTATCAAGCTTCGTACAGAGCTTGAGGGTTCATGTTTCTGGCGAGCCTGCAGGCTCGCCAGAAACACCAGTTATGAAGCGGCGGTCTAAAGACCGCTGCTCCATAACCCTGTCCGCCTGCTTTGATGAGGCGGACAGGAATCGCCGGAATTCTACTCGATCGAGTATGATCATGTTGATTGACACCCCCTGCTGGCGGCCCATTGGCCGCGAGTCTGCAGGGGGCAGCGTTGCACCAGCAGCTTTTGTCACTCATTTACATTTAGACAGAGTAAAAATGAAAATTGCAGACAATCAAAACTCTTTTTTAATAAAACACTTCAGTCATTATTAAAACCAAAAACAGTATGTTTAACTGTCAGAATAGGTGCCAACACAACCCATTTTAAAATACCTTTTTTAAGAAAGACTAATACATGTTTATTGTATGTATTACAAAAGCAAACCAAATCCAATAAGAGTGGACTAATTATAGTTAGATACTAGCTTTAGAGAGAACCCATTTTTTTTCTTTAATGATTCAGATAGAGCAACTTTAAGTAACTTTCTAATTTACTCCTATTTTCAATTTTCTTCAGTCTCTTGCTATCTTTATTTAAAAAGCAGGAATGTAAAGCTTATAGGGACACTGAACCCAAATGTTTTTTTTCATGATTCTGATAGAGCATAACATTTTTTTTTTATATCTTTATTTTTCAATCCAACAATATGCAGAACATATATAGAAAAATTATCCACACAAAGAAAAATACAGAGGGAAAAAATGTATGATACATAATCAATTGCCTAATTAACCCAACATTCTTATTCTTTAACCCAAGTATCGGCAATACCTCTTTATATTACTTTTGTTTCTCTGTTTTCCTTCAATCTATTTTTCTGCATCATGTTGGAACTTTTCTCTTTTTTTTACATGTTAGTTTTACAAGAAAGTAATTACCTAGATCTATCTTGTCATAATAAAATAGAATGGAGCAAAATAATAATAACACAAAAAAAAAACAAAAAAACAAAAAAAACTCATTACCCCTCCTTCCTCTCTCTCCCCATTCCATTCTTTTACCAATTATTCAGGAGGACTATTTCTGAGTATCTAAATGGGTGAATCAATTGTTCTATTTCACTAGGTGAGAATATCTTGATAAATTTTGTCCATTTTTTAAGGAAGGTCTTTATTTCCTGTTCGGAATGTATATCCGTTGCTAGTTGTTCAATTACGTATTGTTTCTTAAGATAGTTTTTAACTTCCATAATCGTTGGAGAGAAGCTATCCTTCCATTTTTTAAGGATAGAGCATAACATTTTAAGCAACTTTCTATTTTACTCCTATCATCAAATTTTCTTCATTCTCTTGGTATCTTTATTTGAAATGCAAGAATCTAAGTTTAGATACCGGCCCATTTTTGGTGAACAACCTGGGTTGTTCTTGCTGATTGGTGGATACATTCATCCACCAATAAAAAAGTGCTGTTCAGAGGTATGAACCAAAAAAAAGCTTAGATGCCTTCTTTTTCAAATAAAGATAGCAAGAGAACTAAGAAAAATCGATAATAGGAGTAATTTAGAAAGTTGTTAAAATTGCATGCTCTATCTGAATCATAAAAGAAAAAAAATTGGGTTCAGTGTCCCTTTAAGAGCCAGCCAATTTTTGGTTGAGAACCTGGGTTATGCTTGCTTATTGGTTTGCTAAATATAGCCACCAATAAGCAAGTGCTATCCAGGGTTCTGAACCTAAAATAGGCTGACTTCTAAACTTTACATTCCTGCTTTTAAATAAAGATAGCAAGAGAACAAAGAAAAATTGATAGTAGGAGTATATGTGGGTTTAGTATCCCTTTAAATAATTATTTGCTAATGAAAACCTCTTACTTTACAACAAGGATATAAGAAACATTAGAATTTGCAGATGTAATGGATTTCTAACTAATAGTCATGGTTATTGCAGAATCTCTATATTACATAATATACATAAAGATCTAATTTACTGATAGACTTCAAGGGCCCGATCCGATATAAATCGTCGCCAGCAAAAGCTGGCGACGCCAAAATTTGCGCTGGTTTGGTATCACATGTACGGTGTAACCTAGAAGTTACGCTCGTATATTTCTGCCTTCGGCCGTAGTTTTTTGGCCCATAGACAGGTATACCAAACCAGCGCAGTTTGGTATCCAATATACAGCGTAAGGACTTACGTGGCGAAAATGGAGAAATCCTACTCCATTTTCACCTCGCCACAAATTGCAGGCGTAGTAAGCCTTACGCTGTCTATTGGAGTCCTGTAACTCCCTAAACTAGCTGCAAAATAAAACCTAACACCTAACGCATGCGCAATGTCTATCTACCTGTCAACCGCAAACCTAACACCTAACGCATGCGCAATGTCTATCTAACTGTCAACCGCGAGCTGCTAAAAAAAAACTAACACCTAACGCATGCGCAATGTCTATCTACCTGTCAAATGCGATCCCCCGCCGCAATCCCTAATAAAGTATTTAACCCCTAAACCGCCGCTCCCGGACCCCGCCGCCACCTACATTAAATGTATAACCCCCTAATGTGAGCCCCTACACCGCCGCCATCTACATTACCTACCCCCTAATGTGAGCCCCTACACCGCCGCCATCTACATTACCTATCCCCTAATGTGAGCTCCTACCCCGCCGCCAGCTATATTAAAATTATTAACCCCTAATCTAATCCCCCTACCCCGCCGCCACCTATATTAAAATTATTAACCCCTACTTTAATCCCCCTACCCCGCCGCCAGCTATATTAAATACATTAACCCCTAATCTAATCCCCCTACACTGCCGCCAGCTATATTAAATTAATTAACCCCTAAAATACTAAAATATCCCTACCACTAAACCTAAGTCTAACCCTACAAATAGCCCTGAAAAGGGCTTTTTTGCGTGGCATTGCCCCAAAGTAAACAGCTCTTTTACCAGCCCTTAAAAGGGCTTTTTGCGGGGCATTGTCACAAAGAAATCAGCTCATCTAAATTCCCCTACACCGCCGCCACCTATAATAAATGTATTACCCCCTAATCTAATCCCCCTACACCGCCGCCACCTATATTAACTATATTAACCCTAATTATATTAGGGTTAATATAGTTAATATAGTTATTATATTATATATATTAACTATATTAACCCTAATTATATTAGGGTTAATATAGTTAATATAGTTATTATATTATATATATATATATATATATATATATATATATATTAAGTATAATAACCCTATCTTACTCTAACACCCCTAACTAAATTCTTATTAAAATAAATCTAATTAACTTTAATATTATTTATTAAAATATTCCTATTCAATCAGCCAATCGGATTGAGCTTAAATCTGATTGGCTGATTGAATCAGCCAATCAAATTTTCTTACCTTAATTCCGATTGGCTGATAGAATCCTATCAGCCAATCGGAATTTGAGGGACGCCATCTTGGATGACGTCATTTAAAGGAAACTTTATTTGTTGTTCAGTCGTCGGGCCTGCTGGATGTTCCGCGTCGGAGGTCTGAAGAAAGAAGATTGAAGATGCCGCTTGGAGGAAAACTTCGCCCCGATGGAGGACCTCTTCTTTGCCGCTTGGATGAAGACATCGCCCGGATGGAAGACTTCTTCTTTGCCGCTTGGATGAAGACATCACCCGGATGGAAGACTTCTTCTTTGCCGCTTGGATGAAGACATCGCCCGGATTGGATGAAGAGTTCGGCCCGGCTGGGTGAAGACGACTCAAGGTAGGGAGATCTTCTGGGGCTTAGTGTTAGGTTTTTTAAGGGGATTTTGGGTGGGTTTAGAGTAGGGGTATGTGGGTGGTGGGTAGTAATGTTGGGGGATGGTATTGTGTTTTTTTTTTACAGGCAAAAGAGTTGTTTACTTTGGGGCATGCCCCGCAAAAAGCCCTTTTAAGGGCTGGTAAAAGAGCTGGTTAATTTTTAATTTAGAATAGGGTAGGGCATTTTTTTATTTGGGGGGCTTTATTATTTTATTAGGGGGCTTAGAATAGGTGTAATTAGCTTAAAATTCTTGTAATCTTTTTTTATTTTTTGTAATTTAGTTTTGTGTATTTAATTGTATTTTAGTTTAGATATTTGGAGTTTATTTAATTTATTGATAGTGTAGGTGTATTTGTAACTTAGGTTAGGATTTATTTTACAGGTAAATTGGTAATTATTTTAACAAGGTAGCTATTAAATAGTTATTAACTATTTAATAGCTATTGTACCTAGTTAAAATAAATACCAAGTTACCTGTAAAATAAATATAAACCCTAAAATAGCTACAATGTAATTATTAATTATATTGTAGCTATCTTAGGGTTTATTTTATAGGTAAGTATTTAGATTTAAATAGGAATATTTTAATTAATAATATTATCATTAATTAGATTTATTTTAATAAGAATTTAGTTAGGGGTGTTAGAGTAAGATAGGGTTATTATACTTAATATATATAATATAATAACTATATTAACTTTATTAACCCTAATATAATTAGGGTTAATATAGTTAATATATATAATATAATAACTATATTAACTATATTAACCCTAATATAATTAGGGTTAATATAGTTAATATAGGTGGCGGCGGTGTAGGGGGATTAGATTAGGGGTTAATGTATTTAATATAGGTGGCGGCGGTGTAGGGGGATTAGATTAGGGGGTAATACATTTATTATAGGTGGCGGCGGTGTAGGGGGATTTAGATTAGAGGCAAAAGAGCTAATTACTTTGTGACAATGCCCAGCAAAAAGCCCTTTTAAAGGCTGGTAAAAGAGCTGTTTACTTTGGGGCAATGCCGCGCAAAAAGCCCTTTTCAGGGCTATTTGTAGGGTTAGACTTAGGTTTAGTGGTAGGAATATTTTAGTATTTTAGGGGTTAATTAATTTAATATAGCTGGCGGCGGTGTAGGGGGATCAGATTAAGGGTTAATGTATTTAATATAGCTGGCGGCGGTGCAGGGGGATTAGATTAGGGGTTAATGTATTTAATATAGCTGGCGGCGGGGTAGGGGGATTAGATTAGGGGTTAATAATTTTAATATAGCTGGCGGCGGGGTAGGAGCTCACATTAGGGGGTAGGTAATGTAGGTGGCGGCGGTGTAAGGGGCTCTCATTAGGGGGTAGTTAATGTAGGTGGCGGCGGGGTCCGGGAGCGGCGGTTTAGGGGTTAATGCATTTATTATTAGGAGAGTGAGGGGAGGATAACGGATAGAGGGGTATACGTGTCGGGCTTTGTTTGGGAGGCGTGTTAGACAGTAACAGGAGATTTAATACTTTAGTCAGTTTTTGTAGGCGCTGGCAGTTTCTAAAGTGCCGTAAGTCACTGGCAACTCCAGAAATTTGTACTTACGCAGATTTCTGGACATCTCTAGTTTGTCAGACTTACGGCACTTTAGCATCTGACGGCGCCGTATATGTGATAGCTCGAGTTGTGAGCTGAAACTACGGGCGGCGCAGGTTTCCACGATTGCACTGAAACCTGCGCCATATACCGGATCGCGCCCCATGGGTGTAGGGCAGGGGTGTCAAACTCATTTTAGTCGCGGGCCATTTTCCATACAAGTACAACTCATGTGGGTCGCACACTACTTACATATCTTGTCATTGCTAAACAGTGCAGTGGCATTTGCTATAACTGTATACATTTCAAAAGATTGTGTTCTGTAACTCCTAATTAACTTACTCTGGCTTGAGGAAATGTGCTCTAATGCTTTTAAGAAGGTGACACACACGCTCTACCTGCGACCCACTGTTTATAATAGTGATAGACATACCTGTTGTACATAATATAAAATAAATACATAGAAATATATATAAAGTATGTGATTTTAGTTAAAGAGAAAATGATGGAAAGGAATGGACAGAAATGATGTGGGAAATCAGTGCTACCATAGTAATGAACTGCATGTGTTAAAGAAACCATTATGCGCTTATCTGTCTTTTTCTTTTTAATAACGTATGTTTTAATGTATGTGCATCCCTAACAGTAAGCGCACTCGCTCTTTAAGTAATAAGCATATTATAATTAATATTTTTCATGGAGGTGGCGTGGGCCGCACAAAATTAGGTTGAGGGCCGCATGAGGCCCGTGGGCCGCAAGTTTGACACCCCTGGTGTAGGGCACATTCGATGGCTATTTTTATCTGCAGTCATTAGTAGGTATATAGTCTAGAGGTAGGATAGTATTACAAGTGTCTTCAGTTTAAATTGCACTAAAGGCATAATGTCCTGAATCTTTAAAGACGTGGGCACATCTATTTGTCTATTAAAATAAGTTACTGTTAAATCTCATATTTTGAGCTGATGATTATGACATTTCTAACATCACTATTTGAAACTAGGAGCTGTAAGCTGGTGTAGAAAAAATAACCAATAATATTACTAATTTCACTTTAAAGGTCTGTATAATAAAATTGCCGTTATAGGGAAATAAAAATAAAATGTTCATCTACTGTTTGGGTCAGCTGCAGTTTCCAGCAGTTCTCTGCAGCTCCCATTTGAAGGGGTTACAGGGACAATAAAGTAAATATTTTTCTGTTATGATTCAGTTAGAAAATGCAACTTTGAATAATTTTACATTTTACTTCTATTATCTAATCTGCATATTTGAAAAGCATACCTAGGTAGGCTCAGTAGAAGCAATGGAAAATGTTTGTAAGAAAGTGCTTTTCAGCTTAAACCTATGTAAAGTGAAATAAATAATATTTTTAATACTATATATATATATATATATATATATATATATATATATATAAATAAAAACAATATTGCAATAAAACAGATAAATAATTAGTAAATGTGTACAGAAAGCACAATCAAACTTGTGTTTTACACTAGAGTCAAATATTTTGCTAAATCTGCTTAATGCCTTCAATCATTAGTGCAAGGTTTAATATTGCACAAACTGTAATAATAGCAGTGTAGATGAAAGTTAAAATGGCAGAGTCAGTTTCTTTGGGAAGGGAAATCTCCAGTAAATAAAAAAAATAAATTAAATTAAATTGAAAAATTTAAAAAGTCAAGGTGGGACTTATGAACCAGTAAATAGACTTACCAAACAGCCAGCTTGTAACCCCTCTGAGGAAGCATGCGCAAAGCACATGTCAGAGGTCTGCCTTCAGATTGCAATCATTTTTGCCAATAGCTTGTAAATGTGTGTTATATTCTAAGATCAGACATTATGCTATGATAGTGAAACAAGTCAGTTAAATGTTAATATAGCCCCTGCTATAGAAGGGGCTTAAGCAGACAGACTCTATTACACTGAACAGCTAAGCTAAAGTTAACTGTGCAAGCAAGGACTTTATAATTACAGATAGAGTATTAGCTAGAAAGCTTTAATCTCGCAATCTGAGTCTGACATCCCACATATTAAGAGGTCCTCTTGGTACAACTTTATTTCTGAGTTTATTAATAGCCGGCTACAAAAGATATTGTTTGTATCTAACAGCTTGATATTATACAAACCAATTACAATGTTTCGCATCTAGATACATGATTCTCAGAGGTATTATTCACACACCTATGCTATTTATTGATATCTAGAGAGTTTAAACAGACATAATTTATTACACTGAACAGCTGTGCTAAGGTTAAGTGTGCAAGCAAGGACTTTATAGTTACAGATAGAGTATTAGCTAGATAGCTTTAATCTCGCAATCTGACATCCCACATATTAACAGGTCCTCTTGTTACAGCGTTATTTCTGAAATTCTTAATAGTCGGCTACAATAGATATTGTTTGTATCTTACTGCTGGATATAATACAAACCAATTACAATGTTTCACATCTAGATATATGATTCTCAGAGGTATTATTCACACACCTATGCTATATATTGATATCTAGAGAGTTTAAGTGTTTTTAAACGTGTATGTTTGAATTGTTAAACCAATAAAGATAAAGTATGAATGGTTAAAAAAATGTTTCTGTATTATTCAGTGAGAAATTTTCCTATATAATTGTAGGGGTAAAGCACTGTTTTTTGTTACAGACTTTGTAACTAATTTTTCTATGAGTCTCCTTAGTGCTATATTGCCCCCCCCCCCCCAACAGGTGCTTGTTGATTACAAAAATATTTGGCACCTATAGGTACTTACCATTACTACTACTTTACCTACTATCTTGTTACTATAGTAAATCTCCAGAGTAGTCATAGGTAACTTTCCTTTCACAAATGTAAGATGAGTATATTCCATAGAGATGCTGGTAACAAGCAATGGTGTGGCCTGTCGAAGAACCATGAAGAACCGTTCACTTCTTATGAATCGCAGATGCATCTAAGGGTTCAACAATTCTCCTTTCCGTTAGTTGGACTCCATTAGCACCATGACACATGTAATTCAAAAAAGTGGTGTTGCTTGGTAACTTACAGGTACTTGTTCAGGATGTTTCCCTAAACAGCAGACTCCGGTGTGGATCTTTGATTAGTCTTCCTCGCTACAGAAGTGTACTTTACAAGCTTTGACCTCACCTCTAGTCAAATGGTAATGCATTTTGGCCGTTTGACATATGTCAAACCGTGACTTTGTGAAGCAATGCACTACCGTGAGCTAGCTGTCATTGCTGACTTGCAATCCCTCTTGTTTCCAGAAGTGCAGTGCTGCTCCTATAACAAAGGATACCAAGTGAATGAAGCAAATTTGATACTTTAACTAAAATGGAAAGTTTTTTAATATTGCTTTATCTGAATCATGAAATTCAGAATGCACATTTAAACAGAAATGATTACTAATATTTCTAATTCTGCATGGTCAACTAACATAGTAATCTACCTGTCTTTAAAGACAAAATCATTTCTATATGAATGAAATTACCCATTATGAAACTCAAAAAGCCCTTTTCAGAATAATCTGTATATGCATAAACTCATCAATGGGCACTGGACACCTCTTGTTCTTGTGTACAATTTGTGCTTTGTCCTATACTCTCTAAAAAGGCCAAAAGGCAAAATTTGTAACCTAGGCTATTAAATGCAGCAAATGGCCTAAATCAGATATTTGATTTTCAGCATTGCATGTTACAGAGTTAGTTTTGTGATCTTTCTAGGGTGTGTGCAACAGGCTGTAAGAAGTGTTTAATGTCCTTTTCATATCTGGTAAACATCTCAGAATGTGCTGAACTGATTTTCTTCAAATATTCATGTTATGTAGATTGTTAAAAATGTAAGAGTGTAGCATAAATCTTATTGAATTATGTATTTAGCTCAAGATTTTTTTATTTTTTTTTTTACAGGAGCCATGTTTAATCGTAGTGTTGATGAACATGCATGTTTAATTTCCTCAAATGTCTGTCAAAATGTATAAATGTTCATATGCACAAGACACTTGTAGGAAAAATTATTCTGTTTCAAATTTTCACAAATAAATGTTAAACTACCAAATCCATTATGTGATATTGTTTATTTCACCACTCAAGTATAATTAAAGGAACAGTAAGCACCTTGAGATCTATCAATAAACTATTTAGTTATGCAAAAAATAATTGCATTTTGCAATATACTTAAATTTTTTTTTGTTCTTTTCACGTAATTTACCTGTGAAAATTGTAATTCTCAGAATTGAAAAAGAAAACAGAATGACGCAGGCTCTTCAAGGCTAACCCTACTATGTATCTTTCACTAACTGAATTAAATAGATAAGAACTACAAAACATTGCACTTTATACTAGCCTAATGACCGTGGCAAGTATATTGGGACAGTGTGACTGCGCTCCATTTTAATGTACCGCTGAGCAGTTTTTTTAAATTTTGATGGAGACATAAACCCATAAACTTACCAATCATAATGAAAAGACACCAGAGTGGAAGAAAAGACAATGCAAGTCACGTTTATTAAAAATAACGTGGGGGGCGGAGCCAGCATCTGAAGAAACTAGACGTGTGTGTGAGGAGCTCCTGAATTTTTTATGATATAAATGGTGTTTAAGTACATTTAAAATAAATCTTTATTAAAGAAAAGCTATACACATGTAGCTCAGTTCTGTTTGGAGTAAGTTTATGGAGAGATGACATAACTGGACTTCATGAACCGTTGGTGAGATAATCTACATCGCATAGTGGCCATCTCTTTAATGGGGCCTTGAGGCGCATCCTTATCCCATATCTCGAGTTTTAAGCTGCACTGTGCCTGTTAAATCTGCCCTGGGTATGGAGAATCTGGCTGAAATCCTCCGGCTGTTAACCGACCAC
This sequence comes from Bombina bombina, assembly GCF_027579735.1. NCBI lineage: Eukaryota > Metazoa > Chordata > Amphibia > Anura > Bombinatoridae > Bombina > Bombina bombina. The sequence goes on from NC_069500.1 coordinate 259,546,658, forward strand.
TTTGAAAGAAATTTCCTGAATAGGATCGAAAAGATACTAGTCGCACAGCAACGGATCGCTACTGCAGCATGTGACGCAATGTCTCCCACGAGGGAGTCAGTCACGGAAGAAGAAGTAGAGAAAGCCATACATCAGTATGATCTGCTGCTCCCTTCTTTACAACCACCACAACCCGCATGTGACCCTGAGCCAAGGGAAGTAGCTAGCATGAGGCGAGCGTCACAGAGGATCACATCTAAGACCCCTACAGTAGTTACGCAGCATGGGAGATCGAGCTTGCTTGGCGGCAGAGGTGAGACAGAGTATCAGGTTCCTTGGTTATTTGAATCACAACTGCAGAGTCAAAATAAATTATATTTGTTTCACAACTGAAGTACAGGCTATTATATCAGCATAGACTGTTTTATTCAGAGTGATTTTTATAAGTAATGGCAGTAAGTCTTTATATGGTTATATTATATCGTTATACCATATAAATATTTAGAGGCTGAAAATAAGTATTATTATTAATAACAACTTTTGACAATAATTGTGCTCAAACCCAAATGTGAGAGATAGTGTTCATTGTAATAATCACTGAGGCATGAGAGATGTGAGACACACAGACTGCAGCTGCTGACAGGGGCGTGACCTGCTGCGAGACACAGCACACAGAGTAAGGCTTGCAGCGTGGAAATCTGAACACAGACTAGTGATTGCAATTGGTGCTGTGAGACACACTGAGTTGTAAGGAACTGTATGGCACACTGAGATGTATGAAGCTGTGTGACGTCACATAAAGTCCGTTACTGTCCGGTATGAGAATGTATCAAAGGAAGTTCATAGAATTAAATAAAACATACGTTGCAATCAAAGTAATTTCTGAGAGACAAAGTCAATTTACATAAGTTCAAAAGGAAACATGAAATTTGTAATTAGCCTTTACTTAAGGCATCCAAGGTAAATTAGTTTTGATACAAATACCGTAGTAGTAGTTGGTAGAATCCTCCTGTTGGAAATTAGATAGCAATTCCTGTAGAGATGTGGAGTTGAATAACTTAATACTTCTTGGAATAGCAATCTTCAGGATGAATGAGACTAGTTGTTATTAGTCCCTTTGTGACCAAACTGCAGCTGGTATTTGTAAATCCAAATGTTAAAGTAGTAGAAGTAAATCTTCTTTTGATAAGTATATAGCTTATAAGGAAGAGAGCACTGGTTTCAGCAAACAATACTCAACAACTAAGCACTTGTTTGGGGCGGGGTGATGCCTTAAGTACAGGTGAAGAAGGTAAGTTGAGGCAAAAAGTAAAAGCAGGACTGGAATCCTTACAGATCCCCCCCCCTCAAGCAAGCCGACCACGGGTTGGAATTTAGGTCTGTTTGGATATCTTCTATGAAAACGAGCAATAAGCTTTGGAGCATTAATGTGTGCATGAGGTTCCCAAGTATCATCCTCTGGGGCGAACCCTTTCCATCGGACCAGATACTGTAATTCCCCATTATAAAATCTTGAGTCCAAAAGATCATAAACTTCATAGACATCAGTGCCCAATTGAATAGGAGAAGGGGGTAGAAGAGGTACATCAGGTTTATGTCCCAAGTAGGGTTTCAATAATGATACATGGAAAGTTGGGTGGATGGGTAAAGAATCAGGTAGATCAAGCCTGACAGCATTTTCATTGATGATGTGTAGAATTTTGAATGGGCCAAGGAACAACCCAGCCAATTTTTTACTTGGTAAGTGCATTTTAATGTTTTTGGAAGATAACCAAACATAGTCCCCTATAGAATATTTTGGAGAAGCTCTACGACGTAAATCATAAAATTTCTTCTGAGACGCCTGAGCTTGTTTGATGTTATCTCGTAAATGTAGGAAATTTTCAGCTATGTTTTGTGTTAGCACATCAACAGATGGTGAGTCATGTGTAGAAGTCGTTTGGATAGTGAATCTTGGATTAAAACCATAGTTGGCGAAAAAAGGAGAATAATTTGTAGTGCTGTTAACGGTATTGTTATAGGCAAATTCAGCCATGGAGAGAAAGGAAGTCCATTTATTTTGATGATATGAGCAATAGCATCGTAGATATTGCTCAAGCCACTGATTGAGTCTCTCAGTTTGGCCATTAGTCTGAGGGTGGAAGGCTGTGCTTAACCTTTGATCGATTTGGAGTGCTTTAGTGAGTGCTTTCCAGAAGCGTGAGGTGAATTGGGTTCCTCTATCAGTAGTTAAAATGGATGGTAACCCATGGTATCGTACAATGTGGTTTAGAAATAAATATGCTGTTTCAATGGAAGTGGGTAACTTATGAAAAGGAATAAAATGTGCCATTTTAGTAAAATGATCGGTAACAACTAAAATGGTGGTTTGTCCAGAACTAGGTGGTAGATCAACTATAAAATCCATTCCCAAATGAGACCAAGGAGATTCCGGTACTTCCAAAGGAATTAAATAGCCATAGGGAGGTCTCCTTTCTGGTTTTGATACTGTACAGGTTGTACAATGTTGTATATATTCCTTTATACTGGTTTTCATCGATGGCCACCAGTAACTTCTGGAGATGAGCTCATGTGTACGTTTGATTCCTGGATGACCAATTAGTGGAGGGTCATGATGATCTTTGATTATTTTCTGTCTGAAACGTTCTGGAATATAAAGTTTAGAACCATGGAAGTAAAAACCATCCTGGAGGGTTAGTCTATCAAGTAGGGTTTGGTCTTCTGAAGAAAGATCAGATTGATATTCCTTATCCTGTTGAGATAGGATAGCAAGGAATCGAGTAGGGGGAAGAATGCTAGTAGGAGAGTCTTCCTGTATAGGTCTTGGATCTCGTCGAGAGAGTGCATCTGCCTTCCCATTTTTTGAACCCGGCCTGTACATGATTTGGAAATTGAAACGACTAAAATAGAGACTCCATCTCACTTGACGTCCAGATAAAGTTTTATTATTTTGTAGATATTCCAAATTCCGGTGATCCGTATAAATCACTATAGGTAGGGAGGTACCTTCAAGGAGATGTCTCCAGAATTCGAAGGCTCTTTTAATGGCTAGAAGTTCCTTATCCCCAATGGAATAATTGATCTCTGCTGGAGTCATAATCTTTGAATAGAACCCAACTGGGTGTAGTGGTTCTGTAGGAGACTGTCTTTGGGAGAGGACAGCGCCAAGAGCATAATCTGAAGAATCTACCTCTAGGGTATATTGAAGGTTTGGATCAGGATATTTCAGAATGGGGGCAGATGAAAAGGAATTCTTTAGGAAGTTGAACGCATCATCCTGTTCTTTAGTCCACTGGAAAGAACAATTAGCACTAGTTAATTTAGTCAGAGGTTTTGCAATTTTAGAAAAATTGCGAATGAACTTTCTGTAATAGTTACTGAAACCAAGAAACTTTTGTAGTTCTTTCCGTGTTGAAGGTGTGGGCCATGATTTTACTGCTTCCACTTTGTTATCTTGCATTTGAATCCCATTTGGGCTGATGGAGTAACCCAGGAACTCTATTTTGTTGGTGTGGAAAATACATTTTTCCAATTTGGCGTATAGCCGATGGACTTGGAGTCTTGCTAAAACCCAACTAACATGTTTGATATGTTCTTCTAGATTTGTGGAATAGATTAAAATGTCATCTAGGTAGACAACAACACATGTGTCAAGGAGATCATGGAAAATGTCATTAATAAAGAACTGGAAAGTTGCGGGTGCGTTAGTTAAGCCGAAAGGCATAACTAGATATTCAAACAACCCATACCTAGTTCTAAAAGCGGTAAGCCACTCATCCCCCTCACGGATACGCACTAAATTGTACGCCCCTCTCAAATCTAATTTAGTAAAAATCTGAGCATGCCTGAGTCTTTCTATGAGTTCAGGAATGAGGGGGAGAGGGTATCGGTTTTTTATGGTTATTTTGTTCAATTGTCTGAAGTCAATGATAGGCCGAAGAGATTGGTCTTTGTTCCGCACAAAGAACATTCCTGCACCAGCAGGAGAAACTGAAGGACGGATAAACCCTTTCTTTAGATTTTCATCTAGGTAAGTTTTTAGATGATCCAGTTCCGGTTGACAAAGTGGGTATAAATGTCCAATAGGTGGCGTTGTTCCAGGTTTCAGTTCAATAGGGCAGTCGTAGATTCTGTGTGGGGGAAGGGTATCTGCTTCCTTCTTACTGAAGACTTCAGAGAACTGCTTGTACATTTCTGGTATCAGAGTTTCTGATGTGGAGGATAAACTGTGAAAAGAAATTCTATGGCAAGTCTGTTGACAGAAATCAGAATTTAATTGAACTTTTAAGGATTTCCAATTAATATCAGGTTCGTGTAGCTGTAACCAAGCTAGCCCAAGTACTATTGGGAATAATGGAGAAGTGATTACATCAAAAGTGAGATGTTCATGATGTGTTTTTAATGTAGTGACAGAGAGCGGGATGGTGTGATGTGTAATTGGCCCTGATGATATCTCAGAGCCATCAACCACACGAAGGAAAATAGGAGACAACTTTTTTATCAATGGTATTTTATTTTTAGAAACCAGAGAACTGTCAATGTAGTTTCCTTGTGCTCCTGTATCCAAGATGGCTGGAATGGTCAGTTGTTTATTTGCCCACTGTAGAGAAAGGAGTAAAGAACAATGGAGAGGGTTGTTATGCTTTGACTGGAGAGAAAGATTGGTATGGTACTTACTCTTCTTGTTCTGTGGCAAAGATGGGCAATCCTTTAAAGTATGAGATGAGGATGCGCAATACATGCAGAGGCCTCTAGTCTTCCTTCTGATACGTTCTTCAGGAGTTAGAGGTCCTCTGAAAAAACTTATATCCATTGCTTCAGCACCAGTTGAACCAGTATGAGGACTATTAGAAGTGGAATGGTTAAAAACCTTATCCTTCTTATGAACAATTTCAAGGTATTGACGTTCAATTCTTCTTTCACGTAATCTCCTATCAATTTGCCTGCTGAGCTTCATAAGGCCTTCCAATGTATCAGGTAACTCAGTTCGGGCTAATTCATCTTTTACTGCGTCAGAGAGTCCAAGCCTGAACTGGTTTTTTAAAGCAATGGCGTTCCACTGAGAGTCAATAGAATATTGCTTGAATTCTGTTATGTAACATTCAACAGGTTTGTTACCTTGTTTTAAGTTCCTCATCTTTTTCTCAGAAGTATACTGTAGGTTAGAATCATAGTATAATTCATCCATGATATCCAGAAAAGATGAAAAAGATGAAAGAACAGCATTATTTGTCTCAAAGAGAGTGTCTGCCCATATGCGAGGTTCACCTCTTAAATAGCTTATCATTGTAAGGACTTTAACCCTATCATTTGGGTATGTTTTAGGTTTAAGGGTGAAATTAAGCAGACAAGCATTTTTGAATTGACGGTATAAATTCCTATCTCCGTTGAAAAAATCTGGAGGTGCAATAAATGGTTCTGACAGATTGTCAGGAAGGCTCTGTTTAATAGAGACAGTGTCTTTTATTACTTTTCTTAAAGTTTCATTTTCTAATTGTAACTCTCTAAAGGCTTGACTAAGTTGGTCAACTCTTTGTGTTAAATTATAAACAATTTGAGGAAGCTCTGCTGGATCCATATTTTATGGCTTAGTTGTTATATCAGGTTCCTTGGTTATTTGAATCACAACTGCAGAGTCAAAATAAATTATATTTGTTTCACAACTGAAGTACAGGCTATTATATCAGCATAGACTGTTTTATTCAGAGTGATTTTTATAAGTAATGGCAGTAAGTCTTTATATGGTTATATTATATCGTTATACCATATAAATATTTAGAGGCTGAAAATAAGTATTATTATTAATAACAACTTTTGACAATAATTGTGCTCAAACCCAAATGTGAGAGATAGTGTTCATTGTAATAATCACTGAGGCATGAGAGATGTGAGACACACAGACTGCAGCTGCTGACAGGGGCGTGACCTGCTGCGAGACACAGCACACAGAGTAAGGCTTGCAGCGTGGAAATATGAACACAGACTAGTGATTGCAATTGGTGCTGTGAGACACACTGAGTTGTAAGGAACTGTATGGCACACTGAGATGTATGAAGCTGTGTGACGTCACATAAAGTCCGTTACTGTCCGGTATGAGAATGTATCAAAGGAAGTTCATAGAATTAAATAAAACATACGTTGCAATCAAAGTAATTTCTGAGAGACAAAGTCAATTTACATAAGTTCAAAAGGAAACATGAAATTTGTAATTAGCCTTTACTTAAGGCATCCAAGGTAAATTAGTTTTGATACAAATACCGTAGTAGTAGTTGGTAGAATCCTCCTGTTGGAAATTAGATAGCAATTCCTGTAGAGATGTGGAGTTGAATAACTTAATACTTCTTGGAATAGCAATCTTCAGGATGAATGAGACTAGTTGTTATTAGTCCCTTTGTGACCAAACTGCAGCTGGTATTTGTAAATCCAAATGTTAAAGTAGTAGAAGTAAATCTTCTTTTGATAAGTATATAGCTTATAAGGAAGAGAGCACTGGTTTCAGCAAACAATACTCAACAACTAAGCACTTGTTTGGGGCGGGGTGATGCCTTAAGTACAGGTGAAGAAGGTAAGTTGAGGCAAAAAGTAAAAGCAGGACTGGAATCCTTACACAGAGTCTCTATGGCATGTGAAGCAGGGACACAGTAGCGGAGTGGCAGCGCTTATGAGAGCCGACAACTTAGATCACGCAGCTGATCCCTTGAATCCGACATCTGCGTTAGACTTGCTATTTGATAAGTATGTTTGGCTGTCTCCCTGCGGTGTGCCCCAGCCCCAGAGATTTGACCTGAATTACTGCTACCCTCCTGCAGATGAAAGACCCAAACAGGGTGTTGGTTAAGCCTAGAGTATGAGACTGTATGGCCACGCTGTAACCAGCTGTTTACTGTTCGAGTCTGCCTGTCAGTACTCCAGTATCATTGTACAAACTTTACAGAACGATACGCTATGAAGACTTGAACTAGTCTGATAGGGGTATTTACAGTATGTCCCTCAGCTAGTACACAACTAATCCTGTATGTAATTTTTGAATTTTCATTTTATCCATGAATGGGTTCCCCTAGGAGTCTAAATATTCATGTATATATCTGTGGTCCCCTTAAATAGTCTTGATTCACTAAGTTATGACTCTTTGACCACTAAGAGGTTACTCATAGTTTGGGCTCTTTAGGAACAGCTCTTACCCTAATGCATTATAACAATGTGAGCAACTGTTTGGAAATGCTGTCTTAGACTTTATCTAGGTGACCATGTATGTAACTTAAAAGTAGGAGGGGGAGTTCCTCACATAGAATCTATTTTAGAGACCTTTTAAACTAATGTTTGTTGTCCTATCAATATCTTTGGGCATTATAGTAGAAATGTGAGCTAATAATAGTAAGATTTGTTATTTTTGGCCTCTCCTCCGCCCTCCCTTCCTCCCTCCCCCCCTCCCTTCCCTCCCTCCCCCCCCTTCCCCCCTCCCTTCCCTCCCTTCCCTCCTCCCTCCCCTTTCCCTTCCCCCCTTCCTCTCCTTCCCCCCCCTCCCCCCCTCCCTTCCTCCTTCCCCCTCCCTTCCTTCCCTTCCCCCCCCTTCCCCCCCTCCCTTCCCACCTTTTCTCCTCCCTTCCCCTTTCCCCTCCTCCCCCCCCCCCCTTTCCCCCCCCCTTCCCTTTTCCCTTTCCTCCTTCCCTTCCCCTTCCATTCCCCCTTCCCTCCCTTTACCTTCCCTTCCCTCCTTCCTTCCCTTCCCCTTCCCCGACCTCTCTTCCTCCCTCCCTCCTTCCCTTCCCCCCTTCCCCTTTCCCACTCTCCCTCCTCCCATTCTACCTTCCTTCCCCCCTCCCTTCCTTTTCCCCTTCCCCCCTCCTTTCCCCTCCTTCCCTTCCCCTCCCTCCCTCTCCTCTACTCCCTCATTTCTGTGCGGCTAGGGATGACTCCCTTTCATTCTGCACACCTTTTGGCAGAGTTTAGTAGTCTCTGCCCTACCTGTTGAGCCAGGACTAAGTTTTTATTCCCCTGCACCATTGTTGAATGGCTCACGGGGGTTCAATACTGGATCATTGATTTTACAGTGATTTCCTGTTTTCTGAAGTTTACTTAAGATAGTGGTTTGAGATTGCCTATGTTCTAATGGAGGCTCAGTACTAACGTTTATTGGACTAAAATAACAACCAACAGAGGTTATATTCCATGTTTTTTATAAATGTTGTTTTATACAGAGACATCCTGATGCCTTTATTATGCTTTACTATTTCTGATGTTGTGTATACACTTTACAATCTGTATTTATCCCACATAAGTTGAATTTGCAATCTTTAACACTATCTATGTTGCCATGTCCTCAAGTGTTTTGTTTTACTTTTGGTCCCACGACTGGACCTGCTTGTCTGAGGAACTCGCAAAACCTATAAGATTTAAAAAATGAGGTGCCCTTCGTGTAATGTCATGCCAATACCATATAAGTTGTACAATGTATTCTGTAGATGAGACTGTTGCCAATGTATTATTTTAACCTCAATAAAAAAACTATTAAAAAAAAAAAAAAAAAAAAATAACGTATATTAACCAACTAAAGTTTTAACATAGGATGGCAGCAAGTGAGTCCCTCAGTATTCAGAACAGCCAGAGGCCAGCGGCCCTACTGGAGGCTGCTAAGAAAACGGTTCACCCAAACAGAGGCAATGAGGTTTTCTGGCGTTCTCATGACCTACTGTAAAGGAGGGAATGGCACTCCAGGCCCCCACCTGCAGTGTCTGTCTCTTCCCAGCAGCCTGGCCATCACTCTCCTCAACATCTCTCACATCAACAATAGACGTGACCTCCCGCTGCCGGAGTGTAGTAGGTACTCAAACCCTTAGGGGGCACCAGACATCACCTAGCCATTTTTAACCTGGTTCATAAATCTAGCGGGAGACAAATCTATAAGACCACATGCTTACAAAGACTAGGTTGAGTAACCCTGTCAAAGCTGTGATAGAATATAATAGCTACCCTATGGGAGCCGCAAATACTCAGCCATCCCTACAGGCCTTAACCCTTAAGATGCTCCAAGCCTATCTGTCTCTAAACTTACATTTAAATTGTTTTCACTCTTGAATAATTTTGTGACAGCGGCTAACCTTGTCAGCTGCAGAATAAAGCCTTGACTTGCACCTCCAAATTAGACAAGTGATTTGGTGGTGGAGATTGGCTATTGATGTGGTGGAAATGGGCTATTGAAAAATAATTGCAGCAAACAACATATTAATTTGTTTAAAAATTGTTTAGACTTGGCTAATATATTATTCTATGTTATGACAACAGACATTGTAGTTGCATGGTTTGTCCTTTTAAATCAGTTCAGTAATGTCCAATTCTGTATATAAACAGGCTGTATCTCTCCAGTGAGCAGGATTTCACATAACATCAACAACACTATAAAAAAACTTCAGTAATGATTATTAAGAATAAAAATATTTTCATGTGGGTGTTCAGCCTCAGAGATTTATGAAGTGTCGCATTAATGATATGTACTTCCACAGAAAAATATTTATGGAAAATTATTTACCAGGAAAGATACAAGAGAGAAGCACATCTTGTTTTCAAGTATGGTTATTAATGGATGCTTAGCAAACAAACAGTGAAATAAACAAAATAAGGAATTAAAATACCATTTATATGTTCAGTAATTAATCACACATAATAGGCTAATCAGCTGTAATATACCAGTCCGTAAGAACATTATTGAATGCGTAACAGGAAGTTTTTTGTTTGGAAATGTAGCTTAATAGGCGTTGTTAGTTATGTGGGTTTCATTCTACTTGCTGACTACCTTTACAAAAAAAAGAAAATTAGATTCATTCCTCACACAGATATTTGTTAGATTTTTTCCACCTCATTAGATATATGCTTTTCTACACTACAGGCATTTCTACAGAGAAAATGTAACTTCACATAAATTAGCTGAAATCACTGAGTCTGCTACTACACACCATAATTTTTCTTTATTACACGTAATGTTCCTGCCATCATACTGTGAATTTACACACATAGAATTACAAACCATAAAGAGTTGCTTAATTTTTTTATGTTTGCTAAAGTTTCTGCTTAAAAGCACAATATTGCTTAAACAACATCCCTATGAAGCATATTTTTTTCTATAATGCTTCTCTTGGATGTAACACCATTTACAATGTATACAAAAAAACGGAGATCTCTTGAGCATTTAGTAGCGTTTATATTTTGTTCAGTAATAAATTCAACTTTCACTTTTAGTAGACTATTTATATTGTAATATTTATTTGCAATATAGAATAATGACTTTATAGACCCAAGTTTTATTTTCTTTCTTTTTGTAATTACTAATAAAGGCTTTACTTTTTTTCTGTTTCTTACAATCGTTAGTTCTTCCACTCTTCCTGATAATCATCTGCTCCTCTACAATTTAAATTAAAATCTGATTCCTGACTAAAATAAATATTTTCAAACTCCCTCCTTACATTCCCCTTTAGAAACCCTAGTTCTATTTAAATTATGCATAATGCAATTGTCTCCTTTGCTTCAGCTTTTTTCCCATGTCTATTTGTTACTATATCTACTTTGATATCTCGGTATGAATATATCTATATTTTAAATTCAGTCATGTTTTGTATTGTTTTTTACTGGTTGTCCATGTTTTTTAGATTCCCTGTCTTACAATATCCCATATATGGATTCTGAAGTCCATAAAGTTTAGTGGGGGTTCACAACCTAATAGTAAAATAGTCCAACACAGGTGTAGAAAATGCAGAACTAATATATGGTTCACAAGTTTCCTTAAAGGGCCATGATACCCAAATGTTGAAACCCTTGAAAGTGATGCAGCATTGCTGTAAAAATCTGACTAGAAAATATCACTTGAACATCTCTATGTAAAAAAGAAAGATATTGTACCTCAAAAGTTCCTCAGTAGCCACATCCCATTGTAAAGGACTTTTAAGCAGCAAATCAGTATGTGTATGTGTACAGTATTTACAGTAGTGTAAATTTAAAAAAAAAAAAACTTTTTTGACCGTGAAACATCAGTCTGCTAGTGTAATCTAATTGCAGTTGCCTGCCTGCCAGCGTGTGTGCCAGGCCCACTTGCCCAGTGCCACCACTCATATCTGGTGTAACAGTAGTGTAAATTTAAAAAAAAAAACTTTTTTGACTGTGAAACATCAGTCTGCTAGTGTAATCTAATTGCAGTTGCATGCCTGCCAGCATGTGTGCCAGGCCCACTTGCCCAGTGCCACCACTCATATCTGGTGTAACAGTAGTGTAAATTTAAAAAAAAACTTTTTTGACTGTTAAACATCAGTCTGCTAGTGTAATCTAATTGCAGTTGCCTGCCTGCCAGCGTGTGTGCCAGGCTCACAGCGTATACTGTGCCCACCTGCCCAGTGCCACCACTCATATCTGGTGTAACAGTAGTGTAAATTTAAAAAAAAAAAACTTTTTTGAGTGTGAAACATCAGTCTGCTTGTGTAATCTAATTGCAGTTGCCTGCCTGCCAGCGTGTGTGCCAGGCTCACAGCGTATACTGTGCCCACTTGCCCAGTGCCACCACTCATATCTGGTGTAACAGTAGTGTAAATTTAAAAAAAATAAAAAAATTTGACTGTGAAACATACCTGATGTTTTAAAGCACGTTATTCCAAACAATTTAGGAATGTTAGGTGATTTATGACCTTTATGGCTTAAAAACAGACTCTGCATCAACTATGTAATTTTCCATGGGAGTTTTGCCATGGATCCCCCTCCGGCATGCCACAGTCCAGGTGTTAGTCCCCTTGAAACAACTTTTCCATCACTATTGTGGCCAGAAAGAGTCCCTGTGGGTTTAAAATTCGCCTGCCTATTGAAGTCTATGGCGGTTCGCCCAGTTCGCCCGTTTGCGAACAGTTGTGGAAGTTCAAGTCCGCCGTTCGCGAACGCAAAATTTTAGGTTCGCGACATCACTACCTATGTTTAAAAGGATTTACAATTAGACATGTGTACGGGCAAAATGTTTGGTTTGGCCAAATCTTTCATTCTATTCCAAATAGTTTGTATTTTGAATATTCGGCGTCTGTACTGTCGGTATTTGTCTTTTTTTAAACTAAATGAATACCAACATTTACATTACTTTTCATTAAATGAATGTACATTTTCCACTTCTACAGGTGAAAAAGTTCACCTGTACTTACCTAAGCGTGATAGAAAGCCGCGCTAACCTTCTCCTCTTCTTCACAGAGCCCTGGCTTAGCACTGGGCCTGCAATAAGGGACCTTCTCCTTTAGTGCAGACCCTGGGAGCTCATGCACTAAGCCTCCTGTTAGCGCTGCCAGGGCTCTGTGAAAAAGAGGAGCAGGTTAGTGCGGCTCGGCTCTCCAGTGTTTAAATGGTTTTAAGTTTTTTAAAACCATTTAAAGGGACATAATACTCATATGCTAAATCACTAGAAACTGATGCAGTATAACTGTAAAAAGCTGACAGGAAAATATCACCTAAGCATCTCTATGTAAAAAAGGAAGATATTTTACCTCACAACTTCCTCAGCTCAGAAGAGTAAGTTCTGTGTAAAAAGTTATACTTCAGCTGCAGGTAAAAAAATAAAAAAAAAATGAAGAAATGAACAGCAGACAATCAGCATCAGCAGTGCTGATGTCATGAACTCTTTTACTGTGATTTCATGAGATTTCACTTAAAGGGCCATAATACCCAAATGTTTAAACACTTGAAAGTGATGCAGTATAGCTGTAAAAAGCTGACTAGAAGATATCACCTGAACATCTCTATGTTAAAAAGAAAGATATTTTACCTCAAAAGTTTCTCAGTAGCCACATCCCATTGTAAAGGACTTCTAAGCAGCAAATCAGTATGTCTGTCCCGGGACAGCTGAAGGGTTGAGCCTTGTGCATTCTCATGTTATTTCCCTATTCAGTGTAAGGAAGTTTACAATGAAATCTCATGAGAGTTAAGTCAAATCTCATGAGATCACAGTAAAAGAATTCATGACCTCAGCACTGCTGATGCTGATTGGCTGCTGTTCATTTCTTCATTTTTTTTTTTTTTTTTACCTGCAGCTGGGCTGCAGCTGAGTATAACTTTTTACACAGAACTTACACTGCTGAACTGAGGCAGTTGTGAGGTAAAATATCTTCCTTTTTTACATAGAGATGCTCAGGTGATATTTTCCTGTCAGTTTTTTACAGTTATACTGCATTAGTTTCAAGTGATTTAGCATATGAGTATTATGTCCCTTTAACTCTCATGAGATTTCATTGTAAACTTCCTTACAATGAATAGGGAAATAAGATGAGAGTGCATGTAAGCTCGCTCCTTCCGCTGTCCCGGGACAGACATACTGATTTGTTGCTTAGAAGTCCTTTACAATGGGATGTGGCTACTGAAAAACTTTTAAGGTAAAATATCTTTCTTTTTTACATAGAGATGTTCAGGTGATATTTTCTAGTCAGATTTTTACAGCTATACTGCATCACTTTCAAGTGTTTAAACATTTGGGTATTATAACCCTTTAAGGGAAACAAATGAATAATGCTGAATTCTGCAAGATTCCTTAATTTTCTTTAAACTTTGTGCTGCATTTGTACGGATATTCGTCTTTTTAAAACAAGATAAATATTGATGTGTATTCATAACTAAATGAATGCACATGTCTGTTTAAAACTGTGACTTTTTTTAGCAAAACTCGGCACATTATACTAGCAAACTACTTGAGAACCCTGGTTACTGTATACTTTGTGTTTAAGTTGTCCATACAAGATAACTGGGAGCAGCAGTTCTCATGTAGTAAATATAGCTTTTATTTGCTATGAACAGTAATAAAAACGCCCATGGTACAAATCCACAAAAATTCTCTCAGGCTGGATAAGCTACTGGATAAGCTAAGGTACTTTCTATTTACTTCTTGACTGTGATCAATCAGAGCTAGCTGTAAATTAGTTTTTACACTGGTACAATCACCATATAGTGTGCAGCAAATATTTTTTGGATTTTTTCATCATTTTGCAGAATCTTACAGAATGTTACTTCCACCTTCTAGGAAGTTGGGGGGGGGGGCAAGCATACACCAAGATTAAAAGTTGTGTGCTAAACAGGTTGCATAAATAATGCAAAAAATGAGCGGAATCACACTCTCCATATCACTGCCATTACATGTTACAAGTTGTTGTGCGATATGGTGCGATAAGCTCCATACAGCACAAAAGCCAAGGCCTGACTTGATGTGCTCATGCACGTTTCCCCCCATAGACATCAATGCAGAGAAAGTGTTAGAAAAAAATTAACACCGGCGATCGCTGTAACGCAATCCCTATTTATGTCTATGGTTAAAAGAAAGTTATGTAAAAACCTAACACCCTAACGTAAATACCCCTAATCTGCCACCCCCAACATCGCAACACTAAATAAAGTTATAAACCCCTAAACCGCCACCCCGCATCGCTAACACCTAAATAAACATATTAACCCCTAAACCGCCAGCCCCCCACATTGCTACTACTATAGTAAAACTATTAACCCCTAAACTGCCACCCACCATCGCTACTACAATAATAAAACTATTAACCCCTAAAACGCCGGCCCCCACATCGCTACTACTATAATAAAACTATTAACCCCTAAACCTAACTATCCCTGGGCTTTAAATTAAATTTAGAATATAACTATCTTAAAATAAATAAAAACTTACCTGTGAATAAAAAAAAAAATAAGATTAAACTAGAAATAAACAAACATAACTATTTTAAAAAAATAAATATAAATAAAAATAAAAAAAAACTAAATTACAAAATTATAAAAACCTAACACTACGAAAAAATAAAACAAAATCTAACTACCAAACAAAACAGACACTAAAATTCCGAAAAATATAAAATGCTAAGATTACAAAAAATAATAAATCGAAATTATCCAAAATAATAAAAATTAAACCTAATCTTTTAGGAGGCAATTTGTCATTTTTTTAGGTAAAAGAGCTGTTTAACTTAGTACAATGTCCTACAAAAGGCCCTTTTAAGGGCTATTGGTAGTTTATTGTTAGGTTAGGGGGTGTTTTTATTTTGGGGTGGCTTTTTTGTTTTTATAGGTCTATTAGATTAGGTTTGATTTTTATTATTTTGGATAATTTCGTTTATTATTTTTTGTAATCGTAGTGTTTTTTTATTTTTCGGAATTTATGTGGTTGGTTTTTTTTGGTAAATGTTAGAATTTTTAATATTTTTTTGTAGTGGTATAATTTTGTAATTTTGTAATTTAAGTTGTTATTTTTAATTTATTTTATTTTCTTAAAATAATTATGTTAGGTTTATTTATAGATTTATCTTAGATTTTTTTTATTTCACAGGTAAGTTTTTATTTATTTATTTAAGATAGTTATATTTTAAATTTAATTTAAAGTATAGGGAATAGTTAGGTTTAGGGGTTAATTGTTTAATTTAGTGTTTTGCGATGTGGGGGGCTGGCAGTTTAGGGTTTAATAGTTTTAGTTTAGTATTAGCGATGTGGGGGCCTTTGGTTTAGGGTTTAATAGGTTTATTATAGTATCTGCAATGCGGGGGAAGGCGGTTTAGGGGTTAATACTTTATTTTAGTGTTGGCGATGTGGGTGGACGGCGGATTAGGGGTTAATAGGTTTTATATAGTATTTGTGATGCTAGGGATGGTGGTTTAGGGGTTAATAGTGTAGTTTATGAGTGTTAGTGTAATTTGTAACATTTTTGTTATGATTTTTGTGAAACATTTTTGTTTTGCAAAATCCATAACTACTGGTCACAGATAGCGGAATGGATCTTGCGGTATTAGCCAGACCGCAAAACCTGTAATACAGGCGCAATGAAAATCCCGCACTCAAAAGCCATTTTTTGAGTGCGTAATGGAGAGTTGTGTAAAGGCTAAAATACTAGCGGTATAGCCACAAATTGCAATACAGGAGACCTGCATATTCCGCACGCAATGGGCAATTTTTAAGCTGTATAGCCGTACCGCAAAACTTGCAATCTTGCTGATAATGTTTAACCAAGAGAGGAATTATACAGCAAAAGTAAGTAATCTTTTAATTAAATAATTTATTAGGGATTACATTTATTTAAAGGGACAGTAAACACCTTGAAATTAGAAGACATTTCTGTTGTGTTGCTATAGATTATCTTATCAGCCATGTCTTTGAAACATACTAACACCTATTTACTGCAGCCAATGTCCACCCTCCATTTGCCTTATTTGGAGAAGCCAATTTGGGCTTTAGCCCACAGACAACAAGGTTAGTCACAGTCATAAAGTTAGAATAAAGTGAATTGTTTTAATTTGTTATCTGATAAAGCCAACTAGAGACAGATAGTAGAGTTAGCCTTGAGAAGTCAGCAGGGTTGCATCCCATTGTAAAGGGATTTTAAGCGGTCTATCAGTATGCTAGTCCCAGGACATGCTAGGGAGCATGCTTCTGGCATGCACGGGCACAGTAATGTTATTTCCCTGTACAGTTTAAGGTAATTAACTATCGCCTAGATTACGAGTTTTGTGTTATGAGGGGTGCGGTGCTAACTTGCACGTTATTCTCACCGCTCACTTACCTGCAGCGCTGGTATTACGGGTTTTTATCAACCCGGCGTTAAAAGGCAAGAAGTGAGCATAGAGCAAAATTGAGCTCCACACTGCACTCCAATACCAGCGCTGCTTAAGTGAGCGGTGAGCTGGTTATACGTGCTCGTGCACGATTTCCCCATAGACATCAATGGGGAGAGCTGGCTGAGAAAAAGTCTAACACCTGCAAAAAAGCAGCGTAAAACTCAGTAACGCAGCCCCATTGATTCCTATGGGGAAAAACATTTTATGTTTACACCTAACACCCTAACATGAAGCCTGAGTCTAAACACCCCTAATCTTACACTTATTA
Organism: Bombina bombina; assembly: GCF_027579735.1. Classification (NCBI taxonomy): domain Eukaryota; kingdom Metazoa; phylum Chordata; class Amphibia; order Anura; family Bombinatoridae; genus Bombina; species Bombina bombina. The sequence goes on from NC_069500.1 coordinate 259,563,509, forward strand.
ACCACCAATCTGCCTGCCGCTCCTGACATCACCGACACCTACATTATATTTATTTACCCCCTAATCTGCCGCTCCAAACATCGCCGCCACCTACATTATAATTATTAACCCCTAATCTGCTGCCCCCAACATCGCCGACACCTACATTATATGTATTAACCCCTAATCTCCCTCCCCCAATGTCGCCGCCACCTACCTACATTTATTAACCCCTAATCTGCCGCCCCCAACGTCGCCGCCACTATTCTAAATTTATTAACCCCTAAACCTAAGTCTAACCCTAACCCCCTAACTTAAATATAATTTAAATAAATCTAAATAAAATTACTATCATTAACTAAATTATTCCTATTTAAAACTAAATACTTACCTGTAATATAAACCCTAAGCTAGCTACAATATAACTAATAGTTACATTGTAGCTAGCTTAGGGTTTATTTTTATTTTACAGGCAAGTTTGTATTTATTTTAACTAGGTAGAATAGTTACTAAATAGTTATTAACTATTTAATAACTACCTAGCTAAAATAAATACAAATTTACCTGTAAAATAAAACATAACCTAAGTTACACTAACACCTAACACTACACTACAATTAAATAAATTACCTAAATAAAATACAATTAACTAAATCAAATACAATTAGCTAAATTACAAAATAAACCAAAAAAACCAAAATTACAGAAAATAAAAAACAAATTACAAGATCTTTAAACTAATTACACCTAATCTAATAGCCCGCTTGGCTGAAGACTTCTCCCAGGAAGTGAATCTTCGGGGGTTAGTGTTAGGATTTTTTAAGGGTGTATTGGGTGGGTTTTATTTTTAGGTTAGGGCTTTGGGCTGCAATTGAGCTAATTGCCCTTTTCATGCCCATCCAAATGCCCTTTTCAGGGCAATGGGGAGCTTAGGTTTTTTTAGTTAGGGTTTTATTTGGGGGTTGGTTGTGTGGGTGGTGGGTTTTACTGTTGGGGGTTGTTTGTATATTTTTTTACAGATAAAAGAGCTGGTTTCTTAGGGGCAATGCCCCACAAAAGGCCCTTTTAAGGGCTATTGGTAGTTTAGGTTAGGCTAGGTTTTTTTTATTTTGGGTGGGCATTTTTAATTTTGATAGGGCTATTAGATTAGGTGTAATTAGTTTAAAGATCTTGTAATTTGTTTTTTATTTTCTACAATTTAGTGTGTTTTTTTGTAATTTAGCTAATTGTATTTGATTTATTTAATTGTATTTAATTTAGGTAATTTATTTAATTGTAGTGTAGTTTTAGGTTTTAGTGTAACTTAGATTTTATTTTACAGGTAAATTTGTATTTATTTTAGCTAGGTAGTTATTAAATAGTTAATAATAATAATTCTACCTAGTTAAAATGAATACAAACTTGCCTGTAAAATAAAAATAAACCCTAAGCTAGCTACAATGTAACTATTAGTTATATTGTAGCTAGCTTAAGGTTTATTTTACAGGTAAGTATTTAGTTTTAAATAGGAATATTTTAGTTAATGATAGTAATTTTTTTTTTAGATTTATTTAAATTATATATAAGTTAGGGGGGTTAGGGTTAGACTTAGGTTTAGGGGTTAATAAATTTAGAATAGTGGCGGCGACGTTGGGGACGGCAGATTAGGGGTTAATAAATGTAGGTAGGTGGCGGCGATGTTAGGGGCGGCAGATTAGGGGTTAATAATATTTAACTAGTGTTTGCGAGGCGGGAGTGCGGCTGTTTAGGGGTTAATATGTTTATTATAGTAGCGGCGATGTCCGGAGCGGCAGATTAGGGGTTAATATTTTTATTATAGTGTTTGCGATGCGGGAGAGCCTTGGTTTAGGGGTTAATAGGTAGTTTATGGGTGTTAGTGTACTTTTTAGCACTTTAGTTATGAGTTTTATGCTACAGCTTTGTAGCGTAAAACTCATAACTACTGACTTTAAAATGCGTTAGGAATTTTGCGGGATAGGGTGTACTGCTCACTTTTTGGCCTCCCAGGACAAACTTGTAAAATCAGTGCTATGGAAGTCCCATTGAAAAAAGACTATACGCAATTTGCATAAGTTGGTTTGCGGTAAGGCCAATAAAGTGTACGGTGCCCCTAAACCTGCAAAACTCGTAATAGCAGCGGGCGTTAAAAAAGCAGCGTTAGGACCTGTTAACTCTGCTTTTTCACCTTCCCGCAAAACTCGTAATCTAGCTATTTGAAATTGATTTCAGTGAAATATTATGAGATCACAGTAAAGCAAAGAGTGGCATCAGCACAGATTAAGCTGATAGGTTACTGTTGTTTTTCCAACATGCTAACAGTAGTTGAATAAACGTACTATTTTGAAATTAAGAAATTTTGAGGTAAAATATTTTTCTTTTTTATAATTGCAATGTTTAGGTGATATTTCCTTTTTTTCAGTTTTGCTGCATCACTTTCAAGTGGGTATTATGTCCCTTTAGTACAATCTGTAATTCATACTTAAAAAATATTTAATAGGTATGTCATTTACACTGATTTGCAAAACATGCAGCATTGTATAAATTAGTTCAATATCTGAATAAAAGTACATATGCCTTGTGTAATCATTCAGACCTTGAGCAAACACGTTAGCCAGAATAGTTTTTCAATTTGTCAAATCTGCTTTTTCAAAATTGTTCAGACTGCTCTTAGACTAAGCAATTGCAAAGCATGAAACATATTGATGTTTTAGGTTTTCGAGTGGCTAAGGATATTAGAATACTCAATTTTTCAAAACGTAATAATAATGACAGGAAGATGAAAAATTATTTTATTCAACTTATATTTTTGAAACTCCATAAAATACAGTTTTTTTATTCCTTTTCACAGATATCAAAATGCATTTAATATTCAAAATTACTCTAGGAATATATGATTGGCTTTTTATTACTGACTACGGCAAATACATTTTTATTTTATTTTCCTTCAAACTGTTTTAGATATTTTAAACTGCATTTGCCAGTTTGCAAAATTAAAACCTGCAGGAATAGATTTGATCTCTGCATGATGTCTGAATATTATTTGTTAAATATGACACTTTTTTTGTACAATGAATCTGTAACATCTTTATACATAATATTACAAATGTAATCAATGCCAACTATTTTTTTATGTTGTGACTTAAATATATCATGTTCTATTTAATATTATAATTTGCATTCTAGATTAAAGGGACAGTAAAAAGCTTGTAATTAAAATATTTTTCTGCAATTGTGCATTAAGGGCTAGATTACAAATGGAGCAGTGTTTTGCGCTTTCGCTGTAGTTCCACTAGGATTTTCATTTTTTTGCTAGTCAGATTGTGCTCATATTACAAGTTGAAAGTAAACTTTTTTATTGCCAGCGATAACCAAAATTTGCACTTAAAGCTGAAAATTGCAATCGCGTTTTCGCATTCCACTATAGAAGTCAATGGAGAAAAAAAGTTGACACCCACTCTCTCACGCCAACGCCATGACATATTCTCATTAGCGCAAACCCTTCATGAAAATATGAATATTTCATAGTCCAATGTTCTTTACATAACAGAATATGTTCTATTTATTCATTAATAAAAATTTCTACATCTATCTGATGTTTTTTTAAACAAATATATATTTATACCTATATATATAGATAATTATATATAGTTATAGATATATAAAGATATATATAGGAATATCTATTTAGAAATACATTCTGCTATGTAAAATATTTACAGTAAATACACAATATAACACTTTATTAAAAAATAATATTGCAGAAATATGTTTTACATGTTTTCATCTACTTTACTGCAAAGGATTTCAATGCATATATATATATATATATATATATATATATATATTTCTTATGTGTATAGATATGTATTTATGTGTTTGTATGTGTTTATATGTCTGTAAATACATATATAAATACATATGTACAAATATATATATATATATATATATTTTTTTTTTGTAAGTTTGTTTGTGTTGGCGGTGGCGCCTGAGTGTCGAAGGAAGCTTGGAAAAATATATAGTCACTATGAGAGAATCAATTGATGGCAGCTGTTAGTGGTATCTCACTTCCTCTTTAGTGAGAAAAAGGGTTTTGTTTCTCAAAGTCCTGCTGAGTGCACTCTCTGCTGTTGTTTATCTACTTATCAGTTGCACCCCGAGCATTTGAACTGCAAGTCTGGAGTGCTTGTCTATACTGCTTTATATATATAAATACATATACATCTTTAGACGTTTATGTATGTATCTTAATGTTAAAGCCCTTTGTAAACCTTTTTTTTTGTTTAACACCAGAGATCCTCATATCTTTGAGGCCTTATAATTTTTTTGTGCACTATTTTTGTTAAAATAATTTTTATCAGATAGTTTTATTATGAGTGTAAGTATACTTTGTAATGTATTTGTGATGTGTTTTGTGACCCTTTTTTGTTTCGCAAAACAATTAACCAGAGCTCTGAGGATGCGTAAATAGCAATTGCACTCAAGTGATCGCATTTACTTTCAAATTGTAAAATGAGCGGAAAACCCAATACACAAACATCTGCGATAAACCCCTTATCGCCAACGAGCAACTGTTAACACTCAACTCGTAATCTGGCCCTTAATAGTTCTTAATAATCCTATTAGTATGGCCCAGGGCTCTGTGAAGAAATGTTGGGATTACCTCTCCAGTGTGCTATAGGTAAGTATTTTAACCCCTGAGGTAATGTAAAGGAAACTAATGAATGCTGACAAATTTCATCAGTATTTATTTGTTTTCTTTAAATTACATGGCGTATTTGTTCAGATATTTGTTTCATGAAAACTAAACGAATATCCATGTTTGATTAACAAATTTGAATTTGTAACAAAACAAATGCACATGCCTAATTTTTAGTCAACTGAACTTTCTCCATTCAGCAGCCAGGATGCTACATGTTGTTTACGTATATTTGTATAGGGCAGAGGAAATTAATTAAGAGCCCCTTAAAAGTTCAGGAGCAACCAATAAGATTGAACAGCAAGCTATTAGAGAAACAGAACCAGGGTTTCTTTGACTAATATTGGGAGATTACAATTTATGTCCTATTTTTTCTCCCAATCCTGTGGATCAAGTGAGGGACAAAAACAACTGGAGGAAATACGTATCCCAGATTTGAGACAAAATATCAATCACTATAAATCGGTGAGGTAATTCAACTGAAAAATCAACTGATTTTATGATGAAGACTGTGATAAAAAATATAGATACAAGGTAGTGATATAATGAAATACAATGGAACAATATAGTGTTCAAACAAAGTGCAAGTAGAACTAAAATTCAATAAGCTATATTCTTTATTCCAGGATTTCCTTAAAGAGAGCAAGACTCTTGGGGCAGTATGGTAAGTAATAGCTCTAAGGACTTGGTTGCAAGAATAATCACATTCTTCAGTTATATTCCAGCTCTTAGAAAATCAAGCATGAATATCAATCCTCTGGCACGAAACAGGAACTGATTAAACAATATTTATTTAAAATCCAATAAAATACATAATAAAATAGTAAAAGTTTATAAGAATACTCAGGGTAAAGCACAACACTTGCAGAGGAAAAGTGGTTCTCGGATATATATGTATAATAAATGTAGAGGCGAGTGCACTCTCACAAACAGTATACACTTGCCAGGGTGCTGAGTAGAATTTCAAATATATGTAGAAGGAAACAGTACTCACTGGGCTTGACTTCAAAAAGTGTTCTTTATTCCAGTGAGGTTTCTGGGCTTGCACCCCTTCCAAGCCCCGAAATGTCACTGAAATAAAGAACACTTTTTGAAGTCAAGCCCAGTGAGTGCTGTTTCCTTATACAGTTGGCCCTCAGTTTACGCCGGTTCAATTTGCGCCGTTTCAGAATAACAATCTTTTTTTTATGTGACTGCTATTGAAAAGTAGTGCACTAATTAAAATAGACCTTAGCTATCAAGCAGCTGTCAAGCAAAAGATCTAGCAGCCACTTCTCTATTATCTTTCTGTCCAGCTGCTTGAGGTGAGGGTGCCTAACTGCCTATTAATCACTGCAGATTGAAATGTATAGAATAGGTGCAGACCCAATATTATCTAACATGCTAACAATGCAGAGAACTGTTTGCAGAAAAATGCAAGTAAAAAAATGTTTTTTTTCATGAAACTTTGTTTGATGATACAGTCTGTTGTGTGATTATTTAATTAGGTTTATAATGCTGTTTAGCATTTAAAGTCTTCATTTCAAAGCTTTAAAAATAATGTATTAGGTGTTACTTATGACAATTTTGAGAGGGGCCTGGAACCTAACTCCCTCACTTCCCATTGACTTACATCATTAACTGGGTTTCAATTTACAATGGTTTCAATTTACAACCATTCCTTCTGGAACCTAACCCCGGTGTAAACTGAGGGCTACCTGTGTATATATATATATATATATATATATATATATATATATATATATATATATATATATATATATATATATATATATATATATATATATATATATATATATATAGTAAAGCAAATAGCGTCAGCACTTGTAGATAAAAAATTCCACTTTATTGAGGTAACAAACAAAGTTAAAAACAGCAGTGACGTTTCGAGTCAACTCAGACCCTTACTCATGCTATGGATTGTGGGAAATCACCTTCTTATATAGCACCTGTGTATTAATTAGCTTAATTTATCTGTATACATTCTAGTCTCCATTTTGGATTTTTACCCCCTAACGGGTCAGAATGCTCAGCAGTAATCATTGTACTTAAATAACAGCTTATTACACATAATTAATTTTTCTATCAAGTGACTCTAACCCAAGACTATATTTCTATACATATTGTTAAAAACATTTCAAACAAAATTACTAATACACAAAATTACCTAACAAAATTTATTAAAACAAATGAAGATCATAGTCTTTGTTTGGACCATTCGGACTAAGTGTTTTTAGATGCTGTATCCACCATACCTCCCTTTTTTTTTTAAAAAGTAACTCTCTGTTACCCCCTCTTCTTTGTTTAGGTATGTGGTCAATTATTTGGAACCTTAACTGGCTGACTGTGTGTCCAGCATTGATGAAGTGGGAAGATACAGGCAGTGTCATATCTTTACATCTAATAGAGGACTTATGGGCACTTATCCTATCTTTGATGGGGTTAATGGTCTCCCCCACATAGCCCCGCCCACATGGGCACTTAAGGATATATACCACATAGTCAGTGTTACATGTATACATGGGCGCAGTTAAGACAAGAGTATGACCCTTTATTGGCTGTAGTAAGATAGTTGATAGTGTCTTTCTTATTTGTCCCCACATCTGATTTTACCACTAGATCTCTAATGTTTTTAACCCTCTTAAAGGAATTAATGGGTGGTCAACCAAACTCCTCTATGTGTGGATTGGTTTTATTCAGTATATACCAATGTTTTTTAACAATTTTTGTAATATCATTGCTAAATTGGTTATATACTGAAGAAAAGATGAGTTGTTTTTTATCAATCTGATTTTTGTGTTTATTGGCCCTTTCTATAGCTCCAGGATCCGGAGTCTCTCTCATTTTAGATTTAACTGTCTGTTCACTAGTGGTTATAATTGTTAATGGATAACCTCTATCTGAAAACTTTTTACCCATTTGTTTAAGCCTTACTTCTTGTAGATCTTTCTCTTTTACATTACGCATAGTTCTAAAGAACTGACTTTTAGGGATAGCATTAAACACCCTATCTGGATGGTAGCTCTCAAAATGAAGTAATGTATTTCGATCTGTTGGTTTACAATATAAGTCTGTTACTAAACAGCCATCTTTTTTTATATACCAAGGTGTCAAGGTAACTCACTTTTACCTGTGAGTGGTTAATGGTAAATTGTAGACTTGTAGTGCTGTTGTTTAATTCTTCCACAAAATTCTCTAGGGTCTCCAATGTGACCCCCCCACATGCCAAATATATCATCTATATAACGTAGCCATACTTTACAATAACTCTGATATTTATTGTTGAGATAAACATATCTACTTTCAAATTGGCTTACGAAAATATTGGCGTATGAGGGGGCCACATTGGAGCCCATGGCGGTTCCCTTTCTTTGTATATAAAATGTGTCTTGGAACAGGAAATAATTAAGATGTAATATGATGTTCAACATTTCTTCTATAAAATCACATTGTAAGTTGGTATATACCTGGTCTTTTTTTAGAAAATCCAATACTGATTGTACTCCTGATTCATGAGGAATTGAGGTATATAAACTCACTATGTCTAGTGTGAATAATATATCATTTTCATTTACATTCACCTCATCTATTTTAGTTAGAAATTCCCCTGTATCTTTTAGAAAGGATTTCTGACCTGCCGCTATAGGGTTCAAAATGTTATCTAGAAAAATTGTTATATTTGCAAAGATAGATTCTGTGCTCGCCACGATAGGTCTACCCGGTGGCTCCTTCAAATTTTTGTGGACTTTCGGAGTGGTATAAAATATAGGTGTAATGGGGTCTTTCTTTGTTAGAAATATGGCTAAATCTTTGGTGATAACCTTATTAGCTAAAGCCTTATCAATTACTGCTGTTATTTCTTTTTTGATGTCTGGTAGGGGATCATGGTCTAATATTAAATACACTCCACCATCTGATAATTGTGCTAGAATTTCCTGTATATAGTATTCTTTATCTAATACCACTACCGCACCGCCCTTGTCAGCATTTTTAATCTCAATTAGATTGTTTTTAGATAGATCTTTCAAGGCCTTACATTCTGCTGCAGTTATATTAGAATTTATTCTATATTCAGATGTTGTGTACAATTTATGAATGTCATTTTGAACTAACTTGATATAGGTTTCTACCCCAGGATTGGAAGTACTAGGTACAAATTTGGACTTATTTATCAGTCCTAGGGGTTTAGTGTCAAATATCCCTCCTTCATCCAGTGTATTACTAAATTCTTTACCATTAACGATATCAGATATATTACCAAAATGTGCTTTTAATCTTAAATTTCTAAAGAAGTGATATAAATCTTTCTCTATGGTAAATTGGTTTGCATACACAGTTGGACAAAAAGATAATCCTTTATTTAGAACACTTAGTTCATCTTTAGTAAGTTCATATTTAGAAATGTTAATAACTAATGTCTCTGCCACATAGAGGAGTTTGGTAGACCACCCATTAATTACTTTAAGAGGGTTAAAAACATTAGAGATCTAGTGGTAAAATCAGATTTGGGGACAAATAAGAAAGACACTATCAACTATCTTACTACAGCCAATAAAGGGTCATACCCTTGTCTTAACTGCACCCAGTGTAATTCTATGATTAAGGGGAGATATTTTGCACAGATAAATGATAACAAAAAACGTGAAATTAAAGGTCTGTATACATGTAACACTGACTATGTGGTATATATCCTTAAGTGCCCATGTGGGCGGGGCTATGTGGGGGAGACCATTAACCCCATCAAAGATAGGATAAGTGCCCATAAGTCCTCTATTAGATGTAAAGATATGACACTGCCTGTATCTTCCCACTTCATCAATGCTGGACACACAGTCAGCCAGTTAAGGTTCCAAATAATTGACCACATACCTAAACAAAGAAGAGGGGGTAACAGAGAGTTACTTTAAAAAAAAAGGGGAGGTATGGTGGATACAGCATCTAAAAACACTTAGTCCGAATGGTCTAAACAAAGACTATGATCTTCATTTGTTTTTATAAATTTTGTTAGGTAATTTTGTGTATTAGTAATTTTGTTTGAAATGTTTTTAACAATATGTATAGAAATATAGTCTTGGGTTAGAGTCACTTGATAGAAAAACGAATTATGTGTAATAAGCTGTGATTTAAGTACAATGATTACTGCTGAACATTCTGACCCGTAAGGGGGTAAAAATCCAAAATGGAGACTAGAATGTACAGGGAGTGCAGAATTATTAGGCAAATTAGTATTTTGACCACATCATCCTCTTTATGCATGTTGTCTTACTCCAAGCTGTATAGGCTCGAAAGCCTACTACCAATTAAGCATATTAGGTGATGTGCATCTCTTTAATGAGAAGGGGTGTGGTCTAATGACATCAACACCCTATATCAGGTGTGCATAATTATTAGGCAACTTCCTTTCCTTTGGCAAAATGGGTCAAAAGAAGGACTTGACAGGCTCAGAAAAGTCAAAAATAGTGAGATATCTTGCAGAGGGATGCAGCACTCTTAAAATTGCAAAGCTTCTGAAGCGTGATCATCGAACAATCAAGCGTTTCATTCAAAATAGTCAACAGGGTTGCAAGAAGCGTGTGGAAAAACCAAGGCGCAAAATAACTGCCCATGAACTGAGAAAAGTCAAGATGCCACTTGCCACCAGTTTGGCCATATTTCAGAGCTGCAACATCACTGGAGTGCCCAAAAGCACAAGGTGTGCAATACTCAGAGACATGGCCAAGGTAAGAAAGGCTGAAGGACGACCACCACTGAACAAGACACACAAGCTGAAACGTCAAGACTGGGCCAAGAAATATCTCAAGACTGATTTTTCTAAGGTTTTATGGACTGATGAAATGAGAGTGAGTCTTGATGGGCCCGATGGATGGGCCCGTGGCTGGATTGGTAAAGGGCAGAGAGCTCCAGTCCGACTCAGACGCCAGCAAGGTGGAGGTGGAGTACTGGTTTGGGCTGGTATCATCAAAGATGAGCTTGTGGGGCCTTTTCGGGTTGAGGATGGAGTCAAGCTCAACTCCCAGTCCTACTACCAGTTTCTGGAAGACACCTTCTTCAAGCAGTGGTACAGGAAGAAGTCTGCATCCTTCAAGAAAAACATGATTTTCATGCAGGACAATGCTCCATCACACGCGTCCAAGTACTCCACAGCGTGGCTGGCAAGAAAGGGTATAAAAGAAGAAAATCTAATGACATGGCCTCCTTGTTCACCTGATCTGAACCCCATTGAGAACCTGTGGTCCATCATCAAATGTGAGATTTACAAGGAGGGAAAACAGTACACCTCTCTGAACAGTGTCTGGGAGGCTGTGGTTGCTGCTGCACGCAATGTTGATGGTGAACAGATCAAAACACTGACAGAATCCATGGATGGCAGGCTTTTGAGTGTCCTTGCAAAGAAAGGTGGCTATATTGGTCACTGATTTGTTTTTGTTTTGTTTTTGAATGTCAGAAATGTATATTTGTGAATGTTGAGATGTTATATTGGTTTCACTGGTAAAAATAAATAATTGAAATGGGTATATATTTCTTTTTTGTTAAGTTGCCTAATAATTATGCACAGTAATAGTCACCTGCACACACAGATATCCCCATAAAATAGCTATAACTAAAAACAAACTAAAAACTACTTTCAAAACTATTCAGCTTTGATATTAATGAGTTTTTTGGGTTCATTGAGAACATGGTTGTTGTTCAATAATAAAATTAATCCTCAAAAATACAACTTGTCTAATAATTCTGCACTCCCTGTATACAGATAAATTAAGCTAATTAATACACAGGTGCTATATAAGAAGGTGATTTCCCACAATCCATAGCATGAGTAAGGGTCTGTGTTGACTCGAAACGTTGCTGCTGTTTTTAACTTTGTTTGTTACCTCAATAAAGTGGATTTTTTTATCTACAAGTGCTGACGCTATTTGCTTTACTATATCCATATATGTGGGTTGGCAGATCCCACTCAGCGTACGTGCACTATTCTAAACCTGGAAAAATATGCTGAAAAATGCTGAAATAATAGCATAAAGAAGGGTGCTGGACTTACCTGTTAAAGTTGTGTCTATATTTCTCTGTCACAAGTTACGTGCACCTGAGGATTAAATGGAGGTAACAGATGAAGATACGGATGTGTTTTCATATTCAGACTTAGATGCTTCAAGAATCACGGCACTGGCAAGGGGCCCAAGATAATTCCTGAAAGGTATATCTAATGCCAACATTGTGAAAGTTTGGGAAAAGGCAAGGAAAAAACTTCTATCATATGAACTCCATAGTGTTACCCTGGCGGAATACTTCCGTGTGAGACGAATCCCAAGGGGTCTTAGAATAAAACTGAGACCAACAATCATGACCAATAATGATAAGTACAAGAAAAGATTTGAAGGTATACTGAACAAATGTTCATTCGATATTATTGTTTGGACAGTAGAATGCCTGCAAGAAGAAATCGAGATACAAAAAGCAGTGGTATCAGAGAGTGAAAATAAAGTCAATACTCACTTTTCCGTTGATGATCTGTCTAAAACAAAGAAAGAGATAGATAAAATCCTTGATGACTACCAGAAGGAGTTAAAAGATATCAAGAGGAATAAATTTAACTGAGACGACGAGGATTACAAAGCAAATCACGTGTACCGCTGGACCAACGAGGAAAAGATCCTATGACGTCGGAAGGAGGCGACCAGGAAGAGGACGTTGAACATGGCGAGGAATGAGACACGCCGTGGGGAAAACAGCGGTAGCGAATAGTGATTCATCCTCATCGGAGGATTTTTTATATATATGGGAACAGACGGGGATACCGGAGGGGAGGACGGAAACACAAGTGCCGGTGGCACTTACCCCCGACAATCCAACAGGCTAAGGAACAGGCGGTTCCCGAGGGGCCGCAAGAAGTAAATGAGATCTCCGGAACACCACTACAAACCGCCGAAAGAGATGGAGACGATAATGTACATTATATGCCAACAGATGATATAACATATAGTGACATTAATCAGCGAGAGATCTCTAATGTTTTTAACCCTCTTAAAGTAATTAATGGGTGGTCTACCAAACTCCTCTATGTGGCAGAGACATTAGTTATTAACATTTCTAAATATGAACTTACTAAAGATGAACTAAGTGTTCTAAATAAAGGATTATCTTTTTGTCCAACTGTGTATGCAAACCAATTTACCATAGAGAAAGATTTATATAGCTTCTTTAGAAATTTAAGATTAAAAGCACATTTTGGTAATATATCTGATATCGTTAATGGTAAAGAATTTAGTAATACACTGGATGAAGGAGGGATATTTGACACTAAACCCCTAGGACTGATAAATAAGTCCAAATTTGTACCTAGTACTTCCAATCCTGGGGTAGAAACATACATCAAGTTAGTTCAAAATGACATTCATAAATTGTACACAACATCTGAATATAGAATAAATTCTAATATAACTGCAGCAGAACATAAGGCCTTGAAAGATCTATCTAAAAACAATCTCATTGAGATTACAAATGCTATCAACTATCTTACTACAGCCAATAAAGGTTCATACCCTTGTCTTAACTGCGCCCAGTGTAATTCTATGATTAAGGAGAAATATATTGCACAGATAAATGATAACAAATGATAACAAAAAACGCGAAATTAAAGGTCTGTATACATGTAACACTGACTATGTGGTATATATCCTTAAGTGCCCATGTGGGCGGGGCTATGTGGGGGAGACCATTAACCCCATCAAAGATAGGATAAGTGCCCATAAGTCCTCTATTAGATGTAAAGATATGACACTGCCTGTATCTTCCCACTTCATCAATGCTGGACACACAGTCAGCCAGTTAAGGTTCCAAATAATTGACCACATACCTAAACAAAGAAGAGGGGGTAACAGAGAGTTACTTTAAAAAAAAAAAAAAAAGGAGGTATGGTGGATACAGCATCTAAAACCACTTAGTCCGAATGGTCTAAACAAAGACTATGATCTTCATTTGTTTTTATAAATTTTGTTAGGTAATTTTGTGTATTAGTAATTTTGTTTGAAATGTTTTTAACAATATGTATAGAAATATAGTCTTGGGTTAGAGTCACTTGATAGAAAAACGAATTATGTGTAATAAGCTGTGATTTAAGTACAATGATTACTGCTGAACATTCTGACCATTAGGGGGTAAAAATCCAAAATGGAGACTAGAATGTATACAGATAAATTAAGCTAATTAATACACAGGTGCTATATAAGAAGGTGATTTCCCACAATCCATAGCATGAGTAAGGGTCTGTGTTGACTCGAAACGTCGCTGCTGTTTTTAACTTTGTTTGTTACCTCAATAAAGTGGATTTTTTTATCTACAAGTGCTGACGCTATTTGCTTTACTATATCCATATATGTGGGTTGGCAGATCCCACTCAGCGTACGTGCACTATTCTAAACCTGGAAAAATATGCTGAAAAATGCTGAAATAATAGCATAAAGAAGGGTGCTGGACTTACCTGTTAAAGTTGTGTATATATATATATATATATATGTGTGTGTGTGTGTGTGTGTGTGTATAAACTTTAGCAAAAAACAGTCCCAGTATTAGCGGTGCTCAAACTCAGGCAATCAATAGGTGAAATAGGGGGTTATTCACTGATGAATGATAATCGTGAGGCAATGAACAAAACAAAGAAAACAGCAGCAGGCGCTTAACAGCTGTTAGTACACTGTGTGTACCATTCCTGGACCCTCCGTATTGCAGGTTTACCAGCAACATACATTTTTCCGGTATAATGCAGGCAGAATTAAATCAACCCAAATGTGTGCCGCTTCACACCACATACATGTAAGAGAAAGTACCTCTATTCCTGCCCAATCGAGTGCCTTAGCCTTCCATGGTAGCTGATCCGGTATCCACCTGGACCTCTTAGTTGCGCCTGCTTGCTTGTACCTCCACTCTGAACTGGAACAATGGTGTAACGGTCACGCCCCCTATTTTCACACATGATCACCTCTTCAGCCAGTAGAATTGTGAGAGAGATTACGTTCCTATTTTTGAATCCTGAAGGTGCTATGGCCAGTAACGAAAAATTGCATTCACAAAAAAACGAAAGGCCAGCACAAGCTCCATATAAAAAGTCCTACTTTATTAGCACATGATTAAAAGTAGAACAGTATTAGGGCAGCAATTCATAGTCTGACATGTTTCAGCCAGTGTCCTTAATCATAGGCTCAATCAACAGTTTAAAACAACTTAAAATATATACCTTAAATCTTCATCCCATTGTATAATTTACTAACATGTGACTATAGTTAATTAACAGATGTATTAACCCATTCCATCCTGAATTTTCATGACTAGTATTAAACACAATAGAAATAAAAACACATAAGTAATTTATGTAGAATAACAGTTTATATCTAATACTACCAACCTTTCTTAGCTTTTAAGGTAATGCTGTTACTCCTTATTAGTAACCTTTCTCTTGTATGGTAAATTATCTATATTTATTATTGGCCATGATAAAATGCCCCACATTAGTATGTATTAAAGGAACAACAGTCATGATAACACTTATGGTAGTATTCCTGAAATTTAGACAAAAGGTGCTCTCAGTGAGCAAAGTATTATCTCTTCACAATAAGGGAGATAGTATTAATTATTTCATAACTAACAGTCAGGACCAGATAGACATGGTCTGACAAAAGCCACACATGATTATATTTTAGTGAACATAAATATTGAATCATGACCACCAAGTGCTGTCAACACTTCTTAAATCATTATCACATTATCTTAATCCTGCATCATGTATGTTCAACAAAATACTAACACAATATTACTACACATAGTAACATTGTCACACATCAAATTCATCATTCCCATAAATGTATTACAAAATACACTGAGTTAAATCCATTGGGAATACGTGTTGCCAGAGAGAAGATCCAAAAAGCCTCTCTTTTAAACATTAGTTTATTCAAATCACCCCCTCTCTTTGGTTTTTTAGTTTTCTCTATAATCATCCACCTAAAAGTGGAGTTCAAGCTTGCATGCTCTGTAATAAAATGTCTTGCCAATTCTGAGCGTGGATCAGATCTCTTAATGTCAGAGAGGTGTTATTGGATCCTCTCTCTGGCTTCCCTGGAAGTGTACCCTACATATTGTTTCTCTGAACAAGTACACTATGCCAAATATATCACAGCCTTAGCCCTGCAGTTTACACATGAGTTGATCTTAAAAGTTTTATCGATGACATTAGATTTAAAGGTATCTTTGGCCTCTTTGGATGAAGCTGCAAGGTATGCAAGGATCAAAGCCGCACCTGTACATGCCCATAATAGTTAACCAATAGCTACTGCTACTGTTAGTAGGCAAATCACTAGGTGACAACATATTGCCTAATGTAACACCTCGCCTATAAGAAAACCTGCAGCCATTTTTTACCACATGTTGTAATCCCTCATCAGAAGTTAAAAGAGGGGAGTATAGTGATGTGCAACAACTCAGACTTCTAAGCCCTCCCAAGATACTACTACCTTCTAAGTAGAATGAAGAACAAAAATTACAAACCACACGAGATGGCGCTAAAAACAGCTAGAAGTATATATGAACACTCATACACAATATGTTATAAAAATAAAATACATTTATTAAGAAAGTTACAGCAATATCAAATGAATGGAGGGACGTCTCCATCATCAGCAGTTAGCATCAGTAGATGCCTTTGTATGACCTTACAGACTTCCTGGTAGTCAGTTGAATACTGTGTGATGAATGTGACCGGTTCATTTTCACCACTCTTTAGCTTATTTGACTTGTTGGAATTCAGTTCCAATATATCACAAAGTAATTATTTTCTCTCAATGCAATCTACTTGCTCTTTTGCTCGAGCAATGACACCTTTCTTAAAACCTCTTTGGAGCAATCTATTGCTAAGTTCCACTCTCTGCCTGGAATATTCAAAGCTATCAGAACAATTTATTTTTGTTTGGATAAACTGACCCTTAGCTGTTGAGTGTGGAGCACTCCTTGGATGATTGCTTCTACCATTTATGGCAGTATTTCCTGATATTGGTTTTCTATAAATCGTGGTCTCAACTCTCTTTGTTTCCTCATTAACCTTCAACATAAGGTCTAAATATGGAATAGCCATTTTGTTGGTTTCATAGGTGAATTAAGACCCCATATATTTGAGTTAAGGTAGGATACAAAGTCTCCAATTTCCTCACAATCCCCAGTCCACACCACAATTAAATCATCAAAAAATCTATAGTATGACTTAATCTTATTAGTATAGATGCTCTCACCTCAAAACATACAGTCCAATTCCCACCATCCTAATGTCAAGTTGGTATACGAGGGGGCAAATTTTGCTCCCATGGTGGTTCCATTTTTTTGGAGAGAGTAGCATCCATCAAATTTGAATAAATGATGAGTAAGGAGAAACTGTGTAATATTTAATAAAAAATCTATAAACTCAATGGTGTAGTCAGTACCCCTTTCCAAAAAGAACCTGATGGCTTCAATCCCCATCTGATGTGGTATAGCGGAATAAAGGGAAACAACATCAATTGTTAACCAATAAAAATGAGACTCCCATTCAAAATCATCAAAAATTTGCAATATATGCTTAGTATGCCTAAGATAACTGGGTAATTGTTTTGCAAGGGGTTGTAACAAGCTATCCAACCACTCTGAGAGTGGTTCGCATAGAGAGCCAATTCCTGCGACTATGGGTCGGCACTTAAAATTTTGTGGGGACTTGTGGACTTTTGGAAAATAGGGATTATTGGTTCATGCACCAACAGGTAGTTATAGGTATTGCGGTCAATATGGCTATATTCCAATCCGTCATCCAACAAGGACCTTAATTCTTTCATAAATGGAATAGTGGGATCACTTGGAAGGGATCTATATTTATCACAATTACTCAGTTGGCGCATAATTTCCAACTTATAGGCTGACCTGTCCCACACTACCACCGCCCCCCTTTGTCTGTGGTTGTTATCACTAATTCCTTATTGTTTTGAAGTGATTTAATTGCCAACCTTTCATCTTTGTTAAGATTTGGGAAGACCCCTGTGGGTCATTTAGATAGACCTATACAATCCATCTTAACTCTCTTTTGGAAACTTAACAAAATGTCCCCTCTGGACTGTATTGGATAAAAAGATTGGACAAGCCAACATGGGAATTAATGGTTTGTAAACCAGAGTTGCTTTCCCTCTCTAACTGCATAGGATTCTGCACATCCCTAAGTTCTTGAAAATCTAGCGACACAATATTGGTACTACCACTAGAAGTGATCACTTTGTCTAAACTACAGGTTGTAAAGTCTTCATTGCAATTGAGAAAATGTTTCATAAGATTGAAATGTCTGATAAATCTATTGACATCAATACCTCAGTACTTTTAACTCATTCTCACTTAGTTTATACTCAGTCAGGTTGATAACATTATTTATTTGAATATCACTGGTTGTTACTGGTATTTTCTTTTCCATTTGTTGGACCTTCTGCCCCCCCCTCCTCCTTCTCTTATGGGATTCCCTGGGGGTACCTGAAAAACCTGATAAATCTCTAGTTGTTCAGTCACAGTTCTCTCACTCTCCTTATTAGTATTAATGTTAGTATTGGCTGCATATTTACTTTCTTCCCCTATTGATTGTGAATTAGAGGTTGTGTTTTGAAATTTAACTACCTTTTGTGATAAATCCCTCTGGGATTTAAAAATAGACTTTGGTGCTGTGTCAGGGTTTAAATTAATGCCCTGTTCATTATCTGTGTTTTTTTATATATATACATATACGTATATATATATATATATATATATATATATATGTATATATATATAATTTATTTTTTAAAGTCTCTATTAATGTCATAGGAGTTAATGATTGGAATTAAATAAAGCAGAGGCCAAAAAGAAAAATAATAAACTATTATCTATTGCTGTCCCTTATTGGATTTGAACTAAGGACTCTGGATTACTAACCCAACTCCTTACCCTTAAGCCAATTAGATAAACACCTAGGCTTATGTTAAAAATGGTTATGGTAAGGACCATTTCCAGTTTCACAGGGAAACATTTTCAAACAATTTAGGTTAGAAAGTATTTTTTAAGTAATTTAGGTTAGAAAGTAATTTTTTAATTCAAAATCCTTATTATGTCCCCCTGGGATTAAAGTCTCTAGAATGTAAATCTATTTCATTTCTGTTTTTCCTAACTCATTATTAATATCTCCTCCTCTGTAATGTTCATTTTTAATGTAAGCCTAGGTGTTCGCTGTTGTCTGATAGACCATTGACAGCCTTCCCTGAAGAGTACTGTGGAAGGCTTATATGACCTGAAAATTTTCATTTTTCTTAAGATCTTATTCTTTTCATCCATAACTGCTAGAGTAGGTGGTCAATCCCACTGGTGCTTTCCTAAAATAATCTGCTGAAAAAGATTGACATATTAAAGCCACCACTGAAGATGCTTCTGTAGTAAAGCTGGAAAAGGTTTTCTATGTTTCAATTATTCTTTCACAAAATTGAATGCAGGGCATTTTACTTGGACTCCACAAAATAGCCCTTCAAGATACTCTCCAGTACAGAGTAATTTAGAATGGTTTATAACAAAATAAATGTAGAACCACCGGAACTGCTTAGGCAAGTAAACCATCATTTTGGTTTGACATTCTGTAAAACTATAGGCCTACCTGCTAGCAACCTCTTACTGTTGCAGAAATATAGGCCCTACAGGCTTGGGTTTGAAAACTGGTATTAAACCTTTGGAGGAGCATGCTTAAAAGTGTTGTTTAAAGGAAATAAAGGCTGGCATACTATATCGATGTATGTGAGCTTGTGGAAAATTGACTCTTCTCACCTTTTTTTTTTTTTACAAGAGAATCCTTTAATATTTTAGCAAAAATAATGGTAGAATCAAAAGGCAGATTCAAAAGCTTAAGTATGGGGCTGGTTTCTGCATCTTAAGGCTTCAGCCATAATGCAATCTGTGCCAGATTAGAGGCAACCAAATAGCAATGAGAGGATTAATAATCCAGGTCACCTTTATGTAGGCACAGGGTGGGTATTCTTTTTCTTTCCATGCTCTCTTCTGAGAGGGGGGGGGGGGGTATGATCTAATAAGTATTAAATTATAAAGTCCAAAATATATAATTATGCACATGGTTTGATACATTTTAGTTCACAATGAGTTATCCAGTCTGTTAGAATAGTCTGACATGAACTACTGCAAGAAAACTGTGCTTACTTTGATCCGGTACATTGCTTTTTGTCTTTTGGTCACTGCATGTAAAACATGGTAGTTAATTGACTCAATATTAATGATGACATCTTAAATAACATTAAAAGCTTTGAGGGTATAATTTAAAATGTTTAATAACGCATAGCAAAACAACTTTGTGGTATACTTTAAATAATTTATTTTGCCACATTTTCCTGTAATTTAATTCAGAAAATTCAGAGTTTTCTCATTTTGAGAACTGAAGTACACACTGCAGATTTACAAGCCAAATTCTGATACATAACTGTTCCTAATCAGAAGGTACATCAGATATGGAAATGTAAAACACTGCAAGCGTTCCTAAAAAAATGACCATAATCCATGTGGTGCTTAGCTGTTTAAAATGAAATTCAGAAAACAATGTGTTAATGCAAGAAAAACAAACCCACATTTATCTACTATGTTGTTCTTGCAAGACAGCAGAAAGATCTTGAAATTGCCAAGTGTTTTATGTGCCTCGAATGTGATTTACTCCTTTTTATTTTTTTTCTTAACTAATAATATAAATAGATGGCATGCATGCAAATAGCAGTTTCATAAATTCTTGCATAATTTTATAATTAACATTTTGTAAACGCCCAAACATTTAATTACAAGCATACATTAACATTCTAATGATCATATTTTATATTTTTTTACAAGATTCATAATTGTAAAGTGTGATTTGACTAAATTGGGGAATCAATCACATTTATTAACGTGTGAATGAGAATGTACACAAACATTAGGAAATTATGTTTTAAAAAAGACAAGAAAATAGAAAAAAAAACATAATTTATGTAAGAACTTACCTGATAAATTAATTTCTTTCATATTGGCAAGAGTCCATGAGCTAGTGACGTATGGGATATACAATCCTACCAGAAGGGGCAAAGTTTCCCAAACTTCAAAATGCCTATAAATACACCCCTCACCACACCCACAATTCAGTTTAATGAATAGCCAAGAACTGGGGTGATAAAGAAAGGAGTAAAAAGCATCAACAAAGGAATTTGGAAATAATTGTGCTTTATACAAAAAATCATAACCACCATATAAAGGGTGGGCCTCATGGACTCTTGCCAATATGAAAGAAATGAATTTATCAGGTTAGTTCTTACATAAATTATGTTTTCATTCATGTAATTGGCAAGAGTCCATGAGCTAGTGACGTATGGGATAGCAATACCCAAGATTTGGAACTCCACGCAAGAGTCACTAGAGAGGGAGGCATAAAATAAAAACAGCCATTTTCAGCTGAAAAAAATAAATCCACAACCCAAAATATGAGTTTTAAATCTCATAAATGAAAGGAAAAAACTTAAAGCAGAAGCAAAAGAATCAAACTGAAACAGCTGCCTGAAGAACTTTTCTACCAAAAACTGCTTCCAAAGAAGCAAATACATCAAAGTGATAGAATTTAGTAAATGTATGCAAAGAAGATCAAGTTGCAGCTTTGCAAATCTGATCAACTGAAGCTTCATACTTAAAAGCCCACAAAGTGGAGACTGATCTAGTAGAATGAGCTGTAATTCTCTGAGGTGGGGCTTGACCCAACTCCAAATAAGCTTGATGAATCAAAAGCTTTAACCACGAAGCCAAGGAAATGGCAGAAGCCTTCTGACCTTTCCTGGAACCAGAAAAAGATAACAAATAGACTACAAGTCTTACTGAAATCTTTAGTAGCTCCAACATAATATTTCAGAGCTCTCACCACATCCAAAGAATGTAAAGATCTCTTCAAAGAATTCTTAGGATTAGGACACAAGATATAAGAGAACAAATGGAGTCTCTATGGAAGTGCGCAAATGAACACAAACAGGTGTAAGGTGGCGGATTCAGCAACGGCAATCCAGGCAGCTCTCTTGGAAAGTTGTAGATGAAAGTCGGGAACCTGTGGAAGACAGATAGAAGACGCGCCTCATGGGACAAGTATCGTCTTAGACAACATAGGAGAGCAGTAGCAACGGACCCCCCCCCCCCCACAGAGTGTTACTCACAAGAGCGGCGGTACAACCGTGTACCCAGACAAGCAGGGCGGAACCAAAAGTCGCCCGTCAGACAAGCGCAAGCTCGATACGCTGCAGCAGACGTCACTCGGCAGACAGCGTCAGAGTCGACCCAGCAGAGGAGCCAATGGGGTGGATGGAAACTCGGCACAGCAAACCTCCAAGGAGGAGTCAGGAACAAGACCAAAATTGCACTAACACATATGAGTTCATGCTGATAACAGGCTCCAATGTCTGTGCTCAGGAAGAAGGTTCCCTTATTCACTCCAGTTACATCAATACCTGATATCTCTCAGTGCGCTGGCCGTGTTTTTTTAGCCTCCCGGACTGCTCCGATGTAGGATTTCCTCAGCACTGCACTGTGTCTGCTTTGTAATGAGTCCAGCTAGGCTCCGGAGCGGATCCCTGACCCTCCGGAGCAATATATGCCACTACTGCTGGGCTAGTATTGTGTGCGGTGCTGCTGACGTGGGTTGGGGCTGGTGCGCTGAGTCCTTAGGTGACAGGCGTCTCTTACTTCTAAGCCAGCTCACGGACTTCAGGCTGCTGTCCACCGCTGAGTTAGAGTAGTCTTGCAGTGAGGACCCTTTGTGTCTGCTAAAGGGTTAAAACTGGATTGCTTCACGTGTCCCTTATATGAATCGTCTGCTGCTCTGTATATCAGAGGATGGTAGTGATGCACAGAAATAGAAAATCTGGACCGAAACTGAACCCAAAGATCCAGCAGCAGCTGCACAGGAAGTAAATGGGAGGGGAACAAAGATCAGTTAAGAAGGAACAACAATTTCTCTATTAATGTTGTTAGAATTTACAACCTAGGTAAGAATTTAAATGAAGTCCGCAAAACTGCTTTATCCTGATGAAAAATCAGAAAAGGAGATTCACAAAAAAGAGCTGATAATTCAGAAACTCTTCTAGCAGAAGAGATGGCCAAAAGAAACAACACTTTCCGCATACAAAACATGTGAGGCCATGCTGGAGCCACCAGCAGCACAAACGATTGCTCAATGATGATCTTGGAGATCACTCTTGGAAGAAGAACTAGAGGCGGGAAAATATAAGCAGGTTAATAACACCAAGTAAGTGTCAACGCATCCATTGCTTTCGCCTGAGGATCCCTGGACCTGGACAGGTACATGGGAAGTTTCTTGTTTAGATGAGATGCCATCAGATCTTTTTCTGGAAGACCCCACATCTGAACAACTTGAGAAAACACATCTGGATGGAGAGACCACTCTCCTGGATGTAAAGTCTGACGACTGAGGTAATCCACTTCCCAATTGTCTATACATGGTATTCCCTCCACTGAATACACCTGTTGGAGGAAGTAGGAGCCTAACGAATAACCTGTAACAACAGGATATTTAAGGTGTGAGAGTGCAGGAAACAGTATCTTGAGAAAGACCCATAAGGGTTGAAACGCGTAGAAAGGACTGACCTGCTATTTTTGAAGTTAACCCCAGATTTTCTAAAAAATACTCTGAACAGGAAGGATTACCACACTCTGCATACCTGGTATACTAAAAAGCAGAGGATGACTTGGAGGAGTTCGTAAAGATATACTTGCGCAAGTATTAGTCACCACTGGAATCTGGAAACCGGGTGACGTCACTAACGGAGTTCGATAGCCACAGCTAGTCGGAGTGTCGAGTAAGGCTGACAGCTAACAAAGCTAACACAGAGACACAGGAAGGAGGTAAGACAGCCTCATTGGGTCACCTAGTGATCGAGACTACATTCACCGCCTGTACGGATATACGCTAAAAGGTGAGAAAACCTTCCTAAATCACACAGAAATCGTGAACAGTGCCAGGGATAATGCTGACAGCTGAAAGCGGTTAACCCACTTTGGAGCACCTTATAGGACAATCAGCCCCGATATAACGGGTGATTGTTGGGAATTTCCTAAGTTATAAACTTACATTTGTAATCAAAAGGATATATTATACTGGGGAACTATTCCATGTTCAAATCAAGCACAGGACATTATTGAACTTTAAGAAAATTGGATACTATTATTTGAATTTGTATTGAGATTTTTTAGGCATATTTTAGGCTTTTATGTGTTTAACATTGTGATTTTTATTGCATAGTATATATGGAAGTGTGAGTGTTGTATGATCAACTATAGTTGGAAGTGAATGTGTGTTTTTTATTATATACAAGGTTCAAAATAAATTTTGGAAATATCAAAACGGCTAAAATAGCATTTTTAAAGGTTGATATATATAGAGTCTCATACATATCTATATTTCCTACCGCTCCAAGCACCAACTATATAAATTATTTGTTATATTTGATTTCCAAACTATCCAGGAAGGGGATAGTTATTTTAGTTAGGCTGAGTAGGATAGGTTTAGCGCTTCACCCAATTAACTGTTGACAAACTATACCTGGTATATGAACTGCAGAAATTAGACAGGAGCTGGTTTCCGCCCAAAGAAGTATCCGAGATACTTCTTTCATAGCTTGAGGACTGTGAGTCCTACACTGATGATTGACATATGCCACAGTTGTGATATTGTCTGTCTCAAAACAAATGAATGGTTCTCTCTTCAATAGAGGCCAAAACTGAAGAGCCCTGAGAATCGCACAGAGTTCCAAAATATTTATTGGTAATCTCGCCTCTTGAGATTTCCAAACCCCTTGTGCTGTCAGAGATCTCTACCCAACTCCCCAACCTGAAACACTCACATCTGTTGTGATCACAGTCCAGGTTGGATGAACGAAAGAGGCCCCTAGAATAATATGATGGTGATCTAACCACCAAGTCAGAGATAGTCAAGCATTGGGATTTAAGGATATTAATTGTGATATCCTTGTATAATCCCTGCACCATTGGTTCAGAATACAAAGCTGGAAAGGTCTCATATGAAAACGAGCAAAAGGGGTCGTGTTCGATGCTGCAGTCATGAGACCTAAAACTTCCATGCACATAGCTACTGAAGGGAATGACTGAGACTGTAGGTTCCGACAAGCTGCAACCAATTTCAAACGTCTCTTGTCTGTTAGAGACAGAGTCATGGACACTGAATCTATCTGGAAACCTAAAAATGAGACCCTTGTCTGCGGAATCAAGGAACTTTTTGGTAAAGTGATCCTCCAACCATGTCTTTGAAGAAACAACACTAGCTGATTCGTGTGAGATTCTGCAGAATGTAAAGACTGAGCTAGTACCAAGATATCTTCCAAATAAGGAAACACCGCAATACCCCGCTCTCTGATTACAGAGAGTAGGGCACCGAGAACCTTTGAAAAGATTCTTGGAGCTGTCGCTAGCCCAAAAAGAAGAGCAACAAATTGGTAATGCTTGTCTAGAAAAGAGAATCTCAGGAACTGATTGTGATCTGGATGAATCGGAATATGAAAATATGCATCCTGTAAGTCTATTGTGGATATATAATGCCATTGCTGAACAAAAGGCAGAATAGTCCTTATAGTCACCATCTTGAAAGTTGGTACTCTTACATATTGATTCAAAATTTTTAGATCCAAAACTGGACTGAATGAATTTTCTTTCTTTGGGACAATGAATCGATTTGAATAAAACCCCAGACCCTGTTCCTGAAACGGAACTGGCATGATTACCCCTGATAACTCCAGATCTGAAACACACTTCAGGAAAGCCTGAGCCTTTACTGGGTTTGCTGGAATGCATGAGAGAAAAAATCTTCTCACAGGCGGTCTTACTCTGAATCCTATTCTGTACCCCTGAGAAACATTACTCTAAATCCATTGATTTTTGACCGAATTGATCCAAACATCTTTGAAAAATCTTAATCTGCCCCCTACCAGCTGAGCTGGAATGGGGGCCGCACCTTCATGTGGATTTGGGGGCTGTCTTTGATCTCTTAAATGGCTTGGATTTATTCCAATTTGAGTAAGGCTTCCAATTGGAAACAGATTCCTTGGGGGAAGGATTAGGTTTCTGTTCCTTATTTTGTCGAAAGGAACGAAAATGGTTAGAAGCTTTAAATTTACCCTTAGGTCTTTTATTCTGAGGCAAAAAAACTCCCTTCCCCCCAGTGACGGTTGAAATTATTGAATCCAACTGAGAACCAAATAATGTATTACCTTGAAAGAAAGAGATAGCAATCTGAACTTAGAAGTCATGTCAGCATTCCAAGATTTAAGCCACAAAGCTCTTCTAGCTAAAATAGCTAAATACATAGATTTAACATCAATTTTGATGATATCAAAAATGGCATCACAAATAAAATTATTAGCATTTTGAAGCAAGCAAACAATGCTAAACAAATCAGAATCCAATTCTTGCTGCGCTAATTGTTCCAACCAAAAAGTTGACGCAGCTGCAACATCAGCCAAAGAAATTGCAGTCCTGAGAAGATGACCTGAATATAAATACGCTTTCCTTAGATAAGATTCAAGTTTCCTATCTAAAGGATCTTTAAAAGAAGTACTATCTTCCGTAGGAATAGTAGTACGTTTAGCAAGAGTAGAGATAGCCCCATCGACTTTGGGGATCTTTTCCCAAAACTCTAAAGAAACTGCTGGCAAAGGATAAAAAAATGTAAACCTTGAAGAAGGAATAAAAGAAGTACCAGGCCTATTCCATTCCTTAGAAATCATATCAGAAATAGCATCAGGAACTGGAAAAACCTCTGGAATAACCACAGAAGGTTTATAAACAGAATTTAAACGTTTACTAGTTTTAATATCAAGAGGAATAGTTTCCTCCATATCCAATGTAATCAACACTTCTTCTAACAAGGAACCAATATACTCTATTTTAAATAAATAAGAAGATTTGTCAGTGTCAATATCTGAAGCAGGATCTTCTGAATCAGATAGATCCCCATCAGAGAAGGATAAATCAGCATATTGCCGGGTCATTTAAAATTTAATCAACTTTGTGAGAAGTTTTAAAAGACCTTACGTTTATTAGAAGGCGGGATGGCAGACAAAGCCTTCTGAATAGAATCAGAAATAAATTCTTTTAAATTTACAGGTATATCTTGTGCATTAGATGTTGAAGAAACAGCAACAGGTAATGAACTTCTACTGATGGATACATTCTCTGCATGTAAAAGTTTATCATGACAACTATTACAAACCACAGCAGGAGATATAACCTCCACAAGTTTACAACAAATGGACTTAGCTTTGGTAGAACTGTTATCATGAAGCAGGGATCCAACAGATACTTCTGAGACAGGATCAAATTGAGACATCTTGAAAATGTAAGAGAAAAAAACAACATATAAAGCAAAATTATCAATTTCCTTATATGGCAGTTTCAGGCATGGGAAAAAATGCAAACAGCATAGCCCTCTGATAGAGAAAAAAGGCAAGAGGCATATAGGAATGGGGTCTAAAATAATGAAAATATTTGGCGCCAAGTATGACGCACAACAAACAGAAAAATATTTTTTTGGCGCCAAAAACATCTGTAATGACACACTCGCATCACGGATGACGCAACCTTGTGAAGGACTCAGCGTCAACTAAGACACCAGAAATGACGAATTTGTGTTAACGAACGTAACTTTGCGCCAAAAAAATCTTGCGCCAAGAATGACGCAATAAACTTTGGCATTTTGCACGCAAATTTAAAAGACAGTAAATTGAAAAAAAGACTAAACCCCAGGTAAGAATTTTTTTTTTAATTTTAGGAAACTGACAGTCTGCAAAAGGAAATATACTGAAACCTGAATCATGGCAAATATAAGTACAATACATATATTTAGAACTTTATATAAATACATAAAGTGCCAAACCATAGCTGAGAGTGTCTTAAGTAATAAAACCATACTTACCAAAAGACACCCATACACATATAGCAGATAGCCAAACCAGTACTGAAACAGTTATCAGTAGAGGTAATGAAATATGAGAGTATATCGTCGATCTGAAAAGGGAGGTAGGAGATGAATCTCTACGACCGATAACAAAGAACTTATGAAATAGATCCCACGTGAGGAAAACCATTGTATTCAATAGATGATACTCCCTTCACATCCCTCTGAAATTCACTGTACTCTGAGAGGAATCGGGCTTTAAAATGCTGAGAAGCGCATATCAACGTAGAAATCTTAGCACAAACCTACTTCACCACCTCCATAGGAGGCAAAGTTTGTAAAACTGAATTGTGGGTGTGGTGAGGGGTGTATTTATAGGCATTTTGAGGTTTGGGAAACTTTGCCCCTCCTGGTAGGATTGTATATCCCATACGTCACTAGCTCATGGACTCTTGCCAATTACATGAAAGAAATGGGATTTAAGTGATCATAGTTTTTCAAATAGAAAAGTGAAGAAAAACATGAAAAAAGGCATTTCAAATTAATTTCTGATAGATTAAAATACTGCATTTAAAAGTGTTGTCATATAGATTGGAACACTGCTGCAGAAAGTTTCTCAATGCAAAGTATTAGAGTAGTACATGCCATGCAAAATGACTTGTAAACCACAATCATGGCCCTACTGGAGATGGAACCTAAGACTCCCTGATTTCTGTTTTTCACCTGGTCCCTAGTTAGCTTTATCTGCTAGTACTCTCTGGATTATGTATGTCATTTCTCTCTGGTTCAAGTGTGTAGTCATCCGAAATGGAATTTGTGTGTCAGCCCTATCCTCTAGTTTGTCGCGTGGATTGTACTTCCTGGTTCTAACCCCAGCCTGGATTCTGAATACCCATTTGCTTTAGTCTTGCCTGCTAATATAAAATGTTATGTTTATATAAATGTCTATATAAAATGTTATGTTATGCATAAAGAAAAAACTTGTAATATAATTTCATTATGTACATTAGCTGTGAAATTTGAGAAATTTCTTATTCTCAGAACTCAAATTGCACCCTGCTGACCTCTCATAGCTAACCATGCTATATATCTGTCCCTTTTTGGCTTTATCAGATAACAACTTAAAAACAACACTTTTTATACTAATTTTATGACGTTGGCTAGCCTTGTTGTCTGTGTACTAAAGTCCAGATCTTGCCTGCAAACAAATGTAAGCTGCTAAGAAATGCATATGGCAATGCAGTTTTGTTGCCTTACAAGCAATGTGTCAATGATTTTAGAGAGATCTCTTCTTTTTAACTTTCATTCAATAAAAGTAATTTTTTACATATTAAAGCTCACTGTGGGCCCGATGATCTAAACTTCGCCAGATCATACGTGGCTTTTCTCGCCAATACATGCAGAGGCTTCTCTGGTGGAATTATCGTAAAAAAGGGGCAGTCTCTGCGAGCGGTGAGATGTCTTCTATTAAAAATAATGGAGCTTGCTGGAAAGGGAAATTTTGCACCGTAGAGTGAAGTAAGTAGTGAGCAGAGGGTGCACTTTAAAAAGTAAATCTTGCATCCAATATAAATCACATTATGCTGCTTTCTTCATATAGCATTTTACAGTTGCCTATATTTTCATATGCATGTGTTCTTCTATTATAGTATTAAGTATTTTGAGTGTTTTGATAAAAACTCTCCGACCTTTTATTTTGCGAGAAAAATCTGTGATCTGTAGTGTAAAAATCTTTACAGAATTACACTGGGATTATAAAAACAATTTCATGTGCACAATTTTACAATAAAACAACAATTACATTTTGTATTATAAGTACCAATTTCTGGCCTAGATTTAGAGTTGGGCGGTAGCCGTCAAAACCAGCGTTGGTTTTTACCGCCCTCTGGTATTTGGAGCCAGTCATTAAAGGGTCTAACGCTCACTTTCCAGCCGCGACTTTTCCATACCGCAGATCCCCTTACGTCAATTGCGTATCCTATCTTTTCAATGGGATCTTTCTAACGCCGGTATTTAGAGTCGTGGCTGAAGTGAGCGTTAGAAATCTAACGTCAAAACTCCAGCCGCAGAAAAAAGTCAGTAGTTAAGAGCTTTCTGGGGTAACGCCGGTTCATAAAGCTCTTAACTACTGTGCTCTAAGGTACACTAACACCCATAAACTACCTATGTACCCCTAAACCGAGGTCCCCCCACATCGCCACTACTCTATTAAAAAATTTTAACCCCTAATCTGCCGACCGCACACCGCTGCCACCTACATTATAGCTATGTACCCCTAATCTGCTGCGCCTAACACCGCCGACCCCTATATTATATTTATTAACCCCTAATCTGCCCCCCTCAACGTCGTCTCCACCTGCCTACACTTATTAACCCCTAATCTGCCGAGCGGACCGCACCGCTACCATAATAAAGTTATCAACCCCTAATCCGCCTCACTCCCGCCTCAATAACCCTATAATAAGTAGTATTAACCCCTAATCTGCCCTCCCTAACATCGCCGACACCTAACTTCAATTATTAACCCCTAATCTGCCGACCGAATCTCGCAGCTACTGTAATAAATGGATTAACCCCTAAAGCTAAGTCTAACCCTAACACTAACACCCTCCTAAGTTAAATATAATTTAAATCTAACGAAATAAATTAACTCTTATTAAATAACTTATTCCTATTTAAAGCTAAATACTTACCTGTAAAATAAACCCTAATATAGCTACAATATAAATTATAATTATATTACAGCTATTTTAGGATTTATATTTATTTTACAGGTAACTTTGTATTTATTTTAACCAGGTACAATAGCTATTAAATAGTTAATAACTATTTAATAGCTACCTAGTTAAAATAATTACAAAATGACCTGTAAAATAAATCCTAACCTAAGTTACAATTAAACCTAACACTACACTATCAATAAATTAATTAAATAAAATCCCTAAAATGATCTACAATTAAACCTAACACTACACTATCAATAAATAAATTAAATAAAATTCCTACAAATAAATACAATTAAATAAACTAACTAAAGTACAAAAAATAAAAAAGAACTAAGTTACAAAAAATAAAAAAATATTTAAAAACAAAAAAAGATCTTCCTACCTTGTCTTCACCATGCCAGGTATCACTGATCGTTCCAGGCTCCAAAATCTTCATCCAAGCCCAAGCGGGGGCTGGCGATCCATAATCTGGCGGCTGAAGAGGTCCAGAAGAGGCTCCGAAGTCTTCATCCTATCCGGGAAGAAGAGGCGATCTGGACCGGCAACCATCTTGATCCAAGCGGCATCTTCTATCTTCATCCGATGACGACCGGCTCCATCTTGAAGACCTCCACCGCGGACCCATCTTCTTCTTCCGACGACTTCCCGACGAATGACGGTTCCTTTAAGGGACGTCATCCAAGATGGCGTCCCTCGAATTCCGATTGGCTGATAGGATTCTATCAGCCAATCGGAATTAAGGTAGGAAAATTCTGATTGGCTGATGGAATCAGCCAATCAGAATCAAGTTCAATCCGATTGGCTGATCCGATCAGCCAATCAGATTGAGCTTGCATTCTATTGGCTGATCGGAACAGCCAATAGAATGCGAGCTCAATCTGATTGGCTGATTGAATCAGCCAATCGGATTGAACTTGATTCTGATTGGCTGATTCCATCAGCCAATCAGAATTTTCCTACCTTAATTCCGATTGGCTGATAGAATCCTATCAGCCAATCGTAATTCGAGGGACGCCATCTTGGATGACGTCCCTTAAAGGAACCATCATTCGTCGGGAAGTCGTCGGAAGAAGAAGATGGGTCCGCGGTGGAGGTCTTCAAGATGGAGCCGGTCGGAAGATAGAAGATGCCGCTTGGATCAAGATGGTTGCCGGTCCAGATCGCCTCTTCTTCCCGGATAGGATGAAGACTTCGGAGCCTCTTCTGGACCTCTTCAGCCGCCGGATTATGGATCGCCAACCCCCGCTTGGGCTTGGATGAAGATTTTGGAGCCTGGAACGATCGGTGATACCTGGCATGGTGAAGACAAGGTAGGAAGATCTTCAGGGGCTTAGTGTTAGGTTTATTTAAGGGGGGTTTGGGTTAGATTAGGGGTATGTGGGTGGTGGGTTGTAATGTTGGGGGGGTATTGTATGTTTTTTTTTACAGGCAAAAGAGCTGAATTCTTTGGGGCATGCCCCGCAAAGGGCCCTTTTAAGGGCTGGTAAGGTAAAAGAGCTTTGAACTTTTGTAATTTAGAATAGGTTAGGGCATTTTTTTTATTTTGGGGGTCTTTGTTATTTTATTAGGGGGCTTAGAGTAGGTGTAATTAGTTTAAAATTGTTGTAATATTTTTCTTATGTTTGTAAATATTTTTTTATTTTTTGTAACTTAGTTCTTTTTTATTTTTTGTACTTTATTTAGTTTATTTAATTGTATTTATTTGTAGGATTATTTATTGATAGTGTAGTGTTAGGTTTAATTGTAGATAATTGTAGGTATTTTATTTAATTAATTTATTGTTAGTGTAGTGTTAGGTTTAATTGTAACTTAGGTTAGGATTTATTTTACAGGTAATTTTGTAATTATTTTAACTAGGTAGCTATTAAATAGTTCTTAACTATTTAATAGCTATTGTGCCTGGTTAAAATAAATACAAAGTTGCCTGTAAAATAAATATTAATCCTAAAATATCTACAATATAATTATAATTTATATTGTAGCTATATTAGGGTTTATTTTACAGGTAAGTATTTAGATTTAAATAGGAATAATTTATTTAATAAGAGTTAATTTATTTAGTTAGATAAAAATTATATTTAACTGAGGGGGGTGTTAGTGTTAGGGTTAAACTTAGCTTTAGGGGTTAATACATTTATTATAGTAGCGGTGAGCTCCGATCGGCAGATTAGGGGTTAATTATTGTAGGTAGCTGGCGGCGACGTTGTGGGGGGCAGATTAGGGGTTAATAAATATAATATAGGGGTCGGCGGTGTTAGGGGCAGCAGATTAGGGGTACATAGGTATAATGTAGGTAGCGGCGGTATACGGAGCGGCAGATTAGGGGTTAAAAAAAATATGCAGGTGTCAGCGATAGCGGGGGCGGCAGATTAGGGGTTAATAAGTGTAAGGTTAGGGGTGTTTAGACTCGGGGTACATGTTAGAGTGTTAGGTGCAGACGTAGGAAGTGTTTCCCTATAGAAAACAATGGGGCTGCGTTAAGAGCTGAACGCTGCTTTTTTGCAGGTGTTAGGTTTTTTTTCAGCTCAAACTGCCCCATTGTTTTCTATGGGGGAATCGTGCACGAGCACGTTTTTGAAGCTGGCCGCGTCCGTAAGCACCGCTGGTATCGAGAGTTGCAGTGGCGTTAAATTATGCTCTACGCTCCCTTTTTGGAGCCTAACGCACTGAAAACCCAGCCCTTCTGTGAACTCTAAATACCAGCGGTATTTAAAAGGTGTGGGAGAAAAAAAGCAAGCGTAGCTAACGCACCCCTTTGGCCGCCAAACTCTAAATCTAGCCGTCTGTGTCTTCTTTGCGCATCCAGTGTACTTAAATTACAATTTACACTGTGCATATTTGCTATAATTTACATACACATTTTATGTTTTGATAAAATATGATTTTTGATGCACCTTAAAAATACAATTTGAGTGATTGGTTCAATTATTCATTTTGTAAGATTTTTTAAAATACGAATTTCATTGTGCACTTTTGTAATGTACGCATCTCTTACCCATACCAAAATGCAGTATATGCTCCTTAGACATCATTCCACCACGGAGTGTGGAGGTATCTTTCTCTTCCGAAGCCTAGACAACTATCTCCTTCAAATAATGCAAATGGTGTGTGTTAAAAAATAATTGCAGTAAAAAGGAGGTTAATTCATCTTAAAATTGCTAAGTTTTAATTGATATGTTATTCTATAAAAACACAACAGAAATATCTTGTAATATTAATTGTTTACTGTCAATTTAAACTACCTCCTGCCTATTCAGAACAACACATCATTTATCGCTGAACTGTCAGATTACTATAGTTTCTAATAGATTTGTGGTTTCAAATTTCAGTACCCCTACAAATAACTGTTGTTTAAGACTTAAATAATAGAGTAAAATAGAAGTGGAAAAGAAACCAAAAGTAGACATATGTTATCAGGACTGCCACTGGATATTTTGGGGCCCCTTACTAAACCATTGATTACCCCACATGCAATTTTTGGCTAAGTGAATAATATTTGTGCTCACAGAAAAAGAGAAATACACACAGAAACACTCACACAGATACACACTTACACAGAAAAACACACAGAACACTAACACAGATACAAACTAACACAGTCACACATTAACACATTCACACAGACACACATACAGACCCACACTAACACAGAGACAAACACAAACAAAAACATACACACGGACACAAACACAGATATAGAGAGACATCTAGCAAACATAGACACATGCTAATATATACACACGGATGGACACACACATATAGAAACACAAAACACACTAACACATACAGACAGAGACAATAACACAGACACAACCTAACACAGACACAAGTTTAGGAGGCAATTAAGCCCCTAACTCTCCCAGCTACCACCATTTTTTTATAAAAAAATAAACATTGTCCCAAACTGCCAGCACCTAAGAAAATTATTGGGGAAATGCACCTGTGTTAGAAAACCCCGGGCCCCCTGCACTCTGCAGTAATGCGCACTGCTGCAATTAAAACAAGGGTCTCATGACCCAAGCACACAATAGAATGTGGGCTGAATAGCAAGGCTCTGGGACCCAGGCCCCCTGTAATAGTGCAGTCTCACTCTGCCACAGTTAAAAAAAAAACATGTTCAGTGGCTGCTACTGGATGGGTGAGTGAGTGTACAGATATATATGGGGGAAGTAACAGAACTGTGCACCTGGCATATGGTATCCACTGTCAGCATCCTGGTTAGCGAATGGGTGCTACTTGGTAGGTGAGTGGGTGACAAGCCCTACAGTGGTTGTACAGATATAAATGGGGAGTAACAGTATCTGTCAGCCTTATGCAGGAGGTCATATGGTACCCACTGTCAGCATCCTGCTTAGTGAATGAGTTCTACTAGATACCTGGAGAAGTGCATACTGCGCATTGGTGTAAGGACAGATGCTGGTAGCCTGGATCCATGTACGGATGATGGGGGCAGATGTGAGGAGCAGATAGTAGTTGTGCCAGTGCAAGAGGGGATGGGATAAATGAGGCACAAGGAAAGGGAGTAGATGGAGCAAAAGAAGTGGGAGGAAAAATTAGCACAAGAAGAGGGAAGTAAATAAGGCACAAGGAGAGGTAGGTAAATGGGATATAAGCAAAGGATGGTAGAGGGGGCATTTCGGTGATACAGGAAGAGGGTGTAGATAGGGTAGATGGAGCACAGGAAGAGGGGTAGATAGATAGGGTGACAGAGTGGGCATAACCAAGTATTGCTTTGTCTTCCCGGCCTAGCTCAAGGAAACAGAGCCAGGGACACAGCATCTGCCCCCTGAATCTGGCAGTACTAGCCCTGGAAGAACAGAATGACCCACAGTGAGTTGTACACCCCTTGCTAGTTACCCCCTCTAGTTAAACCCCCTGGCTTCTTACCTGCATCCCCGACCACCTGCATCTTTTAGCTCAGTAAATTAATAGGCCAGAAGCTGTGCGGCGAGCATCCTGTATGCGGCTGCTCCATGGGGATAAGCCAGCGGCAGTGGGTGATGTACCTCTGATGTGCAGTTTTCCACCCCTGGAGGCCACCTCTTAAACTTGGTGCCAAATTCACGCTGTCAAAAAGAGCTACCATGTTGAGATTTGCTACCTCAACATGAGCATGCTCACAATTACGTAATCGCACTTCACATATGTTTGAAAGGAATGTGTGGAATGTGATTATGTAATCAGCAGCATGCACAGATTACAGGTAGCACATATCAACATATATACGCTGCACTGCAATTCCCCCATCTTCACTGTCTTTGTTGCCTCCATCTGGGGGGTTCAAGAGGGGTGCCCCTTCAATCCTCTGGCATACACCCCAAGTAAACCTCCCCCCTTGAACTCCCCCAGGCAAAGGCAAAAAAGATAGTGAAGTTTGGGGTATTACAGTGCAACCTGTATATTTGTCTGATTAACAATGCATACACTGGGCTTAGAATGACTTAGAAACACTAAGCAGTTACAGATAAGGTAGCTCTTTTCGACAGAAGAAGCGGTTGTCGAGATTTGCTATGTGTAATCTATACATTCTTACAATAATGTTATCGCATTCCACGCATTCCTTTCAAACATATGTGGAATGAGATTATGTAATTTTGAGCATGCCCAGGTCTAGGTAGCAAATCTCAACAAGGCTGCTCTTTTTGATAGGACACCATCACTTTAAAGAAATGTAACACGGTAACAGATACCAGCTTTAGCCCCACCCTCCTGCTTTCAGCAGTTACATACTCTGCTGTAATTTAAAAATAAAGGGTCCAGGTCCACACCTTGCTATAGAAAAGCACTTGTATTAGCACGACTCTGGGGTCTGGGCCCCCTGTAATAGTGCCCTCTCACTCTGTAATAATTTAAAGAACAAAAAAACACATCCCAGACTAAAGAATAAAGAAAATGGGGGGTGAAATGGAAACTGTGTTTACTTGGCCTTGGGCACCCCTGGCCCCCCATGCCCCTTACATCAGTCAACTCTTCACCCCATGATGGAATTACTATAAGTAATTCTTATAATGTTACTTAATTTAACACAGAATAAGCATCAAAATCTATTAAAATAAAACAGCATGAAAATAGTTATTCTGATAATTATGATTACACCTAAGCACATCCATGAAAAACAAATATTAATGCTCTTACAACCTTAGACATCAGGGGGGAGATTACATATTTACGGCGTAAGTTTCGGCACAACTGCTGACACCCACACCTACAGTAAGTTCACCTCGCACATTGGGTGAATCACATATACTGCGCCGGCAGATCGACTACTAATGTAAGTCACATAAACTGGAGAGGTTCAGAAATACACATTTTTAGAGTCGCCACTGACTTATGGCAGTATATGAACTGCCGGCACCTAAGTAAAAAACAAAAAAGTTAAAATCGCCCTTAAAAATCTAACCCGCCTCCCAAAAATGAAACCGACATGTCAAAATCCCTATATCCGCAATCCCACCACATCGCAACTACTAATAAAAGTATTAACCACTAAACCGCCAACCCCCAACATCACAATCTAACTTAATACACTATTAACTCCTAATTTGCCAACCTCACATTGCAAAGTACCTAATTAACCTATTAACCCCTAAACCGCCAACCACCCCACAACGCAAACTACCTAAGTAACCTGTTAACCCCTTAACCACCAACCCCCACAATAAAAACTACCTAATTAACCTATTAACCCCTAAACCACCAACCCCCACAACGCAAAGTATTAAACTAATAACTAAGCCCCCTCACCTTACACCCCCTAACCCCAAATACAATACACTAACATAAAATAAAAAAAATACTAACTACATTAAAAAATAATAAAGATTTACAATAAATAAAAAAAACTAAATTACTTTAAAAACCCTAACATTACTGAAAATAAACTACGTACCCTTACTCAA
Organism: Bombina bombina; assembly: GCF_027579735.1. Taxonomy (NCBI): domain Eukaryota; kingdom Metazoa; phylum Chordata; class Amphibia; order Anura; family Bombinatoridae; genus Bombina; species Bombina bombina. Next base: position 259,600,814 of record NC_069500.1, read on the forward strand.
CATAAAAAACTAACGCATAGATTTAGAGTTTTGTCGGTAAAGACCCGCGGTACTAACGCTGCTTTTTATCCAGCACACCCTTAAGACAACATTGGTATTTAGAGTTGTCTGAATGGCTACGTTAGCCTCAGAAAAGGGAGTGTTGAGCATAATTTAGCTCCACTTCAACCCTCAATACCAGTGTTGCCTACGGTAGCGGTAAGCTGGAAAAACGTGCTAGTGCACGATATCCCCATAGGAAACAATGGGGCTAAGCTGGCTGAAAAAAAAACTAACACCTGCAAAAAAGCAGTGTTCAGCTCCTAACGCAGCCCTATTGTTTCCTATGGGGAAACATTCTCTAAGTCTACACCTAACACCCTAACATAAACCCTGAGTCTAAACACCCCTAATATTAGACTTATTAACCCCTAATCTGCCGCCCCCGCTATCGCTGATACCTGCATTATATTATTAACCCCTAATCTGCCGCTCCGGACACCGCCGCCACCTAGCTATGAACCCCTAATCTACTGCCCCTAACATCGGCGACACCTATATTATATTTATTACCCCCTAATCTGCCCCCCCTATGTCGCCGCCACCACCTACCTACACTTATTAACCCCTTATCTGCCGACCGGACCTCGCCGCCACTATAATAAATGTATTAACCCCTAAACCGCCGCACTCCCGCCTCGCAAACACTATAATAAATAGTATTAACCCATAATCTGCCCTCCCTAACATCGCCGCCACCTACCTACAAATATTAACCCCTAATCTCCAGCCCGCAACGTCACCGCTACTATAATAAATTTATTAACCCCTAAACCTAAGTCTAACCCTAACCCTAACACCCCTCCTAAATTAAATATAATTTAAATTAATCTAAATAAATGTACTATAATTAAATACATTTTACCTATTTAAAAATAAATACTTACCTATAAAATAAACCCTAATATAGCTACAATATAACTAATAGTTATTAACTATTTAATAGCTATTGTACCTAGTTAAAATAAATACAAAGATGCCTGTAAAATAAATATTAAATCCTAAAATAGCTATAATGTAACTATTTAATAGCTATCTAGTTACAATAATTACAAAATTACCTGTAAAATAAATCCTAACCTAAGTTACAAATACGCCTAACACTACACTATCAATAAATTAATTAAATAAATTACCTACAATTAGCTAAACTAAAATACAATTAAATAAACTAATCTATAATACAAAAAAATGTGAGCTCAATCTGATTGGCTGATTGGATCAGCCATTCGGATTGAACTTGATCTGATTGGCTGATTGAATCAGCCAATCAGATTTTTCTTACCTTAATTCCGATTGGCTGATAGAATCCTATCAGCCAATCGGAATTCGAGGGACGCCATCTTGGATGACATCCCTTAAAGGAACCGTCATTCGTCGTTAGTCCGTCGGTTGAAGAGGATGGCTCCGCGTCGGCTGGCTGGAAGATGGCTCCGCTCTGCTCCGGATGGATGAAGATAGAAGACCCCGCTTGGATGAAGACTTCTACCGGATGGAGGACCTCTTCTTGCCCCGCTTGGATGAAGACTTCTACCGGATGGAGGACATCTTCTTGCTCCGCTTGGATGAAGAATTCAGCTCAGCTGAGTGAAGACGACTCAAGGTAGGGAGATCTTCAGGGGGTTAGTGTTAGGTTTATTTAAGGGGGGTTTGGGTGGGTTAGAATAGGGGTATGTGGGTGGTGGGTTTTAATGTTGGGGGGATATTGCATTTTTATTTACATGTAAAAGAGCTGATTACTTTGGGGCAATGCCCCACAAATGGCCCTTTTAAGGGCTGGTAAAAGAGCTGATTACTTTTTAATTTAGAATAGGGTAGGGCATTTTATTATTTTGGGGGGCTTTTTTATTTTATTAGGGGGCTTAGATTAGGTGTAATTAGTTTAAACTTCTTGTAAAAAATGTTTATTTTCTGTAATTTAGTGTTTGGTTTTTTTTGTATTATAGATTAGTTTATTTAATTGTATTTTAGTTTAGCTAATTGTAGGTAATTTATTTAATTAATTTATTGATAGTGTAGTGTTAAATAGTTAATAACTATTTAATAGCTATTGTACCTAGTTAAAATAAATACAAAGTTAAAATAAATACAAAGTTGCCTGTAAAATAAATATAAATCCTAAAATAGCTACAATGTAACTATTAGTTATATTGTAGCTATATTAGGGTTTATTTTATAGGTAAGTATTTATTTTTAAATAGGAAAAATGTATTTAATTATAGTACATTTATTTAGATTAATTTAAATTATATTTAACTTAGGGGGGTGTTAGGGTTAGACTTAGGTTTAGGGGTTAATAAATTTATTATAGTAGCGGCGACGTTGCTGGCGGGAGATTAGGGGTTAATATTTGTAGGTAGGTGGCGGCGATGTTGCCTCCATCTGGGGGGTTCAAGAGGGGTGCCCCTTCAATCCTCTGGCATACACCCCAAGTAAACCTCCCCCCTTGAACTCCCCCAGGCAAAGGCAAAAAAGATAGTGAAGTTTGGGGTATTACAGTGCAACCTGTATATTTGTCTGATTAACAATGCATACACTGGGCTTAGAATGACTTAGAAACACTAAGCAGTTACAGATAAGGTAGCTCTTTTCGACAGAAGAAGCGGTTGTCGAGATTTGCTATGTGTAATCTATACATTCTTACAATAATGTTATCGCATTCCACGCATTCCTTTCAAACATATGTGGAGTGAGATTATGTAATTTTGAGCATGCCCAGGTCTAGGTAGCAAATCTCAACAAGGCTGCTCTTTTTGATAGGACACCATCACTTTAAAGAAATGTAACACGGTAACAGATACCAGCTTTAGCCCCACCCTCCTGCTTTCAGCAGTTACATACTCTGCTGTAATTTAAAAATAAAGGGTCCAGGTCCACACCTTGCTATAGAAAAGCACTTGTATTAGCACGACTCTGGGGTCTGGGCCCCCTGTAATAGTGCCCTCTCACTCTGTAATAATTTAAAGAACAAAAAAACACATCCCAGACTAAAGAATAAAGAAAATGGGGGGTGAAATGGAAACCGTGTTTACTTGGCCTTGGGCACCCCTGGCCCCCCATGCCCCTTACATCAGTCAACTCTTCACCCCATGATGGAATTACTATAAGTAATTCTTATAATGTTACTTAATTTAACACAGAATAAGCATCAAAATCTATTAAAATAAAACAGCATGAAAATAGTTATTCTGATAATTATGATTACACCTAAGCACATCCATGAAAAACAAATATTAATGCTCTTACAACCTTAGACATCAGGGGGGAGATTACATACAGGGAGTGCAGAATTATTAGGCAAATGAGTATTTTGACCACATCATCCTCTTTATGCATGTTGTCTTACTCCAAGCTGTATAGGCTCGAAAGCCTACTACCAATTAAGCATATTAGGTGATGTGCATCTCTGTAATGAGAAGGGGTGTGGTCTAATGACATCAACACCCTATATCAGGTGTGCATAATTATTATGCAACTTCCTTTCCTTTGGCAAAATGGGTCAAAAGAAGGACTTGACAGGCTCAGAAAAGTCAAAAATAGTGAGATATCTTGCAGAGGGATGCAGCACTCTTAAAATTGCAAAGCTTCTGAAGCGTGATCATCGAACAATAAAGCGTTTCATTCAAAATAGTCAACAGGGTCGCAAGAAGCGTGTGGAAAAACCAAGGCGCAAAATAACTTCCCATGAACTGAGAAAAGTCAAGCGTGCAGCTGCCAAGATGCCACTTGCCACCAGTTTGGCCATATTTCAGAGCTGCAACATCACTGGAGTGCCCAAAAGCACAAGGTGTGCAATACTCAGAGACATGGCCAAGGTAAGAAAGGCTGAAAGACGACCACCACTGAACAAGACACACAAGCTTAAACGTCAAGACTGGGCCAAGAAATATCTCAAGACTGATTTTTCTAAGGTTTTATGGACTGATGAAATGAGAGTGAGTCTTGATGGGCCAGATGGATGGGCCCGTGGCTGGATTGGTAAAGGGCAGAGAGCTCCAGTCCGACTCAGACGCCAGCAAGGTGGAGGTGGAGTATTGGTTTGGGCTGGTATCATCAAAGATGAGCTTGTGGAGCCTTTTTGGGTTGAGGATGGAGTCAAGCTCAACTCCCAGTCCTACTGCCAGTTTCTGGAAGACACCTTCTTCAAGCAGTGGTACAGGAAGAAGTCTGCATCCTTCAAGAAAAACATGATTTTCATGCAGGACAATGCTCCATCACACGCGTCCAAGTACTCCACAGCGTGGCTGGCAAGAAAGGGTATAAAAGAAGAAAATCTAATGACATGGCCTCCTTGTTCACCTGATCTGAACCCCATTGAGAACCTGTGGTCCATCATCAAATGTGAGATTTACAAGGAGGGAAAACAGTACACCTCTCTGAACAGTGTCTGGGAGGCTGTGGTTGCTGCTGCACGCAATGTTGATGGTGAACAGATCAAAACACTGACAGAATCCATGGATGGCAGGCTTTTGAGTGTCCTTGCAAAGAAAGGTGGCTATATTGGTCACTGATTTGTTTTTGTTTTGTTTTTGAATGTCAGAAATGTATATTTGTGAATGCTGAGATGTTATATTGGTTTCACTGGTAAAAATAAATAATTGAAATGGGTATATATTTGTTTTTTGTTAAGTTGCCTAATAATTATGCACAGTAATAGTCACCTGCACACACAGATATCCCCCTAAAATAGCTATAACTAAAAACAAACTAAAAACTACTTCCAAAACTATTCAGCTTTGATATTAATGAGTTTTTTTGGGTTCATTGAGAACATTGTTGTTGTTCAATAATAAAATTAATCCTCAAAAATACAACTTGCCTAATAATTCTGCACTCCCTGTATTTACGGCGTAAGTTTCGGCACAACTGCTGAAACCCACACCTACAGTAAGTTCACCTCGCACATTGGGTGAATCACATATACTGCGCCGGCAGATCGACTACTAATGTAAGTCACATAAACTGGAGAGGTTCAGAAATACACATTTTTAGAGTCGCCACTGACTTATGGCAGTATATGAACTGCCGGCACCTAAGTAAAAAACAAAAAAGTTAAAATCGCCCTTAAAAATCTAACCCGCCTCCCAAAAATGAAACCGACATGTCAAAATCCCTATATCCGCAATCCCACCACATCGCAACTACTAATAAAAGTATTAACCACTAAACCGCCAACCCCCAACATCACAATCTAACTTAATACACTATTAACTCCTAATTTGCCAACCTCACATTGCAAAGTACCTAATTAACCTATTAACCCCTAAACCGCCAACCACCCCACAACGCAAACTACCTAAGTAACCTGTTAACCCCTTAACCACCAACCCCCACAATAAAAACTACCTAATTAACCTATTAACCCCTAAACCACCAACCCCCACAACGCAAAGTATTAAACTAATAACTAAGCCCCCTCACCTTACACCCCCTAACCCCAAATACAATACACTAACATAAAATAAAAAAAATACTAACTACATTAAAAAATAATAAAGATTTACAATAAATAAAAAAAACTAAATTACTTTAAAAACCCTAACATTACTGAAAATAAACTACGTACCCTTACTCAACATAAAAAACTAACGCATAGATTTAGAGTTTTGTCGGTAAAGACCCGCGGTACTAACGCTGCTTTTTATCCAGCACACCCTTAAGACAACATTGGTATTTAGAGTTGTCTGAATGGCTGCGTTAGCCTCAGAAAAGGGAGTGTTGAGCATAATTTAGCTCCACTTCAACCCTCAATACCAGTGTTGCCTACGGTAGCGGTAAGCTGGAAAAACGTGCTAGTGCACGATATCCCCATAGGAAACAATGGGGCTAAGCTGGCTGAAAAAAAAACTAACACCTGCAAAAAAGCAGTGTTCAGCTCCTAACGCAGCCCTATTGTTTCCTATGGGGAAACATTCTCTAAGTCTACACCTAACACCCTAACATAAACCCTGAGTCTAAACACCCCTAATATTAGACTTATTAACCCCTAATCTGCCGCCCCCCGCTATCGCTGATACCTGCATTATATTATTAACCCCTAATCTGCCGCTCCGGACACCGCCGCCACCTAGCTATGAACCCCTAATCTACTGCCCCTAACATCGGCGACACCTATATTATATTTATTACCCCCTAATCTGCCCCCCCTATGTCGCCGCCACCACCTACCTACACTTATTAACCCCTTATCTGCCGACCGGACCTCGCCGCCACTATAATAAATGTATTAACCCCTAAACCGCCGCACTCCCGCCTCGCAAACACTATAATAAATAGTATTAACCCATAATCTGCCCTCCCTAACATCGCCGCCACCTACCTACAAATATTAACCCCTAATCTCCAGCCCGCAACGTCACCGCTACTATAATAAATTTATTAACCCCTAAACCTAAGTCTAACCCTAACCCTAACACCCCTCCTAAATTAAATATAATTTAAATTAATCTAAATAAATGTACTATAATTAAATACATTTTACCTATTTAAAAATAAATACTTACCTATAAAATAAACCCTAATATAGCTACAATATAACTAATAGTTATTAACTATTTAATAGCTATTGTACCTAGTTAAAATAAATACAAAGATGCCTGTAAAATAAATATTAAATCCTAAAATAGCTATAATGTAACTATTTAATAGCTATCTAGTTACAATAATTACAAAATTACCTGTAAAATAAATCCTAACCTAAGTTACAAATACACCTAACACTACACTATCAATAAATTAATTAAATAAATTACCTACAATTAGCTAAACTAAAATACAATTAAATAAACTAATCTATAATACAAAAAAATGTGAGCTCAATCTGATTGGCTGATTGGATCAGCCATTCGGATTGAACTTGATCTGATTGGCTGATTGAATCAGCCAATCAGATTTTTCTTACCTTAATTCCGATTGGCTGATAGAATCCTATCAGCCAATCGGAATTCGAGGGACGCCATCTTGGATGACATCCCTTAAAGGAACCGTCATTCGTCGTTAGTCCGTCGGTTGAAGAGGATGGCTCCGCGTCGGCTGGCTGGAAGATGGCTCCGCTCTGCTCCGGATGGATGAAGATAGAAGACCCCGCTTGGATGAAGACTTCTACCGGATGGAGGACCTCTTCTTGCCCCGCTTGGATGAAGACTTCTACCGGATGGAGGACATCTTCTTGCTCCGCTTGGATGAAGAATTCAGCTCAGCTGAGTGAAGACGACTCAAGGTAGGGAGATCTTCAGGGGGTTAGTGTTAGGTTTATTTAAGGGGGGTTTGGGTGGGTTAGAATATGGGTATGTGGGTGGTGGGTTTTAATGTTGGGGGGATATTGCATTTTTATTTACATGTAAAAGAGCTGATTACTTTGGGGCAATGCCCCACAAATGGCCCTTTTAAGGGCTGGTAAAAGAGCTGATTACTTTTTAATTTAGAATAGGGTAGGGCATTTTATTATTTTGGGGGGCTTTTTTATTTTATTAGGGGGCTTAGATTAGGTGTAATTAGTTTAAACTTCTTGTAAAAAATGTTTATTTTCTGTAATTTAGTGTTTGTTTTTTTTTGTATTATAGATTAGTTTATTTAATTGTATTTTAGTTTAGCTAATTGTAGGTAATTTATTTAATTAATTTATTGATAGTGTAGTGTTAAATAGTTAATAACTATTTAATAGCTATTGTACCTAGTTAAAATAAATACAAAGTTAAAATAAATACAAAGTTGCCTGTAAAATAAATATAAATCCTAAAATAGCTACAATGTAACTATTAGTTATATTGTAGCTATATTAGGGTTTATTTTATAGGTAAGTATTTATTTTTAAATAGGAAAAATGTATTTAATTATAGTACATTTATTTAGATTAATTTAAATTATATTTAACTTAGGGGGGTGTTAGGGTTAGACTTAGGTTTAGGGGTTAATAAATTTATTATAGTAGCGGCGACGTTGCTGGCGGGAGATTAGGGGTTAATATTTGTAGGTAGGTGGCGGCGATGTTAGGGAGGGCAGATTAGGGGTTAATACTATTTATTATAGTGTTTGCGAGGCGGGAGTGCGGCGGTTTAGGGGTTAATACATTTATTATAGTGGCGGCGAGGTCCAGTCAGCGGATTAGGGGTTAATAAGTGTAGGTAGTTGGCGGCGACGTTGGGGGGGGCAGATTAGGGGTTAATAAATATAATGTAGGTGTCGGTAATGTTAGGGGCAGCAGATTAGGGGTTCATAGCTATAATGTAGGTGGCGGCGATGTCCGGTCGAAAGATTAGGGGTTAAAAAAATTATTTTAGGGTTGGCGATGTGGGGGGGCCTCGGTTTAGGGGTTCATAGGTAGTTTATGGGTGTTAGTGTACTTTATAGCACAGTAGTTAAGAGCTTTATATTCCCGCGTTATTCCATAAAGCTCTTAACTACTGACTTTTTTTGACGGTAGGAGTCTTGTCGGTAGAGGCTCTACCGCTTACTTCTTCCAAGACTCGAAATACCAGCATTAGGCAAATCCCATAGAAAAGATAGGATACGCAATTGACGTAAGGGAATCTGCGGTAGCCTCGAGTCGCGGAAAGAAATAGAGCGGTAGACTCTTTCCTGCCTGACTCTAATTACCAGCGGGCAGTAAAAAGCAGCGTTAGGACCCCTTAACGCTGCTTTTTACGGCTAACGCCAAACTCTAAATCTATGCGAATGAGTACATAAAAATAAAAAAATCTAAGATAAAATTAAAATAAAAAAAAATCTACGATTACAAAAAATAAAAAAGATCTTAGATTACAGAAAAAAACAAACTACAACAAACTACATTATCCAAAATAAAAAAAGTTATTCCTAATCTAATCCCCCCTAAAAACAAAAAAGCTACCCCAAAATAAAAACACCCCCTAATCTAGCAATAAACTACCAATAGCCCTTAAAAGGGCCTTGTGTAGGGCATTGCACTAAACTTAACAGCTCTTTTAAAATACTAATTCCCCCCTAACAGTACAACCAAAAAAAATAAAATAAATAAAAAATACCTAATTTAAAAAAAAAAAAAAATCTACCCATTGCCTCTAAAGGGGCATTTTTATAGGCAACTGGAATCTGTGATGGTATAAAACAAACACACAGAAGGGCGCCTCCTAGTGTAATAAAGTATAGATGGTGTACAAATATGTGATAACAGATGTTCAGGTACTCACAAGTGTGGCAGCACTAACTCATGCTTAGTAGTGCATACTGGAATCTCACAGTGTCCCAGCTCACTGTTCTTTTCCCACAGGTCTCAGTCTAGGCTGTAGTCTCCAGCCACAAACAAACACGGACAGGCTCTCAGTCAAGTGATAAGTTTTAAAATCACTTTTATTAAAACAATGGTTTTTAAAAGCACAGTGTATTCATATATCACTGTGTACTAAAATGCAACTAGTTTCTCAGCTAGCGTGCTGTTTCCTCTCGGTTGGAGACTTCAGCCTAGACTGAGACCTGTGGGAAAAGAACAGTGAGCTGGGACACTGTGAGATTCCAGTATGCACTACTAAGCAGTAAGCACAAGTGAGTGTTACCACACTTGTGAGTACCTGAACATCTGTTATCACATATTTGTACACCATCTGTACTTTATTACACTAGGAGGCGCTCTTCTGTGTGTTTGTTCTATACCATCAAAGATTCCAGTTAACCTCTTCTATTTGGGAAGGAGCTGCCGTGAATTCAAGAATAAAAGACCATTGGAAGCAAGTCCAAATGGACAACACTTTTTTCAGTGATTGATTCACCTATGGACTGATAAATTATATCATTTTGTATATTTTATCACACTTTATATACACCATATTTTTGTTGTATTTTGTAATCTGTTGACATTATAGGAGTGATCTAGCACTATATATATTCTGTGTATATTAGCGCCCCCTTGAGTGTTGACAGAGTATTGTCATCAGGTTGGTTATATTTGTATAGGCAATCAGCTCTTCTACTGCCCATAAAAAAAATAAAAAGCCCTATTATAAAAACCCACCCCCCCCAAAAAAAAACTAACATTAACCCCGAAATAAGTATTCACCATTCCTGAAGTCCGGTGGTGATGGTCTTCTTCCAGATGGCTCCATCTTCAATCTTCATCCCGGTGTCGCGGACAGGAGGCGGCACCATCTTCAATCTTCATCAAGGTGTCGAGGAGTGGAGGTGGCACATAGCAGAGGTGGCGCAGAGTGGAGATGGCGCGGAGCAGAGACACATTGGCGGCGGTCATCCGACATGGAGGCTTCTCTTCATGCAATAGTCTGCCGCATACTAAAGATTAAATGTGAGATACACATTTAATATTGGGGTACCTTGCATTCCTATTGACTGAAAATTTCAAATCAGCCAATCAGATGAGAGCTGCTTACATCATATTGGCTGTTCAGAACAGTTAGTTTTAGTTTTTTGTTTGTTTTTTGGGGTGTTTTTTTTTTTAGATTAAGGGTAATTCCCATACAAATGCCCCTTTAGGTGCAATGGGTAGATTAGTTTTTTTATAGTTAGGTCTTTTTTATTTTGGGGGTTGGGTGGGTTTGTTAGGGGGTAATTTGTATTTTTTAAGTAAAACAGCTGTTAAACTTAGGACAATGCCCTGCAAATGGCCCTTTTAAGGGATATTGGTAGTTTTGGTTTTTTATTTTGGTTGGCTTTTTTGTTTTTATAGGGGTATTAGATTAGGTTTAATTTTTATTTTTTGGGGGATTATTTCATTTATTTTTTTCTGTAATCTTAGATTTTTTTGATTTTTTGTAATCTTAGGTTTTTTAATTTTCATGTAAGGTAGTCTTTTTTAATTTTTTGTAATTGTAGTTTAATTGGGGTTAATTTAGGGGGGTTGTTAGGTTAGTGGGCTTAGTTATTCGATTGATACTTTGCATTTTGGGGGGTTGGACGTTTAAGCGTTAATAGGTTAATTAGGTAGATTGAGTTGTGGGGGTTGGCGGTTTAGGGGTTAATAGGGTAATTAGGTACTTTGCGTTGTGGATGGATAGCAGATTAGGGGTTAATAGTGTTAATAGGTGCTTTGCGTTGTGGGTGAATGGTGGATTAGGGGTTAATAGTGTTAATAGGTAATTTGCGTTGTGGAGGGTTTGCAGTTTAGGGGTTAATAACTTTATTAGGTACTTTGCGATGTGGGGGTTGGCAGATTAGGGGTTAGTACATTTGATTAATTATTTCGGTGGGAGTGTCGGTTTAGAGGTAGATATTGCGCATGCAAATTACACTACTTTCATAGTCAGTGCAAGTCTTTGTGCGCCTGCCTATGTGTGGCGAGGTAAAAATATGGAGAAAAATTTCTCCATCCTCACTGTGTAAGTCCTTGTGCTGAATATGTGATACCGACTTGCGACGCTGGTTCTATGTTAATTTATGGGAGTAAAAACTGTGGGCGACGTGTAATATATACACACTTTTGCACCCGCATATGTGATCGGGCTCATGGTTTTATAAAAAAGAAGGTTATACATTATAATACTAAGATGTACATTTTAAAACAGAGTGCCTTGTAATGTCTGTTTTTTTAAATGTGGTTCAGTCTAAGATAAAATATCTAATTTAAAAAATGTTTAAATATAACTATTGTGATGTTCTTTCTTCTTGAACATTTCGCTGAATTTTGCAATTTTATGCCATCAATATTGTATGATAATATATAACTTGGCTATTTTAGACCAGACATAATCCATGCATTATTTAATAAAATTTTGTGACAATATTTTTAATTCTGTATAATGTATTTAAAGCAACCATGAGCTGACACTCCATTAAATGTGCAGAAGGCATAGTTTCAAGTGGAATTCAAAATAGTTGTTATATTTAAATCTGATTCTTGACATTATTTCCTTATACCTTATAGCTATTTCTAGTATTTTCATTTATATCGAAATATAGTGAAAGAAATCTTTCTAAAACTAAATTTACAGTATCTAATGGATTGGATAATACATAGAGCCCTATTCAAAATCAGGTTTAGAGCAAATAAGTGTTAAAGAAAAATTAAACACTAAATTAAAGGGAGAGTCTATTTATTTTATTTTTTTCAAAAGATAGATAATATCTTTTGAAAAAATTCCCCATTCGTTTTGCATAACCACCACTGTTATATTAATACACACTTTACCTCTGTGATTACCTTGTATCGAAGCTTCTGCAGACTGCCCTCTTACCTCAATTCTTTTTGACAAACTTGCATTTAAGCCAATCAGTGCTGACTCATAAATAATTCCACAGGAGTGAGCACAGTGTTATCTATTTGACAGACATGAGCAAGCACTCTCTAACTGTTAAAAACTGTAAAAATGCGGGGGGCGGAGCCAAGCCGTGCACGTACATGGCCGCACATTAGGAGTGCTCCGTATTAGCCTAAGCTCTTACCTTGCTAACCAGGGGTGTTGGTCAGATCCAGACCTACAAGTGGTCAGAGTGAGAGCCTCTGAGGAACCCGCATCACATCCATTGCCCCACGAAGCACCCACAAAGCTGCACTGAAGCTAGGTTGCCAGCGAGCACATGGAGCGCCGCCATCTTACCGTGTGAGGTCTTCTGGGCTTCTTTCCTACCTGCCTGACCTTGGAGTAGCGACCCTGGGTGGACAACCACCTGTTCTCTGTTACCAGGTGATCCTGGGAGACCTCTTGCCGCAGACTGGTACAGGAGGAGGTGACGACACCATTGGGGCCGTCCGGCGGAGTCCTACCCACGTGGCTAGTTCCCACATGCTATTCATCTAGCAGGCAACGAACAGGGACCCCCAAGCGCCTACCCACTGGAGGCAAAGGAAATAGGTGTAGCAGTATGTGCAATAAAACATAATTTATTGCCTATACATATAAAAACTTAATAACTTAATACATACAATTCATACAATACATGGATCCATGAAAGATTACAATCAAATTACAATAAAATTACAATAAAATAACAGTAAAATACAAATGAATAAAACAAATGTTCAGAGTAAAAACAGATGTTCAAAGTAAAACCAATGGTAAGTACAAAAAATAGCCTCCTAAATATGAAGTGCCATAGAATTCAGAGATATACAACAATGTGAACAAGTGGTGTACACGTAAAAAAGTGTAGAAATAAAAATGTAGAAATATACGTCAATCGATTCCAAATAAATGTCAATTAATCCTACACACGATGTGAAAAAATAGTGAAAAAAAGATGAAAAAAATGATGAAAATCCAAAAATTGTGAATGCAAAAATAAGTGATGTAAAAAATATATAAGTCAAACTATAGTCACCCAGATCCTGTGGGATCAAATGTATAGGCAATAAATTAGGTTTTATTGCACATACTGCTACACCTATTTCCTTAGGCGCTTGGGGGTCCCTGTTCGTTTAGCTGATTTCTATTGGTGGTTACTAGGTATCACCCCCCTCAAGCCTATAGGGAACTGAGTAGGCGCTTGTCCACATTCCATTCATCTAGCAGGCCACATGCTGATAGTCTCCAGGGCCAGTTCAGAAACCGACCCCTGCCAGATCCACAACACTGACGAAGAGCTGGTAATATAAGGGGAAATATTTATTTACTGATGCATGGAGGTGGGTTTGGGAGACTCCAATCTTGACAGAAACACAGCAAGATAATACAAGCTACAAGAGTGCATTTTTCTTTTGAGGGGCCAAGTCACATACGATCAATTAACCTGATAACAAAGGGGCAGATCATTTTATTTTTTGGCTCTTCCTATTTATTCCACGACTGTTTTTATACCATCCACATATAATGACGCCAAAAAAGGGCCAGGACACAGACAAACCATCCAGTCCCCTACACAGACCCCCTCTGTCTCTCTATCATACTAGTGATCTCAATGCTCAAATAAATGACTCTCAAGCTACTGCTGGTGCCCAGGGCCACATGTCCAGCCAGCAGGACTCTCTTCAAGCCATTCAGGTACAACTGGCAACTTTACCATCCAAGGGTGCGATCCGATATGCAGCGTAGTTTGCGGCGCAAGCGAGGGAACCCCCGCTGCCCGCAGTTTCAGCTCACAACTCGAGCTATCCTATATATGGCGCCGTCAGAGGCTAAAGTGCCGTAAGTCTCATAAACCAGCGATGTCCAGAAATCTGCGTAAGTACAAATTTCTGGAGTCGCCAGTGACTTACGGCACTTTAGAAACTGCCGGCGCCTAAAAAACCTGACTAAGTTATAAAATCACCCGCACTGTCTAACACGCCTCCCAAACATAGCCCGACATGTCTAACCCTCTATCCGCTATCCCCCTCACTATCCTAACAATAAAAAAAGTTATTAACCCCTACACCGACGCTCCCGGACCCCGCCGCCACCTAATAAAGTTATTAACCCCTAAACCGCCGCTCCTGGACCCCGCCGCCAGCTATATTAAATTATTTAACCCCTAAAATACTAAACTATCCATACCACTAAACCTAAGTCTAAACCTACAAATAGCCCTGAAAAGTGCTTTTTGCGTGGCACTACCCCAAAGTAAACTGCTCTATTGCCAGCCCTTAAAAGGGCTTTTGGTGGGGCTTTGTCACAAAGTAATCAACTCTTTTGCATCTAATCTACATCCTCCTACACCGCCACCACCTATAATAAATGTATTACCCCCTAATCTAATCCCCCTACACTGCCGCCGCCTATATTAAATAGATTAACCCCTAATCTAATCCCCCTACACCGCCGCCATCTATATTAAACACATTAACCCCTAATCTAATCCCCCTACACCGCTGCCAGCTATATTAACTATATTAACCCTAATTATATTAGGGTTAATATAGTTAATATAGTTATACAAATGCATGATGATGAAGTATCTTTTAAATATATATATATTTGTAATTATTACTCTGAATGAAATGTTCAATGCGGAAACCATAAGTAAAGTCTTATTTAAATATTAATTATTAATATATAGGAGCGAAGAAAGAAGATTGAAGATGCCGCTTTGCTGGAAGACATCACCGGATGGAAGAAGACTCTCTGCCGCTTGCTTGAAGACATAGCCGGATGGAAGAAGACTCTCTGCAGCTTGATTGAAAACATCGCCCGGATCGGATGAAGAGTTCTGCTCGGCTGGATGAAGACAAGGTAGGAAGATCTTCAGGGGGGTAGTGTTAGATTTATTTAAGGGGGGTTTGGGTTAGATTAGGGGTATGTGGGTGGTGGGTTGTAATGTTGGTGTATTGTGTTGTTGTTTTTTCAGGCAAAAGAGCAGTTTTCTTTGGGGCATGCCCCGCAAAAGGCCCTTTTAAGGGCTGGTAAGGTAAAAGAGCTAACTTTTTAAATTTAGAATAGGGCAGGGAATTTTTTTTATTTTGGGGTTTATAATTTAATTAGGGGGCTTAGAATAGGTGTAATTAGCTTAAAAATCTTGTAATATTTTTTTTTTATTTTTTGTAATTTAGTGTGGTTTTTTTGTGTAATTTAGTTTAGATTATTTTATTGTATTTTAGTTTAGATATTTGTAGTTTATTTAATTAATTTATTGATAGTGTAGGTGTATTTGTAACTTAGGTTAGGATTTATTTTACAGGTAAATTGGTAATTATTTTAACTAGGTAGCTATTAAATAGTTATTAACTATTTAATAGCTATTGTACCTAGTTAAAATAAATACCAAGTTACCTGTAAAATAAATATAATCCTTAAAATAGCTACAATGTAATTATTAATTACATTGTAGCTATCTTAGGGTTTATTTTATAGGTAAGTATTTAGATTTAAATAGGAATATTTTAATTAATAATATTAATATCAATTAGATTTATTTTAATAAGAGTTTAGTTAGGGATGTTAGAGTTAGATAGGGTTATTATACTTAATATATAGATAATATAATAACGATATTAACTATATTAACCCTAAAATAATTAGGGTTAATATAGTTAATATATATAATATAATAACTATATTAACTATATTAACCCTAATATAATTAGGGTTAATATAGTTAATATAGCTGGCGGCGGTGTAGGGGGATTAGATTAGGGGTTAATGTGTTTAATATAGGTGGCGGCGGTGTAGGGGGATGTAGATTAGGGGTTAATGTGTTTAATATAGGCTGCAGCGGTGTAGGGGGATTAAATTAGGGGTTAATACATTTATTATAGGTGGCCGCGGTGTAGGGGGATGTAGATTAGATGCAAAAGAGCTGATTACTTTGTGACAAAGCCCCACCAAAAGCCCTTTTAAGGGCTGGTAAAAGAGCTGAATTCTTTGGGGCATGCCCCGCAAAAAGCCCTTTTAAGGGCTGGCAATAGAGCAGTTTACTTTGGGGTAATGCCACGCAAAAAGCCCTTTTCAGGGCTATTTGTAGGGTTAGACTTAGGTTTAGTGGTAGGGATAGTTTAGTATTTAAGGGGTTAAATAATTTAATATAGCTGGCAGCGGGGTAGGGGGATTAGATTAGGGGTTAAATAATTTAATATAGCTGGCGGCGGGGTAGGGGGATTAAATTAGGGGTTAATAATTTTAAAATAGATGGCGGCGGGGTAGGGGCTCACTTTAGGGGGTAGTTTAATATTTAGGGGGTAGTTTAATATAGTTGGCGACGGTGTAGGGGGATCACATTAGGGGGTAGTTAATGTAGGTGGCGGCGGGGTCCGAAGCGGTGGTTTAGGGGTTAATAACTTTATTAGGGATTGCGGCGGGGGATCGCGGTTGACAGGTAGATAGACATTGCGCATGCATTAGGTGTTAGGTTTTATTTAGCAGATCGCGGATGACAGCTAGATAGACATTGGCATGCGTTAGGTGTTAGGTTTATTTTGTAGCTAGTTAGGGAGTTACAGGGCTCCAATAGACAGCGTAAGGCTTACTACGGCTGCTTTTTGTGGCGAGGTGAAAATGGAGTAAGATTTCTCCATTTTCGCCACTTAAGTCCTTACGCTGTATATTGGATACCAAACTGCGCTGGTTTGGTATACCTGCCTATGGCCCAAAAAACTACGGGCAATGGCAGAAATATACGGGCGTAACTTCTAGGTTACGCCGTATATAGGATACCAAACCAGTGCAAATTTCAGCGTCGCCGGCATTTGCGGGCGACGCTGCATATCGGATCGGGCCCCAGGTCTGACCTGGAGTCCTTGAAATCATTTATAAAAGAGGAGATCAGGGACTTAAATAAACACCTAAACTAGATGGGCTTGAGGATTGATTACTTAGAGGAGGGTTCAGGACACCTTGAATAATCTTGTTAGTTTGAACACTCAGCAACTTTCTATTCAAGACTCTATGGTTCAATCATTGCAAGATAGAGTAGAGGATCTTGACAACCGCGGGCGCAGGAACAATCTGCATATCCGTGGCATATCTAAGGATATTCAGCAAGAACAACTGAAGCCCTATCTGATTGGTCTATTCCTACATCTCTCTCCAAATTCTTCCCCTTTACTCCCTAAGGACATTGATAAAGCCCACAGGGCTCTGCAGCCCCCTCCAAAGCCCCCCCCCCCTGCCCCCAAGAGATGTAGTCATCAGATTTCTATGGTGTACTGCGAAAGACGACATCTGGCAGGCTGCCAGAACTAGCCAAACTATTTCCTATAAAGGCCACTCTCTACATGTCTATCAGGACCTGAGTCCCCTCACTAAACAAAGACGCAGAGAGGTTAAATTCATCACAGCCACCTTGCAGGAACACCGTAAAAAGTATCACTTGGGCTTTCCATTCAGCCTGATAGTTTCACAGAATGGCTCACAGGTGGTCTGCAAGGACTTTAATGACCTCAACCTCCTCTCCAGATCTCTTAACATCAAATTCTCCCCTCCTGCTGATGCTGCCCTCAATCTGCCCCCTATTCCAGCTGACCCTGGTCCTGCAACCACAAAGGAACAAAGGCCCCAATGGCTCAGAGTCCAGTTAAAGAGAAGGAAGATGTGCCCATTATCCTCAGAGGAAGGTGATCCCCCACGCTGAGGAGTTTGCTTCCCTTGTCCTTATCCTTTTTCCCTAACATCCCCTATCTTGGCGAGTACAGAACATGGGGCATATGTATCAAGCTCCAAAAGGAGCTTGATGCCCCGTGTTTCTGGTGAGTCATCAGACTCGCCAGAAACAGCAGTTATGAAGCAGCGGTCACAAAGACAGCTGCTCCATAACCTGTCCGCCTGTTCTGAGCAGGCGGACAGACATCGCAACAATACAACCCGATCGTGTACGATTGGGTTGATTGACACCCCCCTGCTGGCAGCCTATTGGTATTGCACACCGTATTCAGCGAGGTCTGGCGGACCTGATCCGGATCAGGTCCGCCAGACTTTCATAACTAGAGGCCCATGTGTCTGTTCTGAGGACGGTGTCTACTTGTGTTGCCGGGATGATGGAGGTGATATCTGGGACTGAGTTTGGTAATATGTTGAAATTTATAATGTTTAACATCAAGGTCAGGAGGTTAATGTAGGGGGCGATATGGTTATATGCATGTAATCCGTTTGTCCGTTTGTTTTTTCCCTCCTTGATAACACAACTATTTTAGTGGCTCCTTGCAGTATTTCTGAAATGCTAACTTTACTACAATGTCATCACAGTCATGGCCCTGCAGCCCTGCTAGATTTTAGTCTACCCTGCTTGTGCAAAAAAACGCACTGCGACCTCACATTGCCATTAGTTTCTTGTTTCATTCTAATCACCCCCCTTCTGACGTACTACGACTACCTAGACCCTGGTCACATGTTAGGAAGCACAATAACTTCCCTCCCTATGCGGGGGCCCACTTATGTTCATCCCCATAGTCAACTCAGTCCCTACTTTATACATTATTGCCTTCATAACTCAGTTACAGCACCTTGAACTAAACAGGTCTGACCACTTCCATCCTACACATTTGCTACTACCTCACTAACATGAGAGCTAACTAGGCTATACTTCTCTCCCCCCTGGTATAGTGTATAGTTCCTATATGTATACACTTATTACAAATGTTGTTGATTTTAATGTGCGTTTACTGTTGTTTGATATTCAAATTGTTAATTCTACTGTTTATTGCCTGTCTTGAATTGCATGCCTAACTCAAGATACTGTTGCAGTTCCTGGTTTCTCGATAGGTTCTGGGGCTTCCCCTAGCTATTATGTGCCACATAATTCCCTGAATGAGCTAAGGTTATGGTTATTTCCCACAATGTTAAGGGCCTTAATACTCCTCAGAAAAGATCTATGGCCTTGAGGGATTACAAAAAGAGTAACGGAGATATTCTGCTCCTCCAAGAGACCCATTTTAAAAGAGGCTCAGAGCCCAAGCTAGCCTTAATGAAATTTTGATCGACCTACCTCTCCTCCCACTCTACTAAATGCAATTCTGTAAGGATACTAATTAGTAAAAAAAACTCCCCTTCAGGGAAACCTCTGTTCATAAAGATAAGGAAGGTGGATACATAATTTTAGTTGGCATACTTTATCATAAACCCATTAGCCTCGTAAATGTATACGCTCCTAACAATGACCCCTTTCCCTTCTTCCATCAGTTATGTAAAAAAAATACTAGAGATCACTAGAGGCAGTTTAATATTGGGAGGCGACTTTAATCTGACTTTTGACCCCTGCCTGGATTGTTCCTCTGGTTCTTCCTCCGTCCCTACCAAGGCGTTAAAGCAAATTAGATCAGCCCTCTCCCAAATCACAGTACACGACCAGTGGAGACTCCAACACCCCTCCACAAAAGACTTCACATTTTATTCCCACCCCCATCGCCTATACTCTGATTGACTATATACTTACTGATGTCTCTACCTTATCTTTCATCATACACACCGCTATCCACCCTATCACATGGTCAGACCATGCTAAGATTAGCTGCTCACTTGAATGGCCCACTTCCTACTTACCTAATATAAACTGGAAACTAGATGATTCCCTTCTCCGGGACCCCCTGTCCTTCCTCCAAGCACAAAAAGCTTTAATTGAATATTTTCAAATTAATAACACCCCTGATATCGACTTCCACAATATTTGGAATGCTCATCAGTGCGTCCTTAGAGGCGAATTTATTGCCATTAAAGCTGCCAAAATAACAAAAAAAAACACCTATTTGAAATCTCTCCTAGACGATTTATCCAAACTACAAGATATTTATAAACACTTCCCTCACAGTGCCTCTCTGTTGGAGAGTATAGACTATAAGCGCAGCCAGCTTAGGCTCCTTCTAGGAACTGAGGCCAAAAATAGGGCTCTTTTTCTGAAGAAGCACTACTATGAGGGGGCTAATAAGCAAGGGAGAATGCTGGCTCGCCAGCTTAAAAGAAAGACACGCAAACACTACATCATGGGAGTCCGCAAAGCTTTTGGCAGGCTGAGATCCTCCACTAAAGACATCGCTCTTGCCTTTAGAGACTATTACTACAAACTATATAACATACATTATGCCACAGGAGACCCAAACCCCGACAAAATAGCTAAATATCTGAAACAATTGAAGCTCCCCAAGTTAACGGAAGTACAAAACGACAAGCTAGAGGCCCCCTTCTCTGAAGAAAAAATTCTGGGAGTTATCTCCTCTCTCCCCAAAGGCAAAGCACCAGGCCCTAACGGGTTCAACAATTCCTACTACTCCTTATTTAAATAAATATTAGCCCCCCAACTTCTTAGATACTTTCAGAGTATTGATGATAATGGGTCATTCCCTCCCTCCGCGCTGCTGGCCCATATCTCCGTCCTCCTAAAGCCCAATAAATCACCAGAACAAATTTCTAATTATCGCCCGATCTCCCTCATTAACACCGACATAAAATTTTTTGCTAAAATATTGACTAACCGAATTAACCGACCTGGTCATTAATTCATAATGACCAGGTCGGATTTGTCCCAGGCCGCGAGGCTCGAGACAATACTGTCCGCAATATCCACCAAATTTGGCATGTTACTAACAATAAAATTCCCTCAGAACTCATTTCAACTGACGCCGAAAAGGCTTTCAATCGTGTCAACTGGTCATTTCTCAAAGCCTCCCTGGAAGCCTTTGGCTTTGGCCCGCCATTCTAAACTGTATCTTTTTGCTTTATTTATCCCCTAGCACACAAATCCTCATTAATGGTACCCTTTCTCCCCCAGTCTCCATCAGGAACAGTACCCGCCAGGGATGCCCCCTGTCGCCCTTACTTTTCGCTTGCTTTGTAGAAATGCTGGCGTCCAAAATAAGGAACAATAACGAAATCTCGGGTATTATCTCTGGCTCCGAAATCTATAAGGTCTCCCTGTTCGCTGATGATATTCTCTTTTCTCTTACTAACCCCTAAAGCTTGATCCCCCACCTCTTGACAGAACTTAACACATTTAATAAACTAACAGACTTTTTGGTCAATCAGACCAAATCTGAAATACTGGGTTTCGGCCTGTTGGTGGTGCAATGGAGTCATGAAATACCTAGGCATTTATCTCAACGGTTCCTTTGACCAGATATTCTTAAAAAATTACTTAACAATCAAATTTGCCATTATGTGCAACATCTCCTCCAGGAGCTCCAAAAGGCTTTCATGGCTGGGGCGTATTAACTCTCTAAAGATGACCATTTTTCCTAGATTGCTATACATAATGCAAGAACTACCTATCCCTCTTCCCCCCAGATTTATCCCCCAAGTTCAGAACCTGTTTAGCTTCTTTGTCTGGCAAAGAAGGCCACCTAGAATAAATAAAGTAACTATGTCCCTTCCTAGAAAGCTTGGAGGCTTGGGAATGCCCGACCTGGAACCGTATAGATCTGCCATATTCCTACAGAGGATTTTGGACTGGAGGACTAGGGGTGAGCTCAGGAGGTGGGTCGGGCTGGAGGAGAGCATAAACTCAACTCTCCCCCTCGCTGGCCTTTGCTGGAACCCTAGCTTTTCAAAAATAGTTAAGTTAATTTCTAACCCGATCACCTGAGAGACTGTACGCCAGTAGGTTGTGGCAAATAGACATAACCCTTGTCTTTCTTCCAGCCCAGGGCCGCTGACCTCTTTGATCCATAACATAGACTCTCCAATGCTATCATTTGGTCATTTGTTTGCCACAGACTCCCCTCCATGACATACTCGCACATCATGTCTCTATGAACGACTCCATATGCACCCAAGAACAATTGATAGATAAAAGGTATGAATGGGCGAGGAATTGATTCTCGTATAGAAGACTATATAACTTTATCACCACCCATACTCACACTCTTAACCTGACTTGCCGCCCCAACTAATATAGAAAAACTCTATCTAAGTCCCAATCAGACATTCCCTCTCAATAATCTACAAAATCCTTCTCCAGCCCCCTCCGGGCAATATGCCATATTCCATTGACATGTGGGAGAGAGAACTGGGAACCATCATCCTCCCTCAGTCAGCAACATATTCTCTAACACAAGGAGGGCCTCTACCTCAGCATCGATCCTGGAGATCAATTATAAAATACTTCACTGCTGGTATCTGACCCCCAGAAAATTACACCATTTATTTCCCAAAGTTAGAAATCGCTGCTGGAGGTGTGGCCATGTTGGGAACGGCATGGGCCATATGTGGTGGTGGTGCTCACAAATTAATCATTATTGGTATGCTGGTATGAATGAAGTGGAACTTATAATGAGAGCTCCAATTCCTCCAGACCCCCAGATTTGGCTCCTAAATAAATCTGTTCGACTCCCCTCTAAAAATCTAGTCCCACTATTTTGGATTTTCACAAATAGTGTTAAGGTCCTCATAACGAGGTCTTGGAAATCTAGAGACACCCCGACTGTGACAATGGAAAAATAAGGTCTCCGAATTATTGGAACTCGAGGAGTACTCAGCTTATAAACTTGGAAACATAGATAACTTCCTAATACTACAATCATTTTGGAATGAGTATACTAAAAGCTAATAGTCCTACTAAATGGTGCGGGGGGAGCCCTGGAGCCAATCTTCTCTAATCTTCAAACCTTTTAACATTGCATACTTATTTTTGTGCTTGTTTAACAAGTTAGGATGCAAACCAATTTGTGACATATTTTCTAAGTATCTTATGAGACATGGCCTATGTTGCTTCTGTTAGAGTTTTTTCTTTTTCTTTTCTTTGTTACTCGATACATTTTAGTCTATTTACATGCTATATGAATCTGTTTTGACGATTGACGGCTAGATTTGGAGTTTTGTCGGTAACGACTCGAAAAGCTAACGCCGGCTTTTTTCTAGCCGCACCATAAAAATAACTCTGGTATTGAGAGTCCACATAAAGGCTGCGTTAGGCTCCAAAAAAGGAGCGTAGAGCATATTTAACGCATCTTCAACTCTCGATACCAGAGTTGCTTACGCAAGTGGCCAGCCTCAAAAACGTGCTCGTGCACGATTCCCCCATAGGAAACAATGGGGCTGTTTGAGCTGAAAAAAAACCTAACACCTGCAAAAAAGCCGCGTTCAGCTCCTAACGCAGCCCCATTGATTGCTATGCGGAAACACTTCCTACGTCTGCACCTAACACTCTAACATGTACCTCGAGTCTAAACACCCCTAACCTTACACTTATTAACCCCTAATCTGCCGCCCCCGCTATCACTGACCCCTGCATATTATTATTAACCCCTAATCTGCCGCTCCGTAAACCACCGCTACTTACATTATCCCTATGTACCCCTAATCTGCCCCCCACAATGTCGCCTCCACCTGCCTACACTTATTAACCCCTAATCTGCCGAGCGGACCTGAGCGCTACTATAATAAAGTTATTAACCCCTAATCCGCCTCACTAACCCTATAATAAATAGTATTAACCCCTAATCTGCCCTCCCTAACATCCCAAATCAGATTGAGCTTGCATTCTATTGGCTGTTCCGATCAGCCAACAGAATGCGAGCTCAATCTGATTGGCTGATTGGATCAGCCAATCGGATTGAACTTGATTCTGATTGGCTGATTCCATCAGCCAATCAGAATATTCCTACCTTAATTCTGATTGGCTGATAGAATCCTTTCAGCCAATCGGAATTCGAGGGACGCCATCTTGGATAACGTCCCTTAAAGGAACCGTCATTCTTCAGTTGGACGTCGCCGGAAGAAGATGGGTCCGCGGTGGAGGTCTTCAAGATGGAGCCGGTCGTCATCGGATGAAGATAGAAGATGCCGCTTGGATCAAGATGGTTGCCGGTCCGGATCGCCTCTTCTTCCCGGATAGGATGAAGACTTTGGAGCCTCTTCTGGACCTCTTCAGCCCCCGGATGATGGATCGCCAGCCCCCGCTTGGGTTGGATGAAGATTTTGGAGCCAGGACGGATCGGTGATACCTGGTGAGGTGAAGACAAGGTAGGATGATCTTCAGGGGCTTAGTGTTAGGTTTATTTAAGGGGGGTTTGGGTTAGATTAGGGGTATGTGGGTGGTGGGTTGTAATGTTGGGGGGGGGATTGTATGTTTTTTTTTACAGGCAAAAGAGCTGAACTTCTTGGGGCATGCCCCGCAAAGGGCCCTGTTCAGGGCTGGTAAGGTAAAAGAGCTTTGAACTTTAGTAATTTAGAATAGGGTAGGGCATTTTTTATTTTGGGGGTCTTTGTTATTTTATTAGGGGGCTTAGAGTAGGTGTAATTAGTTTAAAATTGTTGTAATATTTTTCTTATGTTTAGTTCTTTTTTATTTTTTGTACTTTAGTTAGTTTATTTCATTGTAGTTATTTGTAGGAATTGTATTTAATTTATTTATTGATAGTGTAGTGTTAGGTTTAATTGTAGGTAATTGTAGGTATTTTATTTAATTAATTTAATGATAGTATAGTGTTAGGTTTAATTCTAACTTAGGTTAGGATTTATTTTACAGGTAATTTTGTAATTATTTTAACTAGGTAACTATTAAATAGTTCTTAACTATTTAATAGCTATTGTACATGGTTAAAATAATTACAAAGTTGCCTGTAAAATAAATATTAATCCTAAAATAGCTACAATGTAATTATAATTTATATTGTAGCTATATTAGGATTTATTTTACAGGTAAGTATTTAGCTTTAAATAGGAATAATTTATTTAATAAGAGATAATTAATTTTGTTAGATGTAAATTATATTTAACTTAGGGGGGTGTTAGTGTTAGGGTTAGACTTAGCTTTAGGGGTTAATACATTTATTAGAATAGCGGTGAGCTCCGGTCGGCAGATTAGGGGTTAATAATTGAAGTTAGGTGTCGGCGATGTTAGGGGTTAATACTATTTATTATAGGGTTAGTGAGGCGGATTAGAGGTTAATAACTTTATTATAGTAGCGGTGTGGTCCGTTCGGCAGATTAGGGGTTAATAAGTGTAGGCAGGTGGAGGCGACGTTGAGGGGGGCAGATTAGGGGTCAATAAATATAATATAGGGGTCGGCGGTGTTAGGGGCAGCAGATTAGGGGTACATAGCTATAATGTAGGTGGCGGCGCTTTGCGGTCGGCAGATTAGGGGTTAATTATTGTAGGTAGCTGACGGCGACGTTGTGGGGGGCAGATTAGGGGTTAATAAATATAATACAGGGGTCGGCGGTGTTAGGGGCAGCAGATTAGGGGTACATAAGTATAACGTAGGTGGCGGTCAGCAGATTAGGGGTTAAAAAAATTTAATCGAGTGGCGGCGATGTGGGGGGGCCTCGGTTTAGGGGTACATAGGTAGTTTATGGGTGTTAGTGTACTTTAGAGTACAGTAGTTAAGAGCTTTATGAACCGGCGTTAGCCCAAAAAGCTCTTAACTACTGACTTTTTTCTGCGGCTGGAGTTTTGTCGTTAGATTTCTAACGCTCACTTCAGACACGACTCTAAATACCGGAGTTAGAAAGATCCCATTGAAAAGATAGGATACGCAATTGACGTAAGGCGATCTGCGGTATGGAAAAGTCGCGGCTGAAAAGTGAGCGTTAGACCCTTTTTTGAGTGACTCCAAATACCGGAGTTAGCCTAAAACCAGCGTTAGGAGCCTCTAAACTCCAAAATCTAGCCGTTAATGTTTTCCTTTTCTCAATGCGTGAAAATGTATTTCATGACATGTCTACTGTAATGTTTGAACAGATTCTTTCAATAAAAAGATATTAAAAAAACTGTCAAAATGCAAAATGAGATAAGAGGCAGCCTTCAATAGCTTAGAAATCAGTTTATTATCTAAATCATGAAAATGTAATTTTAATTTGACTGTCCCTTTAAATTTATGAACCTCCTTATAATTATATGTGTTGCTATTTTGGTACCTAGGTTTCCCTGCAGGTATATGATGGGGAGTTACTAAACATGAGCAAACTCATTAGCACAAGAATACAGTGAAATTTAGATATCAACATGGCGGCACCCCTGACTAGAGGGAGGCGGGGAATAAGTAAACTGCTATTCTAAATCACGTTAGCATAAATCAAAATTATATCTTGTAAAATATGCATCTATTCCCGAGACATGTTAATTGTTGCAGAAAACAATATGGGCTTGCAATGTTTCACACATCAAGCTGGCATATTGCTAAGAGCTAATATTTAAAACCACACAGACAAGTCTCAACCAAACAAATCCACAGCTAACCACAAAAAGACAGCAACATGCTTACAAAAAGGATATTTATTTGACTTATTGCATAGATTCTTAATCAGGGACCCAGTCACAAAATTTACATAGAACTGTAAAATAAAAAGGAATAATTACACATTATTATTATACATAAAATACCATTTTAAAGGGTCACTCAAGTTAAAATAAAACTTACATGATTCAGGTAGAGCATGCAATTTTTTTTAAATCATTTATTTTAAAACCAGCATTGTAAGAATTGAACAGAGATAGTTTGCGCCATGCAAGGCCAATAATAAATATGGTCATGATAGACAAAACATAATATAGTTATAACATTGTTTATGTCACAACTCAATTAAATTAGACACTTAACAGAAATGACCTTGTATTTCTATTTTATACTTGCTGGAGTCATTTTATTTTCTATATTACCCTATACCCAAAAACGAAACAAGAAGGAGCAAAATACAACAAACCAATTCATAGTAAAAAAAAAAAAAAATAAAGGGGGAAAAAGGGGGGGAGGAAAGGGGACATAGGGGGGGAGGGAAATAATCAGTACATCTACTCTTCCTCACTATCAACCCTTATTGGTGCTTACCAAATACCCAAAAGTACTAGTTCTGAAACGGGAATATTATATAGTCAATCTCAGTATTCGGGAGTGATTTAATAAATACTGCCCATTTATTGAAGAATTGTCTAATATCTGATTCATTTCCTATATTGGTGTCCCATTGTTCTAATATACATTGCTTCGTTAAGCAGTTTTTAATCTCTGGAATACTTGGCATCTTTCTTGTTTTCCTTTTTATGAAAATTAAGAGAGATAAAATTATTAATTTTTCCCTGGGTTGATGTCCCTCATGGTTTTTTAAACAAAATAGAACCTGTATCAGTGATAGTGCCAGAGGGGAGATCTTAAGTGATGAGTTCAGCCAGAATTCTAGTTTCCACCAAAAATGTCTAATCTTTGGACAATTCCATAGCATATGCAGAAGATCTGCCGCTGGGAAAGAACATTTGGGGCAATTCTTAAAGTTTGGGTTCCGAAACTTAAGTCCTTTTTCAGGGGTAAAATAAAATTTGTGTAAGAGTTTGAGATGTGCTTCTCTCCAAGTATCTGAAAAAGTGACCTGTGATACTTTGTGGATGGAAGTTTGTATAAATTTGGAATCAATGTTATTCTGAGGTAGCATCAGATTCCATTCAGAGGCAGTTTTCTCTAGAATGTAGGCTCCCTTACTGGATCCCAGAAGATGATAGCAGGGAGTGATAGACATACGTCCTTTCTTGACCAGAGCGAGCCAGCCTTCCAGATTACTTACCCAAGGCCCAGCACAATTTGCCTCCTTCATTAATTCTAAAGCATAATGTCTTACCTGCAGATATGCGAAAAACTCCTTATTAGAAATATTGAAATCATTCTTTAGTTCCTCAAACGTTTTGTCACATTTTTTCCTTTGATCGATTAAATGCACTATCCTATCTAGCCCTACAGTATGCCATTTTTTAAATACTGCTGTGTTTAGGCCTGCTTGAAATTTTGGATTTCCTAACAAGGGTAAATATGGGGAGACCCTACAGTTAATTGATAGAAGGTTCCCTATCTTCCACCAAGCCTTTAATGGGTTAAAAAAGTTTTAAGTCTCTTAGGCCTAGATTTAGAGTTCGGCGGTAGCCGTCAAAACCAGCGTTAGAGGCTCCTAACGCTGGTTTTGGGCGCCCGCTGGTATTTGGAGTCAGTGATTAAAGGGTCTAACGCTCACTTTTCAGCCGCGACTTTTCCATACCACAGATCCCCCTACGCCATTTGCGTAGCCTATCTTTTCAATGGGATCTTTCTAACGCCGGTATTTAGAGTCGTTTCTGAAGTGAGCGTTAGAGCTCTAACGACAAGATTCCAGCCGCCTGAAAATAGCAGGAGTTAAGAGCTTTCTGGCTAACGCCGGTTTATAAAGCTCTTAACTACTGTACCCTAAAGTACACTAACACCCATAAACTACCTATGTACCCCTAAACCGAGGTCCCCCCACACCGCCGCCACTCGATTAAAATTTTTAACCCCTAATCTGCCGACCGCCACCTACGTTATATTTATGTACCCCTAATCTGCTGCCCCTAACCCCGCCGACCCCTGTATTATATTTATTCACCCCTAACCTGCCCCCCACAACGTCGCCGCCAGCTACTTACAATAATTAACCCCTAATCTTCCGACCGCAAATCGCCGCCACCTACGTTATCCCTATGTACCCCTAATCTGCTGCCCCTAACACCGCCGACCCCTATATTATATTTATTAACCCCTAATCTGCCCCCCTCAACGTCGCCGACACCTGCCTACACTTATTAACCCCTAATCTGCCGAGCGGACCTGAGCGCTACTATAATAAAGTTATTAACCCCTAATCCGCCTCACTAACCCTATCATAAATAGTATTAACCCCTAATCTGCTCTCCCTAACATCGCCGACACCTACCTTCAATTATTAACCCCTAAACTTCCGATCGGAGCTCACCGCTATTCTAATAAATGTATTAACCCCTAAAGCTAAGTCTAACCCTAACACTAACACCCCCCTAAGTTAAATATAATTTTTATCTAACGAAATAAATTAACTCTTATTAAATAACTTATTCCTATTTAAAGCTAAATACTTACCTGTAAAATAAATCCTAATATAGCTACAATATAAATTATAATTATATTATAGCTATTTTAGGATTAATATTTATTTTACAGGCAACTTTGTAATTATTTTAACCAGGTACAATAGCTATTAAATAGTTAAGAACTATTTAATAGTTACCTAGTTAAAATAATAACAAATTTACCTGTAAAATAAATCCTAACCTAAGTTATAATTAAACCTAACACTACCCTATCAATAAAATAATTAAATAAACTACCTACAATTACCTACAATTAACCTAACACTACACTATCAATAAATTAATTAAACACAATTGCTACAAATAAATACAATTAAATAAACTAGCTAAAGTACAAAAAATAAAAAAGAACTAAGTTACAGAAAATAAAAAAATATTTACAAACATAAGAAAAATATTACAACAATTTTAAACTAATTACACCTACTCTAAGCCCCCTAATAAAATAACAAAGACCCCCAAAATAAAAAATTCCCTACCCTATTCTAAATTAAAAAAGTTACAAGCTCTTTTACCTTACCAGCCCTGAACAGGGCCCTTTGCGGGGCATGCCCCAAGAATTTCAGCTCTTTTGCCTGTAAAAGAATAAATACAATACCCCCCCCAACATTACAACCCACCACCCACATACCCCTAATCTAACCCAAACCCCCCTTAAATAAACCTAACACTAAGCCCCTGAAGATCTTCCTACCTTGTCTTCACCATCCAGGTATCACCGATCCGTCCTGGCTCCAAGATCTTCATCCAACCCAAGCGGGGGTTGGCGATCCATAATCCGGTGCTCCAAAGTCTTCCTCCTATCCGGCAAGAAGAGGACATCCGGACCGGCAAACATCTTCTCCAAGCGGCATCTTCGATCTTCTTCCATCCGGTGCGGAGCGGGTCCATCTTGAAGCAGGCGACGCGGATCCATCCTCTTCTTCCGATGTCTCCCGACTAATGACGGTTCCTTTAAGGGACGTCATCCAAGATGGCGTCCCTCGAATTCCGATTGGCTGATAGGATTCTATCAGCCAATCGGAATTAAGGTAGGAATTTTCTGATTGGCTGATGGAATCAGCCAATCAGAATCAAGTTCAATCCGATTGGCTGATCCAATCAGCCAATCAGATTGAGCTTGCATTCTATTGGCTGTTCCGATCAGCCAATAGAATGCGAGCTCAATCTGATTGGCTGATGGGATCGGCCAATCGGATTGAACTTGATTCTGATTGGCTGATTCCATCAGCCAATCAGAAAATTCCTACCTTAATTCCGATTGGCTGATAGAATCCTATCAGCCAATCGGAAATCGAGGGACGCCATCTTGGATGACGTCCCTTAAAGGAACCGTCATTAGTCGGGAGACATCGGAAGAAGAGGATGGATCCGCGTCGCCTGCTTCAAGATGGACCCGCTCCGCACCGGATGGAAGAAGATCGAAGATGCCGCTTGGAGAAGATGTTTGCCGGTCCGGATGTCCTCTTCTTGCCGGATAGGAGGAAGACTTTGGAGCACCGGATTATGGATCGCCAACCCCCGCTTGGGTTGGATGAAGATCTTGGAGCCAGGACGGATCGGTGATACCTGGATGGTGAAGACAAGGTAGGAAGATCTTCAGGGGCTTAGTGTTAGGTTTATTTAAGGGGGGTTTGGGTTAGATTAGGGGTATGTGGGTGGTGGGTTGTAATGTTGGGGGGGGGGGGGTATTGTATTTATTCTTTTACAGGCAAAAGAGCTGAAATTCTTGGGGCATGCCCCGCAAAGGGCCCTGTTCAGGGCTGGTAAGGTAAAAGAGCTTGTAACTTTTTTAATTTAGAATAGGGTAGGGAATTTTTTATTTTGGGGGGCTTTGTTATTTTATTAGGGGGCTTAGAGTAGGTGTAATTAGTTTAAAATTGTTGTAATATTTTTCTTATGTTTGTAAATATTTTTTTATTTTCTGTAACTTAGTTCTTTTTTATTTTTTGTACTTTAGCTAGTTTATTTAATTGTATTTATTTGTAGCAATTGTGTTTAATTAATGTATTGATAGTGTAGTGTTAGGTTAATTGTAGGTAATTGTAGGTAGTTTATTTAATTATTTTATTGATAGGGTAGTGTTAGGTTTAATTATAACTTAGGTTAGGATTTATTTTACAGGTAAATTTGTTATTATTTTAACTAGGTAACTATTAAATAGTTCTTAACTATTTAATAGCTATTGTACCTGGTTAAAATAATTACAAAGTTGCCTGTAAAATAAATATTAATCCTAAAATAGCTACAATGTAATTATAATTTATAGTGTAGCTATATTAGGATTTATTTTACAGGTAAGTATTTAGCTTTAAATAGGAATAAGTTATTTAATAAGAGTTAATTTATTTCGTTAGATAAAAATTATATTTAACTTAGGGGGGTGTTAGTGTTAGGGTTAGACTTAGCTTTAGGGGTTAATCCATTTATTAGAATAGCGGTGAGCTCCGATCGGAAGTTTAGGGGTTAATAATTGAAGGTAGGTGTCGGCGATGTTAGGGAGTGCAGATTAGGGGTTAATACTATTTATGATAGGGTTAGTGAGGCGGATTAGGGGTTAATAACTTTATTATAGTAGCGCTCAGGTCCGCTCGGCAGATTAGGGGTTAATAAGTGTAGGTAGGTGTCGGCGACGTTGTGGGGGGCAGATTAGGGGTTAATAAATATAACATAGGGGTCGGCGATGTTAGGGCAGCAGATTAGGGGTACATAGGGATAACGTAGGTGGCGGCGTTTTACGGAGCGGCAGATTAGGGGTTAAAAGTGTAATGCAGGGGTCAGCGATAGCGGGGGTGGCAGATGAGGGGTTAATAAGTGTAAGGCTAGGGGTGTTTAGACTCGGGGTACATGTTAGAGTGTTAGGTGCAGACGTAGGAAGTGTTTCCCCATAGGAAACAATGGGGCTGCGTTAGGAGCTGAACGCTGCTTTTTTGCAGGTGTTAGGTTTTTTTTCAGCTCAAACAGCCCCATTGTTTCCTATGGGAGAATCGTGCACGAGCACGTTTTTGATGCCGGCCGCGTCCGTAAGCAGCTCTGGTATTGAGAGTTGCATTTGCGGTAAAAATGCTCTACGCTCCTTTTTTGGAGCCTAACGCAGCATTTGTTTGAACTCTCGATACCAGAGTTAAATTTATGGTGCGGCCAGAAAAAAACCCGCGGAGCGTTAACAGCCCTTTTACCGCCGAACTCTAAATCCAGGCCTTAATGTCCACTGGTAGCCCTTTTGGCTCACAGTGAATTAATGCTCGCGGAAGAAATGGATCGCAAATACTTTCCTTGAGTGCGTTATTCAGAACATAATTATTGGAGAAGATCCAATCTGCCACTATACGTGCCAGAAAGGCAAAGTTATACAGTCGTATGTAGGGCAGTGCAAAGCCTCCATACTCCTTTGCGATAGATAATTTAATCAAGGATATCCTGGGTCCTTTCTCCTGCCAAATAAATCTTCTGAGCATACTATTAAGTGATCGAATATCCCTCTCTAGCAATATTATTGAAGTGTTCTGTAAGACATAAAGCAGCTTTGGAAAGAGAACCATCTTGAATAAAGCAATTCGTCCAGAAGTAGATAACTGTAGATTTTGCCAGCTTCTGAGTTTTTCCCTAAAGCTTACTAAGACTGGGAGTATGTTAAGGTTGTATATATCACCTGGCTTGGATGGGATTAGAATCTCTAAATATTTAAATGAGTCTTTGGCCGTATGAAAAGGAATACTGGAGAGAGAGTTACTATTTTTTCTGTGCCAAAGAAGTTCTGATTTTGCTGCGTTCAGCTTGTAATCAGAAAAAAGACCCAAATTGGTTAAAAATCCGAAGGAGTTTGGGTATACTGGTTTTAGTGTTTGACAAATAAATGAGTATATCATCAGCATATAGGGCTATTTTCAGCTCTTGTTTACCTATTTTTTATTTT
Organism: Bombina bombina; assembly: GCF_027579735.1. NCBI lineage: Eukaryota > Metazoa > Chordata > Amphibia > Anura > Bombinatoridae > Bombina > Bombina bombina. The sequence continues at coordinate 259,633,866 of NC_069500.1, forward strand.
TTTTATGAAATAATCTTTTATTGAGATTCGTGATACATAAACATCAGCAAATGGCAGGTTAAATGGTATACATAAACAAGGTAGAATGTCTTCAACTAGTGCAACACATGACAATTGCACAATACTCAATTAACAATAGTTTGAGAACCTCATTTTATAGAATTAAGAATAGCAATAAACTGTGGTGAAATTAATGGTTACTCATGAACCAATTGATTTAGGAAACAATAATATTCTTAAGATGATAACCACATACATGTTAAAGTAAGGGATAACAGCGGGTAAACACCGCTTTAAAAGTGTGTAAATGACAATACCCCTGATAAACAAATACTAAAATGGGTGAGATCCAGCAAAGATCCACGTAAGTGTAAGGGGGGGGGGAGGGTATTCTAAGAAAATGCAGAAGACAGGAGCCATATCTTGGAGGAGGGGGTGTTAATCTGTAGTATGTAATATTGACACTTTTTGTGAAGTTAGTCCTAACCGTAGATAGCGTATATGTAGTACACATCAAAGCCTTTGGGAGAAATAATAGCTTATGATATATAAATAGCCATAACATATAGTGATACTGGTTCATAAACAATAACTGTGCAAAAACCTCTCCAAATTAGACCTAACGATATTTAGTCATTTTGGGCGTGAGTACACTTTAAACATCTGATAGACATACATTCAAGCTATGAATTTGCTATGCCTCTCTCACATAGTCATAAGGCAATATAGGTCACAACATGGTAAACAGCTAAAATATAAATTACACACTGTGTCTTATCCGGTAGCAAGCATAAATATAGTTCTAGGAAATAGGGCAACACCCGGGTGTCTGGGTTAGTATCCCATGATACATCTATACGGTACCGTCTTGGACCGCCGACAGCACCGCACAGGCATGAAACAGTTTGGATTACCCATGTTGTGGTTAGACAAATATAAAATGTAATGGAGTTAACCGGCAACAATATAAAATAGAAACACTACAGAGGAGCTTTTGTACATACAAAGTGTGGACAAAGCTATAGAGAAACTATGGATGACAGTCACACATATATTCTTACATGGAACAATGAAAATGTACAAACATAACCCTGATCCTTAAAACAGTCTGAATATAAGAGTTTTAATAGGGTACATATACAGGGAGTGCAGAATTATTAGGCAAGTTGTATTTTTGAGGATTAATTTTATTATTGAACAACAACCATGTTCTCAATGAACCCAAAAAACTCATTAATATCAAAGCTGAATATTTTTGGAAGTAGTTTTTAGTTTGTTTTTAGTTTTAGCTATTTTAGGGGGATATCTGTGTGTGCAGGTGACTATTACTGTGCATAATTATTAGGCAACTTAACAAAAAACAAATATATACCCATTTCAATTATTTATTTTTACCAGTGAAACCAATATAACATCTCAACATTCACAAATATACATTTCTGACATTCAAAAACAAAACAAAAACAAATCAGTGACCAATATAGCCACCTTTCTTTGCAAGGACACTCAAAAGCCTGCCATCCATGGATTCTGTCAGTGTTTTGATCTGTTCACCATCAACATTGCTTGCAGCAGCAACCACAGCCTCCCAGACACTGTTCAGAGAGGTGTACTGTTTTCCCTCCTTGTAAATCTCACATTTGATGATGGACCACAGGTTCTCAATGGGGTTCAGATCAGGTGAACAAGGAGGCCATGTCATTAGATTTTCTTCTTTTATACCCTTTCTTGCCAGCCACGCTGTGGAGTACTTGGATGCGTGTGATGGAGCATTGTCCTGCATGAAAATCATGTTTTTCTTGAAGGATGCAGACTTCTTCCTGTACCACTGCTTGAAGAAGGTGTCTTCCAGAAACTGGCAGTAGGACTGGGAGTTGAGCTTGACTCCATCCTCAACCCGAAAAGGCCCCACAAGCTCATCTTTGATGATACCAGCCAAACCAGTACTCCACCTCCACCTTGCTGGCGTCTGAGTCGGACTGGAGCTCTCTGCCCTTTACCAATCCAGCCACGGGCCCATCCATCTGGCCCATCAAGACTCACTCTCATTTCATCAGTCCATAAAACCTTAGAAAAATCAGTCTTGAGATATTTCTTGGCCCAGTCTTGACGTTTCAGCTTGTGTGTCTTGTTCAGTGGTGGTCGTCTTTCAGCCTTTCTTACCTTGGCCATGTCTCTGAGTATTTCACACCTTGTGCTTTTGGGCACTCCAGTGATGTTGCAGCTCTGAAATATGGCCAAACTGGTGGCAAGTGGCATCTTGGCAGCTGCACGCTTGACTTTTCTCAGTTCATGGGCAGTTATTTTGCGCCTTGGTTTTTCCACACGCTTCTTGCGACCCTGTTGACTATTTTGAATGAAACGCTTGATTGTTCGATGATCACACTTCAGAAGCTTTGCAATTTTAAGAGTGCTGCATCCCTCTGCAAGATATCTCACTATTTTTGACATTTCTGAGCCTGTCAAGTCCTTCTTTTGACCCATTTTGCCAAAGGAAAGGAAGTTGCCTAATAATTATGCACACCTGATATAGGGTGTTGATGTCATTAGACCACACCAATTCTCATTACAGAGATGCACATCACCTAATATGCTTAATTGGTAGTAGGCTTTCGAGCCTATACAGCTTGGAGTAATACAACATGCATAAAGAGGATGATGTGGTCAAAATACTCATTTGCCTAATAATTCTGCACTCCCTGTAGATATCTTAGCCATCTTCAGTAGAGAGGGTAATAATATCTCAGGGGCTCAGTATCTTAATACACCTAATATAGTGTACCCATTTATTGTAGGCTTCACGGAGACAGAGTGAGATAATATAAATCTTAACCAGACCTCTGTGACAGTGGCCCACCTATGTGCTATGTAAGTGGGCAGAGATAATAGAAATAAAGCTAATCCAGTACGTATTGTGAGCAGCCTCCTGGGTCAAAAGGATCGTTCATCCGATCAATGCAGTGCTTGGGTTTTATCCCAGGAGGCCCAAATTGCAACTGGCATTGAACGTGCCGTATTGGCAAAAAGTAAAGATCAGATTTATTCTTATGTGGAGGCAGATGACCAGACAGTCCGCGTATTCCACAATGAATGGAGCAAATGTAGTTCAGCAGGACCCCAATGTCACTTACAGTCTCCCTGGGGATTACTCTCTCAGGCACAAGTGTAGCGTTGCAGGTTGCAATGCTGTTTGTCGGCGGCAGGGACTCCTTCTGGCTCCGGCTCGTAAGAAGTATACCCAGCTGTCTAATATCCACAAGGCATTCCTTCCATGGAGTCAGATGCATAGTTTTCATCCACGCAGGGCCGATCTCGTCAACAAGGGCAAAACCGTTGTGGGATAGAATGGGTTCCACAGTGGTACTGGGTGGTCGAACAATAGGTACTACCGTGAGCTCTACTGCCTGTTCCTCTTGTATGGGGAGTTGCTCTTTGCGAATCGGGAGTTCTGCATTATACAGCCTGTCTGTTGTCGGGATCCGTGGTTGCGCCATAGAAGATCTTAGACTGGCTGATAGTTCCTCATACCCGGCAGTCAGTTGTAAGGCGAGCTTCTGCAGGGCCCCATAAATATCTAAAGAAATGTCCTCCATAGCTGGTGCCACAACTTTAGTAGACCTCGTAGGCCTGGGTAGCTCCCAGCTGGCAATGACAATCCCAGAAAAAGGCATATATAGAAATAAAATGATCTACTAATAGCGTACTGGCAGTCTTATTTGTACAGAGTCAATTTTGGGGCAAATTATAGAGAATAAATCCCCATTTGACGTTATAAAACTTGAATTTCTGTAGGAGCTCTCTAAAACACGTTTTCTCTCCTTGACTATAGGCTCCGCCCCCCTTGTTTACTTATTTTAATACCCTCTAGTCGCTGTCTAATCATGATTGCTAATGGTTCAATACAGACATTAAAAAGGAAAGGAAAGAGAGGACATCCCTGACGAGTTCCTCTTCCTATCATAATTTGTGGGGACAGATTGTTATTAACTATCATTTTTGTGTGGGGTTGATTGTATACATTTTTAATAAAGTTGAGAAAGCCGCCTGAAACCGAACTTAGCTAAAGAAGAGAAAAGATGATCATAGTGTACCGAGTCAAATGCTTTCTCTGCATCAATTGAGATGATAGCTAGATCAGGGATGTCCTCTCCTCCCCCCTGCACAGATGCCGCCATGTTCCCAAAGTACTCTGTAACAACCAAAGCTTCTCTTATTTTTGCAGAAGAGTTTTGCATATTTAAAAACCCGGCTTGGTCTTTATGAATAATATTGGCAAGTGTTACCTGAAGTCTAGGATTGAAGGCTAGGATTGAAGTGAATATCTTGTAGTCTGAGTTTAAGAGGGCAATGGGTCTATATGACTCTTTCTGAATGGGATCTTTCCCACCCTTAAGGATTAGAGTTGTGTGTGAGGTGGAGAAGGACATAGCTAAGGATTCTCCATTAACGTACATACCATTATAGAGATTTACAGAGATATAACGTGATCTCTGAAGATAAGATTTTATAAAAATCATTGGGTAACCCGTCGGGCCCAGGTGCTTTATTCAAAGCAAGATCAGAGATAACTTTCCTTATTTCCTCTTCGGTGATCGGGGCGTTAAGAATCTCAATAGATTAAGTAGTTATTATGGGGTAAGTAATATTACTCCAAAAATCATCAAACTGAGCTATGTCTGAGTTCATGGAAGCATATAATTCTTGGTAATATTTTACAATTACATCAGATATTTCTTCAGATTTAGAGAGAGTCTTCCCCTCCAATTGAAGTTTCTCAGTTAGGGGTGGCTTCTTGTCTCTTTTGACCAGATTGGCCAGGGGTTTCCCAGATTTATTTCCATACCTGTAAAGTTTGGCTTGGAGTTTTAAGTCTTTTTGAGTTCCATGATAGATAGCGAATGTGTCTCATTCAATCTTAACTCTGATGTTATTTGCCCAGTTAACTGATGTTTTTTCCATCAGGAATCGATTATAAGAATTAGTTACTGATTTTATTATTTCTTTTTCTCTTAGTTTAAGTTTCCTAACTATCATGGAGTTATATGCAATGATTTCACCTCTTAGCACTGCTTTTGCCGCTTCCTAGAATAATACAGGGTGATCTATATATTCATGATTAAAATGGGTATAGTCATTGAAAAAAAATTTAAGCCAGCTTTTAAATTTAGAATCGGATGCAAGAAAGGAGGGAAAATAGAATCGTAGGGGTTTAGCTTTTGGATGATTCAGCTAAAACTCTAGGAAAATAGGTCCATGATCTGATAGAAAGATAGGCATTATTCCTGCCTTTACCTACATAATCTTTTGTCAATTAAAAAGAGATCGATTCTTGATAGTGTTTTGTGGGCCTTGGATAAGCAAGTTAAGTCCCTTATGTCAGGATTCTGGATTCTCCATATGTCCCTGATATCTAAATTCTGCATGATTTTAGTAAGCAATTTAGTTTCTAGATGATCTTTTTTATGTTTTAACTGTTTAGTGTTCTTCCTTAATCTGTCCAGGGGGCAGTGCTGGGCCATATTAAAATCTCCTCCGAGAATCAGGTAACTTTTAGAATAGGAAAGAATTTTAGACTGTAATGAATTCCAGAACTCTGGGTCAAGAACGTTAGGTGCATAAATATTACAAAGCGTGAAGACCAGTTTGTTAATTTTAATTTTTAACATCACAAATCTCCCCTCTGGATCTACCCTAGTATGAACTACTTCTGTGTTAATCCTTTTCCCAACTAATATGACCACACCTCTCTTCTTCTGTCACCCAGGACGTATTGAGCTTCATAACTTCCTCTAGATTTAAGTGCGTTTCCTGAAGAAACGCTATGTTGGTATTGGCCTTTCTCAAATGGGTGAGAATTAATATCCTTTTAATGGGGGTAGTGATGCCTCCCACTTTCCAGGCTGTTTTAAAATTAATCATCAGATTTGTCATTCACATGTGGTGAAGGGAGAGGAAAGAAGAGAGAGGAAGAAAAAAAAAAGGGGGCGTGGAGAATTTTCCCTTAAGTGAACCTGCATTCTATTTTTAAGTAAGTATTGTACATTGTGCTAGACTTAATCAAATGTTACTCTGAGAGGTTTAAATCCCTCAATAAATTGTCTGCCTCTTGTGCATTGTCAAAAAAGTGGGCTTCCTCTCTAGCTAAACATTTTCAGTTTTGAGGGGTAAATAATTTAAGCCTGATAACCTTGTTGTATAACTTTAGTGCAGATTGGGGCTAGACTTCTTCTCTTTGATGCTGTTTCAGCTGAATAGTCTTGGAATAAAAGAATTTTGGCATCCCTGATAGTGATAGGCTGATTCTTACGAAAGTACTGGAGTAGAGTGACCTTATCTTGAAAATTTAACAGTCTTACTATTACAAGTCTAGGCCTGCTATTTCCTTTACTATCTGTCGGAGGTTTCCCTAACCTATGTGCTCTTTCAACTATTATCTGATGATAGGTATGAGGAATTTTAAGAAGCTGAACTAGTGTTTCTGTAATGAATGTGCTTAGATCTTTATATTGTTTCCCCTCAGGTACCCCTATAATCCGAATATTATTTCTTCTTGAGCGATTTTCAAGATCCTCAATTTTAGACTGCATTTTAGAAAGATTTACAATAGCAACTTCTAAGCTTGAACTCTGTGATGTAGTAAGATCTTCAAGATCTGACACCCTTTGCTCTACTTCATTTATCCTACTGGCAAAATGTCTGATTTCCTGCATTAGTAGAGTGATGTCCTGCTTGATCTCTGATTTAAGTGCATCGAATTTGGGGGTTAAGGCCTCCGATATATTAGCTACTAGGGTATGTATATTGGTTACTTTGTTTATGTGTGATATGTATGCAGGGGCCGAGTGTAAGTCTGCCGAAATATTGAGGGTACTTTTGGCTCTTCTATCCCTTTGCTTAGCTGCCATAGCTGGTGAGGGAGTCCTGGTGTGAGTGTGAAGAAATGTATCCATGTGCCGTGAAAATAATATGTGTGTGATTGGGGGGAGAGAGGAAAAAAAAAGGCAACCTAATTAAGAGGGGGAGTTCACCCAATATCAAGGGAAAAGAGGAAGGGGGGAGGGGGTGAGAAGTGATTAGGATCTGGGACGTGAGGAAGTGTTCAAGAATTTTGTGAAAAAATAAAAAAATAATAATATAAAGAGGACTCTCTTGACCAGCCACGGACAGTGGCACTAGGTATAGGGGATCAAGTGATTTTATGGCAGGCAATGCTTTATAGAATACATGAAGGGTCTTTATGAAAACTAAATAGAATAGTTAAAACCCTTCTTATGCTGTAATAATTAGAGCAAGAGAGATCAAATTGTAATTACACCGAAAAAATTCTAAAAAATATTAACTACCCTAAAGGTGCTGACTATGACCTGTAGGAGGTGTATCAATAGAGGCCACTCAAGCCTCAGAAGGTTCAGAGAACAAACTGCTCTATTGCTGGGGGGGGGGGGGACAAGAAAAAGCTCCTCACTATGTTACAGAAAAAGCACAGAAGGTTGTACCAAACAGAAAGAAATCTAGTTACGAAATAAAACTTTACAGTTATCAGTTAGATGTTATTTTGTAGAGCAGTAATTCCTTTGTTCAGAATTATATTCTATAAGGCTAGTGGGACTGGTACTTAAGCCGTAATATAGTTTTAGAGCCCTCCTTTTACTATGACATTAATAATTGGATATAAACATTCAGAGAGGAGAACTAATATGTTGAATTTTACTAAAGTTATTAGAGAAAAACAGACTATTACTTAAAGTACAACAGAATTATACTAGGCCTGAGAGTGAATCAGAACAGCTCAGAGAGAGACCCCTCTTGCCTTTATTTTATCTGAGAAAAAAAAAGAATTTTTTCCTGAGAGGTCCAATAATGAGACAAACTACTAAGGCAATTCAAATGTCTTTCAGGTGACAGAGATTTAGAACCAATAGGAGAGGAACATAGAACTCTTAATCTCTCCCTAAGATTAACATTTTTTTTACCCAAAATTGTTGCCTAAATATTGCCAGACCCCCAGGACTTGGGCCTGACTTTACAGTCAGGTAACAGAGATTCTCTTATTCTTCCCTTTTCCTCTATAACGTGTTTGTTATTTGTAGCTTGACAAACTTTAGAGTATGGACAGAGGAATTGAGAAAGCTGGCATAAATAAGATATTCAGGAGAGTTTTAAGCCAGATAAACTGAGGATATTAGCTAGGGGTTACTTCTTACTGCCAATATTCAATAAGCTGAGTAATCAAGGGTCTGACACAATCCCAATCATTATTGTTAGTTATATGTTTCTAGAGCCAACAAGAAATAAATGAGTAAGAGAAAGTTTCACACGATTACAACAGAGAATATCATAGAGTCCACATAACAAAGCAATAAATAATACCTTAAACCTTAACTATAATTGCTATGGGAGCAGATATGTTAAGAAAAAGAGAAAAAATGCAGATACTCCTCTTTAGTATGGAAAAAGTGAACAAGTCTCTCTTCAATTAGTGGGTAAAGTGGTTCCATTTCTTCTTGCGGCAGAGATAAGAAAAGTTAGGTGGAGGAAGATGGGGCTATAGAGCTTATTCCAGGAGTAACAACGATATATAAACTGCAGGAAAACGCTTTAAAGCAGTTTTGTACCAAGTTCCGTGTTCCTCCTATTTTATTTTTTGCTTCTGATATACAGAAAAGTACCCTCATTCAATTATATCTTGCCTCATCCTGTAGTAACTGCTATAGACGTTGCGTCAAATTAAAGGATGACTTGGCATTTTCATAAATGAGCATATGTGTAATTTTGCTGCAAGTCCGGGAGCTCAGAAGTGTAGGTATAAAACAGTACCTTATAAAGTACAACAGTACTTAGAAGTGGCCCTCGGTTATAGTCGAGACCGCAGGGTCTTCAGCTGGCTTTGGTATGTTGAAGGGAACCCAGCTCAACTCACCCCAGTCGAGTGTAGATGTGGTACAGGAGCTCACCCGGTCCTCCACTCACAGCACCGGTGGGGGAAGGAACCGAGATGCAGCTTCCTGAGTGTCTCCTTCTCCTGGGTTCCGGGCGGCAAACAAAGTCTGCACTGAGGTTCCCCCTAGTCAACAACCTGAGATACCAGTCCTCAGCCTCCTCTCACTTAGAGCCCCCTCTCGCGCAACACCAGTGGGAATACAGGGGCACATGGATGTGGCTGCAGGGATAGAATGCAGGGAGGTAACAAACCCTCGGAGGTCCATTCAGTGTGGTGAAGGAGCACCTCAGGAATTCCGGTGACAGTGTAGTGGTCCACCAAACAGCTACCCTAGGCCTCAGGGCTTCAGAGCGATAATCTCCGACAGCAGCTTAATTGGGAGCACAGAGAGCGAGCACTGCATGACCTGTACTCGGACTCCAACCCCAGAACTTCCTCCCAGAACATCAGAGAATGCAATTTTTTTTTTTATAACAACCTTATTATGTTATTTGATAACGACAATGATACAAATATGATAGTACATGCAAAGAAAAGGGCAGCGGACTGTTTGTCCGTATATTACACATATTTCAAATAACATTTTTTTTGCCTAATCAGTTATATAATAAAGGAGAAACATTGTCTAATTCGGATCTAGTAGTTTTATAATTTTCTCATTTTGTAAACTATATAAGTATACATATGAAAACATTTCAGTTCATTTTCTTGAGGGAAAGACCGAAAGATACAGCGGAAAAAGTGATAGAGAATCAAAGAGCTAGTAAAGGGGAGAGAGATAGAGAGAAGAAAGAAAAGAAAAAAAAAAGGGGGGGTAGGAAGTGTTTTTTAATCGCAACTTGACCGGAGGTAAGATAGGTAATTCTCTAGATCTTGTGGTTCAAGATTGCCATTATCATCTCATACTGCTCTAATTGGTGTGTTTTTAGGTAGTGGTATCTTTCCAACATTAGAAGGTCATCTACTTGGGCTTTCCATTCTAACACCGAGGGAATTATCTGGGTTTTCCATTTTTTTGGAATTAGTTTTTTGGCTGCCGTTATCATAATCAGAAAAAGGGCTTTTCTGCCCAACCCCTCAAGTTTAGGTAAAGAAATGAATAGCAAGGCATTTGGGTCTTTAGGTATCTGAACTCTTAGAGTTTCAGACATTGTTTTGAAAACATTTGTCCAATGTTCGTTCAAGCTCGGGCAGGACCACCATATGTGAAGAAGAGATCCCTCTTTTCTACAGCCTCTCCAGCAGGTGATTTTGAGGGTGGGGAATATGTTATGTAAGCGTGCTGGTGTTAAGTACCAACGACATAGTAATTTTAATCAGAGCATGCAATTTTAAATAACTTTCCATTTTACTTCCATTAACAAAAAGTGAACAGTCTTTTTATATTTACACCAGCTCCTACTAAGCATGTGCAAGAACTCACAGAATATACGTGTGATAAGAGTGGGAAGTGGCATCACCAGATGGGGGCATGGTCATAGGTCCGTTATTGTCTATGTCGCAGTTACTAAGTGAGATCAAGGGTACCAGATGTATATTCCCATGCTGTACAATAAAATAGTGTTGTACCCTATTTGCTGTGTCCTGCATCTCATGACATGGTGTCAGAAATTCTTGCCTGTGCTTCTGTTTCCTGATTGATGACAAAGTTGAAGTTTACCCCACCTGAGCCTTTTGATTTTTCTCAGCCTGCAGCTTGGCTCACATGGCGTCAGCGGTTTAGCGCTTCAGGATTGCTTCCAAGCTGGACAAGGAAAGTGGTGAAGTACAAGTTAATTCTCTTTTATCTTCTATGGGGAAAGATGTGGAGCCAGTGTTCAATGCCTTTACTTTCCAAGAAGGGGAAGAATTTGACTTTGAAATAGTTATGAACAAACTCAGTGCCCACTTTGTGCCCAAAAGAAATGTGATTCATGAGAGGGCTTATTTTCACAAACGTGCCCAGCATGTGGGAGAATCTGTGGAGTCATTTGTGTGCAGCCTGTATGAACTAGCTGAATTCTGTGAGTTTGGTGTTGCTAAAGAGGAGCAAATCAGAGACAGAATAGTCATAGGAATTGCAGATGCTGAACTCTCACTGAATCTACAGTTGGAGGATGATTTAACTTTAGATGGAGCTATTAGGATGGCCCGCCAGAGTGAACTGGTAAAAAAGCAAAGTGCTGATCTGAGGTCTGAGAGTATTGTGGATGATGTGCAGCAGTTCAGGAGGGCTGCAAGTGAAAGGCACAGTGTGAGTGGTAGACCAAGGGCAACAGATAGGCCCAGAAGCGGATGGGCGCAGCATGCCCGATGCACATGGTGCAACCATGCCCATGATCAGAGTGTCATATGCCCTGCTAAAGACAAAAGATGTAGAAAATGTAACAGAATGGGCCATTTTGAAGTGGTGTTTAAAACTGAATATATTAAGGAGATGCAGGTGGATAGAGACCAGGGTCAAGAAGTGTCCTTTGTAGGGTCTGTTGTTGAACGGCCGGGTTCAGAAGAAGATTGGAGGGTTACTCTTACTGTAATGGGAGCCAAAGTTGCCTTTAAGATTGACTCAGGAGCAGACATCACTGTAATTTCCCTTGCAGCATTCATAAAACTGCCTCGACAGCCTCAGCTGGCGAAAGTTACAACAAAAGTCCATAGTCCTGGTGGCCGCATTGATTGTGCAGGAAACTTTCTTGCCAACTGCGAGTAAAAGCAAAGTAAATTCACCATGTGGGTGCATGTGATTAGAGTTCAGTATGTTAACAACTTATTGAGCAGAAAAGCAGCCTGTGGTTTGGGCCTAGTAGCCAGAGTGAATGAGATCTCAGAAGATATGTTTGGTGAATTGGGCCTACTGAATTGCAACCCAGTCCATATATCTCTTAAAGGTGATGCAGTCCCATACAGCATTACCACTCCCTGTAGGATTCCGTTCCTGCTCATGCTTTAAGTGGAGAAGGAGCTTCTGTGTATGAAGAATATGGGGGTTATTGAAGAGGTTGTTGAAGCAACTGACTGGTGTGCCCCCATTGTGCCTGTTGCAAAGAAAAACAGGAAAGTACGCATCTGCGTAGACTTGAAAAGGGTGAATGAGGCGGTGAAGAGAGAGAGATATGTGCTGCCGACAATTGAAGACATAGCTCCAAAATTAGCTGGGGCAAAGTTCTTCTCTACATTGGATGCTTCTAGCGGCTTCTGGCAGAAACCTCTAGATCCAAAGTGCCGCAAACTGACTACCTTCATTACACCGGTAGGTTGGTTTTGCTTCTGCAGACTCCCTTTTGGGATATCCTCTGCTCCTGAAATCTTTCAAAGAGAAATGAGTTCTCTCCTAAGAGACCACGTGGGCGCGGCAGTCGTCATGGACGACATCTTGGTGTATGGGTCTACACTGGAGGAACATGATCAGCGATTGAGCTGTGTGCTGCAGACTATTAGAGAGTCCGGGCTGAAGTTAAATAAAGAGAAATGCCATTTTAGGAAAGCTGAGTTATGTTACTTTGGGCATATCATCAATGGGGATGGCATCAAGCCAGACCCCGAGAAAATTTGGGCTATTGAGCAGATGAAAAGTCCTTCCGATGTACATGAGCTGAGACAGGTATTGGGCCTTGTAAATTACGTGGGCAGGTTCCTTCCAGATTTATCCACAATACTACACCCGATCACAGAGTTGCTAAAGAAAGATGTTGCCTGGGTCTGGGGACCTTCCCAGGAAGAATCTTTTATGCAGGTCAAGTCCCTGCTGGGGTCTGCCCCAGTGTTGGGGTTCTACGACCCTTCCAAAAAGACTGTGGTTAGTGCTGATGCAAGCAGCAATGGTTTAGGGGCCACCCTCCTGCAGTTGAATGAGAACAAACTACAGCCCATCGCCTACTGAATTGAGAAGGAGTGTCTGGCTGCAGTTTGGGCCTGTGAGCGCTTTCAGCATTACCTAGTGGGTTTAGAGAAGTTTAGTCTGGAGACTGACCATAAACCGCTAGTCCCTCTAATCAAATCCTATGATATCGACAAAACACCCCTAAGATGCCAGAGACTTTTAATGAGGCTGCTCAGGTTCAACGTTCAGGCAGTGCATGTGCCGGGGAAATAACTGGTTGTGGCAGATACACTTTTTCAGGCTCCCGCTGGCTGCTGCTGAAGAATCTTCAACAGAATCAGATGTTAAGGTGTATGTAGATTCAGTTCTGGCCTCCAAATCCATTTCTTCAGGGAAGCTAGAACAAATAAGAAAAGAAACATATTTGGATACAGACCTTCAAGAAGTTATAAAGTATATAAAAGAAGGTTGGCCCGAAAGTCAGGCAGCCTGGATGTCTTTAAGTTCTTACCAGTCAGAAAGGTTGCAGCTCACAGAGCTGGATGGGTTGGTGCTGTTCCAGGACCGCATTGTTATTCCTGTTAGCATGCGGCAGGAGATGTTAAACAGGATTCATGATGGCCACTTAGGCATTACAAAGTGCAGAGAAAGGGCAGCTATGGCAGTGTGGTGGCCTGGGATCAGTTCCGACATTGCAAGTCATGTGTCAAAATGTGCTTTTTGTCAGGAACGCCGGCCTATTCAGAGAAGGGAGCCCTTGATTTCTACTTCGCTGCCTGCAGGCCCGTGGCAGAAAATAGCTGTGGATTTGTGCGAGCTGCACGGGAAAAAGTTCTTAGTTGTGATCGACTATTATTCCAGGTATTTGGAGATTGCACCCTTGAATGAAATCGCAAGTCAAGCAATTATCACTCGTCTCAAGAGCTTGTTCGCCCGGTGGGGCATACCAATGGAGTTGGTGAGTGATAACGGAATGCAGTTTGCGTCTACAGAGTTCAGTTCTTTCAGCAGAGAATATGATTTTGTACATTTGATGTCTAGTCCACATTAACCGCACGCCAATGGAATGGATGAAAGGGCAGTCCAAACAAGAAAGTTCATTTTGAAGCAACCTGAGCCGTACTTGGCCCTCTTGTCCTATAGGGCGACCCCCATTCATACCATGGGGTTTAGCCCGGCACAGCTGATGCTAGGACGCCAGATTTGCACCACCTTATCCTCTGTGGGTGTCTTCCAGCCAACTAGCTCTATTCCTCGGGACGAAGTTCTTAGGAGGGATGAAGAGGCAAAAAGGGGCTATCGATTCTTCTACGATAAGAGACAGTCTGTGAGGCCCTTGCAGGAGCTGAATGCGAGGCAAAGTGTCTGAATTAAACTGGATGATGAAAAGAAATGGAAGACGCCTGCTACGGTAATTGGACGCTCTCCAGAACCAAGGTCTTATGTAGTCCTTACTGATGGAGGGACAGTCACACGTAGAAATCGAAAACATCTTCAGCCTGTACCTGAGAGTTTAGAACTGGATGCTTCAGTACCACCGCCGGTGGGATCCCCTGTTTTAAGAGGGGTGCCATCCTCTCAGCAAGACCACAGCGGGAATATTTCTTTGCCTCTAGCAGACTCTCAATCACCTTCTTCTGTATCAGAGGACAGTTCATGTAGAGTTACATCAAGCGGAAGAGTGGTGACACTTCCGGCCCGATATCGGGACTAGCACTAGTTAGAGAAGTATGGGCAAAATAATCCCATGGTTACTGTGAACTAGGGTAGTCTACCTCGATGTTCAAGTCAGGATGTAATTCATGTTGTTTATATTCTTTTTAACTTGTTATTTGTTATATTCTATACAAAACTGTTGTTGTATACCTTGTTATTTGTTGTATTCAAATAGAAAAAAATGGTATGCTTTGTCCTTTGAAAAGGAGGAAGATGTGATGAGTGGGAAGTGACGTCACCAGATGGGGGCGTGGTCTTAGGTCCGTTATTGTCTATGTCGCAGTTACTAAGTGAGATCAAGGGTACCAGATGTATATTCCCATACTGTACAATAAAATAGTGTTGTACCCCCTTTGCTGTGTCCTGCATCTCATGACAATACGTATATGCATTTATGATTGACTGGTGGCTGTCACATGATACAGGATGAGTGGAAATAGATATAACTGAAATTTGTTAGAAAAAAAAATTCTACTACTCATTTGAAGTTCAGACTAAGTGCTATTACATTGTCTTTTCATCATGCATTTGTTGATTATGCAAATCTACAGTATTTACTGGTCCTTTAGCAATTCAGATAGAACATACAATTTTTTAACAACTTTCCAATTTACTTCTATAATCAAATTTTCTTAGCTTTCTTGTTATCCTTTATTGTAAAGGATAGCATGTGTCTGTAGCACTATATGGCAGCAGTTTTGCAACCATGTTATACATTAACAAGAGCACTAGGTGGCAGCACTATTTCCTGTCATGTAGTGCATTAGGCATGTGCACACTGCCTACCTAGGTATCTTTTAAACAACAAAAAATAACATGAGAACGAAGCAAATTTAATAAAAGTAAATTGGAAACAAAAAAATTAGTTTCATGCCCCTTTAAAGGGACATGAAATCCAAATTTGTTTCTTTCATGATTCAAATAGAGCATACAATTTTAAACAACTTTCCAATTTATTTATATAATTTGCTTCATTATCTTGGTATAATTTGTTTGTCAGTATATTTATGAAAATCTTAGTAGTGCTCTCCAAATAATATATCAGCTTATGGCAGGGTTATAACACAATACAAATAATAATTATCCTTAAAAATAGAAACCCTTAACTAACATGCATCTACTAGAAACCATACAATTAATATAAATATCTGAATTCTTTTATTTAGTTAAGATCCATGAACATTTTGAAATATATTTGCAATACCAGAATATGACACAATATTATATACGTTAAAAACAACTATTAAGATATGCTATCCTTCTTACAAAACTCAGAAAGATTTTCCTTTAAAACCAGCAGAGCTGCATTTAAAACCATTCAGAGCTGCATTTAAAATATTACAATGAGACTTAAAGTAGCAGCTACAAACATTCAGCAATATGATTTACAGTGCTAACTTAAACAACAATACAATATACACTTCTATTAAAACATCAGGACTTTCACAGATAAATTACTTAGCCCACCAGATACAAATTTAAACAATAATACAATATACACTTCTGAATTATTATTATATATTTGCATAGATAAACAATTTAAGATTGGGATTAGTTTAACAATACATAGGCTATGAAATGCTAACTTGAAATATAAACTATTTTCTTAAATCTGCTTATTATAATTTAACTGTAGTTACTATGCATATAACTTATCTTACCAATAACCTTGTATACTTTACCAAATAAAGAGCAGTTCCTTAATAGGAATTATTTTACCTCAGATCACCAATAAGTGTATATCGCAATCAATGAGAAAGTGGTAGATCAGCTTTGACAAAGTAAAATGGTATTTTTCACGCCCAGCACCCAGTTACAATTTAGCTCAGCAGAATCTGTCCTTCTCTCTATTGCATTCACTTTTTATCAGTTTTCCATCATGGGTAAATTATGGGTGGCCCTCCTGGTCCCTTCTGATTGGATATTTGGAATACCTGATTGGATTGGCCCTCGTGCTTGTCCCTGGTCCGCCCTTAGAGTTGAAGCATGTTTACCATGGCAACGCATCTTTTGAACAGTTAAATTCTCTTAACTGTTCTACCGGTATTGGCCCCTAGGTGGCAGCAGGCATACAGACAGAACAAATTCACTTTTACATTTTTATCATTATTTACTGCAACAACTACTCACAATATTTGTTTTGGATAAGTAATATCTTATGAATTTTCTGATCATTTTGATATGAAATACAGTATATTATATTAAAATAATGTATCCTGTTTCTGAAATTAATGGCATTTATACATCTAAAATGTTTTCAGAGTTGTGTTTAAACTTTCAAAAACATCTAGTTTATATAATCATATGACATGATTCAGATATCCATGAAGGCATTCCATCTGAAAAATAGAAAAATTTATGTTACATATAATTAAATAATGGGATTATTACAGTTTGAATCTATTTTTCATGTATCTATTAACTGCAGCAATTATTTATTTAATATAAAACGTACTATTTCAACATATATATATATATATTCATATATGGGCTATTTGAATTATTCCAAACACACATGAAACTAGTATTGTTCCCTTTGCAAAAAAATGTATTTATTTTTATCTGTGTTATACAGGGGTTGTAAATGTTAATTCTTCAACCCACACTGCTTTCTCTGTGTTATCCTAAGGTCTTCACTGCTCTTTCTTCTAACTCAGTTCCCAGACTCTTTGTCTTTTACTCACCACATAAGGTCTTTTGCACCTAAGTGTAATGCTGAAATTCTCACAAGATTTGTCACCTGAGTTAGACTCTTAGGTACATTGGGAGGGGTAAATAGATTTTATCTAACATTCCCAAGCAATCACACATATGGTTTATGAAATTGTTGTTATTTTAATTAAACCAAATGCTCTATTGTTCTCACTTTAGCTAGCAATGTCTCTTTTAAAGTAATCTTTATGAGTTTCCTGTGTAATTGAAAAAGTGGGGGAGAATTAAACATGGTTGAAGTCAGTTTGTCTGACAGAAATGAATAATTTCCACTGATCACTTAGATCTGAATAAATATAATTGTATAGCATAGCCTTAAAATATATGATCAAAATATATATATTTATTAACCTTACATATGCCTTGACATGTTGAAAAGCATAGTGTCAGTGTCTGTACATACAGTATATGCCTCTTTTCATTGGTTTACTGATGTGTACAGCTAGCTACCAGCAGAACATTGCTGTTCATTCAGTAAAAGATACAAAGAGAATGAAGCAACATTGATAAGAGAAGTAATTTGGAAAATTGTTTAAAATTGTATGCTCTATCTGAATCATGAAATAAAAATTTGTGGGTTTTTATGTCACTTTAAGGCTACAATTTCTAGACATAAATTGCAAATGCAAACTGACAAACAAGTGGCCATTCTAAATGCTGTGGTAGGGAGAAATGAACTCACACTTTAACATTAGACTGTTTGACTTCAGATAATATTATAAAATGGGGGTATGAAGTATGTATTTTAAACAAATCAGTAATTCTACACTAATTCATATCTTTACTATGATCATTTGTATAATGGTGATACTACCACTACTACTAATTATATAATATAATATATAATTATATAATAATAATAATAATAATAATAATAATAATAATAATAATAATAATAATAATAAAAGATGATAATTATTTTATCTGAAATGGCTAGCATATATGATGCTGATTTGTAGGATTTTATGCAAAGTTCTAACAAAAAAATATAGATTGGTCAAAATATAAATAAATAAATATAAATATATACATACATACACACAATTGTTACATTTTGGGATAGATTACAAGTGGCATGCTAACTGAAGTGTGTGAGCGATATAGGGTATTATTTTGCGCACAATGGAAATAGCACTCATATTATGGAGTTGAAAGTAAATGTGTTCACTTGAGCGCTATTTAATGCATGTTCGAGTTCTAGCGCATGTGCGAGTTCTAGTTCAGAGCTCTGGTTAATTGTTATGTGAGGCAAAAAACAGTTTCCCAGAAAACTTCCAAAAATATATTTAAAAGTACAGTTACAGTCATAATGACACTGTCTGATAAAAATATATTTTTTAAAACTACATTTAAAAGTTAAAAGTGTTCAAAGATATGAGGTCTCAGGTGTTAATATAATTAAGATATACATACATATACATGTCTAAATATGTATATATGTCTGTACATATGTTTTTAAAGGGACAGTCAAGTCCAAAAAAAACTTTAATGATTCAGATAGGGCATGTCATTTTAAACAACTTTCCAATTTACTTTTATCACCAATTTTGCTTTGTTCTCTTGGTATTCTTAGTTGAAAGATAAACCTAGCAGGTTCATATGCTAATTTCATACGCCTAGATTTAGAGTTCTGCGTTAGCCGTCAAAACCAGTGTTTGGGGCTCCTAACGCTGGTTTTGGGCTACCGCTGGTATTTAGAGTCAGTCAGGAAAGGGTCTAACGTTCCCTTTCCAGCCGTGACTTTTCCATACCGCATATCCCCCTACGCCATTTGCGTATCCTATCTTTTCAATGGGATCTTTCTAATGCCGGTATTTAGAGTCTTGGCTGAAGTGAGCATTAGAAATATAATGACAAAACTCCAGCCGCAGAGAAAAGCCAGGAGTTAAGAGCTTTCTGGGCTAACGCTGGTTCATAAAGCTCTTAACTACTGTGCTCTAAAGTACACTAACACCCATAAACTACCTATGTACCCCTAAACCAAGGCCCCCCCACATCGCCGCCACTCTATCAAATTTTTTTAACCCCTAATCTGCCGACCGAACACCGCCGCCACCTACGTTATCCCTATGTACCCCTAATCTGCTGCCCCTAACACCGCCAACCCCTATATTATATTTATTAACCCCTAATCTGCCGCCCCCAATGTTGCCGCCACCTACCTACAATTATTAACCCCTAATCTGCCGACCGGACCTCACCGCTACTATAATAAAGTTATTAACCCCTAATCCGCCTCACTCCCGCCTCAAAAACCCTATAATAAATAGTATTAACCCCTAATCTGCCCTAACATCACCGACACCTATCTTAAAATATTAACCCCTAATCTGCCGACCGGACCTCGCCGCTACTCTAATAAATGTATTAACCCCTAAAGCTAAGTCTAACCCTAACCCTAACACCCCCCTAAGTTAAATATAATTTTATTCTAACGAAATAAATTATTTCTTATTATATAAATTATTCCTATTTAAAGCTAAATACTTATCTGTAAAATAAACCCTAATATAGCTACAATATAAATTATAATTATATTGTAGCTATTTTAGGATTAATATTTATTTTACAGGCAACTTTGTGTTTATTTTAACCAGGTACAATAGCTATTAAATAGTTAATAACTATTTAATAGCTACCTAGTTAAAATAATTACAAAATTACCTGTAAAATAAATCCTAACCTAAGTTACAATTAAACCTAACACTACACTAACAATAAATTAATTAAATAAAATACCTACAAATAAATACAATTAAATAAACTAACTAAAGTACAAAAAATAAAAAAAGAACTAAGTTACAAAAAATAAAAAAATAATTTACAAACATTATAAAAATATTACAACAATATTAAGCTAATTACACCTACTTTAAGCCCCCTAATAAAATAATAAAGCCCCCAAAATAAAAAAATGCCCTACCCTAAGCCCCTGAAGATCTCCCTACCTTGTCTTCACCACGCCGGGTATCACTGATCCGCTCAGAAGAGGGTCCGAAGTCTTCATCCAAGCCCAAGCAGTGGCTGAAGAGGTCCATCATCCGGCTGAAGTCTTGATCCAAGCAAGGGCTGAAGAGGTCCATCATCCAGCTGAAGTCTTGATCCAAGAGGGTGCTGAAGAGGTCCATCATCCGGCTGAAGTCTTCTATCAAGCGGCATCTTCAAACTTCTTTCTTCTGGCTCCATCTTCATCCCGCCGACGCGGAACATCCATCCTGGCCAACGACTTCCCGACGAATGACGGTTCCTTTAAGGGACGTCATCCAAGATGGCGTCCCTCGAATTTCCGATTGGCTGATAGAATTCTATCAGCCAATCGGAATTAAGGTAGGAAAATTCTGATTGGCTGATGGAATCAGCCAATCAGATTCAAGTTCAATCTGATTTTCTGATCCAATCAGCCAATCATATTGAGCTCGCATTCTATTGGCTGAACAGCCAATAGAATGCGAGCTCAATCTGATTGGCTGATCTTGGATGACTTCCATTAAAGGAACAGTCATTCGTCGGGAAGTTGTCGGCCAGGATGGATGTTCCGCATTGGCGGAATGAAGATGGAGCCGGAAGAAAGAATATTGAAGATGCCGCTTGATAGAAGACTTCAGCCGGATGATGGACCTCTTCAGCTACCGCTTGGATCAGGACTTCAGCCAGGTGATGGACCTCTTCAGCCCCCGCTTGGATCAAGATTTCAGCCGGATGATGGACCTCTTCAGCCCCCGCTTGGATCAAGACTTCAGCCGGATGATGGACCTCTTCAGCCCCCGCTTGGGCTTGGATGAAGACTTCGGACCCTCTTCTGGACGGACCGGTGATACCCGGTGTGGTGAAGACAAGGTAGGGAGATCTTCAGGGGCTTAGTGTTAGGTTTATTTAAGAGGGGTTTGTTTTAGATTAGGGGTATGTGGATGGTAGGTTGTAATGTCGGGGGGTATTGTATGTTTTTTTTACAGGCAAAAGAGTAGAATTCTTTTGGGCATGCCCCGCAAAAAGCCCATTTAAGGGCTGGTAAGGTAAAAGAGCTTTTCAACTTTTATTTTAGAATAGGGTAGGGCATTTTTTTTATTTTGGGGGGCTTTGTTATTTTATTAGGGGGCTTAGAGTAGGTGTAATTAGCTTAAAATTGTTGTAATATTTTTATAATGTTTATAAATTATTTTTTTATTTTTTGTAACTTAGTTCTTTTTTTATTTTTTGTACTTTAGTTAGTTTATTTAATTGTATTTATTTGTAGGTATTTGTATGTAATTAATTTATTGATAGTGTAGTGTTAGGTTTAATCTTTTATTTTTGTCAAGATTTTACAATACAATACAACAAATATATATATGTCACAACAAAAACAGGATTCCAAGAATGGCAACATGTTTGCAATCAAAGTTCAATACAGAGAAAGTACATTAACATTTTGCAATTGTCTCTGAACGAGGGCCCATCTAACGATTATCTTATCTTCACCTATCTTATCTTCACCTATTATAGTCATTGTAAACGCATACAAACATTTAATCAATATATGTTACCCTTCCAACAAGTCTGTCAGTGCTCTCGTTCTGCCTAAAGGTAGATACCTTTGGGTGTATATAAGTGCTAGTGTCTCTAATAGAGTATCAACTGTCATTATAAGAAATGGAGATGTACCTATGTTTCCTCACATGTCAGGTCCAATATATGTACCCCTAGTTGTATAGGCCTGGTCATTTTTACTGAAGATGCCTAGGTCTGTCTGGGGTAATAGTGGGATTCCCAAAAGAACATCATTTCAGCATAAAATTCCAGTTTGCCTGTTGTGTAATAAAAATATCTTTCTAGTGATAAATTCGTCTCCATCTGTGATTTCCATGACATTAAAGTTGGTGTGGCTTCTGATTTCCATAACCTAGGAATTAATTGTTTGGCACTACATATAGCCAGCTGAAGAAGAGAAGTGTGTTGTTTAAATGGGAGTTTAGGTATAACATGAAACAGGTATAGTAAAGGATATATGGTAAGATCATGATTCAACCGCTTACTCAATTCCTGGTTGATCTCTGTCCAAAATTTCAGTATTTTAGGACACTCCCACCAAATATGGTAGGGAGTGCCTTTTCCTGAGCATTTACTCCAACAGCTATCTGATGCCTCTGGGAATATATGCTTTAACCTGTGAGGGGTAAGGTACCAGCGAAGTAGGAACTTATAGTTAGTTTCCAATAGCGTGGCTGAATGTGCGGATTTACTGGTGTATAGGAAAATATCATACCACTCTTTTTCCGAAAGTGTATACAGGAGTTCTCTATGCCAAGATATTATAGTTGAAGTCTGCATGAATTCAAAGGGTGTGATTAATAATTGGTATAGGACAGAGATAGCATGTGCTGGGGGTGTGTCAAGGGTACAAATTTTCTCTAGAGGGGTACGTTCCCGCACTAGAAGATGCTTTAACTTATTGGTGTGTATAAAGTGCTTAAGTTGCAGGTCTGTGAACCAGTTGGTGAACTGTGTGAGTCCCAGACTTGCTAATTGCTGTACAGGTAGTAGCTTTCCTGATTCAAGTAGTGTATACAGTGGAAGGAACTTATCCAAGCTGCTTTGTGTTTTAGGTGTGAGCATGATGCCACTGATAAAGTTGGGTTTGGATAAGGCTGTAGTCAGGGGGGAGGGGACCGTGGAAAGATGCGGGTGAGTGCATAGCATCCGGAACCATACATTAAATGTTTCTTTTATTATAGGGTAAGTTTTTATTAAGGCTGGTAGATTACCGGCAGGTTGCCAACAGTGTACACTTAACTGGGGTGAGTTAGTCAGGTCGTGTTCTAGTGTCATCCAGGTTTTACCGTGATTTACGGGGAGTGTACACCAGTCCACTATCCTTCTCGAAAAAACTGCAGTACGGTATTTACATATATCTGGAACACCCAGACCTCCATCTGTTTTCGACAAAAATAAAGTGGATTTGGCTATTCTAGGGGATCTTTTCCTCCAAATGTATGAGTTCATTGTTGATTGCAATCTACATAGATAGTTGTCTGAGAGTGGTATAGGGAGTGTTTGGAATAGGTAAAGAATCTTAGGGAGGATGGTCATTTTAGCTGCCCCTATCCTGCCCAACCAGGATATATTTTTATTTAGCCATGTTGATGTATCTTTGGAAATAGCCGACAGAAGCGGTTCGTAGTTAAGGTCATGTAATTGCTGGATATTATTAGCCAAATAGACAACTAGGTATTTTAGGGAAGATTGCTGTATCAAATATGGTGATTGTAAACTGAGTGTGTGAGCATCTGCCTTGCTTAAGTTAATGGGAAGGATCTCAGATTTGTGTTTATTAGCCAGATAATTGGAACACAGGCCGAATTCTTCCAGGGTGTCCTGTGCCGCAGAGAGAGATGTAGTCGGGTGAGTTAATGTCAGTAATAGGTCGTCTGCGTAAAGTGCTAATTTATGTTGGGCGGTGTTTATAGAAAGTCCCGTTATGTCAGGGTTATCGCATAGTTTGGTGGCCAAAGTTTCCATTGAGTGCACGAATAGTAAGGGCGACAGGGGGCAGCCCTGTCTAGTACCATTTCAGATATGAAAAGGGTCAGACAGTGCACCATTCACCTTGATTTTGGCAGTCGAGTTAGAGTAGAGGGACAATATTTTATAAATAAAACTGTCAGGGAAGCCAAATTTTTGTAGGGTAAGTTTTAGAAAAGTCCAGTCCAACCTGTCGAAAGCTTTTTCAGCGTCAGTCGATAGTAAAACTAAGGGGATGTCATGAGTAGTTGCGTACTGTATTAAGTGAAGAACCTTAACCGTGTTATCTTTAGCTTCCCTCTGCGGCACAAAGCCCACCTGGTCTGGATGTATCAGTGAGGGTAGAACTTTATTTATTCTGGTGGCTAGTATTTTAGCATAAAGTTTTATATCAACGCTCAGAAGGGATATTGGATGATAATTTGATGGGATTGTTGGGTCTTTACCTGGTTTCGGGATAACTGTTACTATTGCTTCGAGCATAGAGGGGGGTAATTCATGAAGTTTATCAATATGATTAAAAACTGAGAGCAAATGCGGGAGGAGAAGATGTTTATATTTTTTGTAGTAGCCACTTGTAAGACCATCCGGGCCGGGGCTTTTCCCCTGTTTTAGTGAGTGTATGGCATTCTCAATCTCTTCAGCTGTAATAGCAAAGTTGAAAGATTCTCGTTCATCTTTAGTTATTTTGGGTAGTGTTATGTTGTCTAGATATCGATGGCAATGTGTTTCATAAATATCTCTGTCATCTTCTGTGTTTCTACAGTGAGTACCCCTGCGGTGTTTTGTAGCGTAGTGATATAGTGTGTCAATTGTTGTGTCTTAAGTGTTCTTGCTAGGAGTTTACCTGGTCTATTGCCTTCTAGAAAAAACTTTTGGCGTAGTTTCAGTGCCTGTTTTTGGGCTGAAGTCTCCAGAAATTTTATAAGTTGGTGCTTAGTTTGCTCGTGTTGGGATTTTAAGGAAAGATCATGGGGGTTGCTTTTATATAAACTGTCTATGCGTTGGTAGGTATCAGTGAGGGTTACATGCTGTTGTCTATGGGTTTTATTTTGCAAGGATTTGAGTTTTATCATCTCACCCCTTATAACACATTTATGCACCTCCCACAAGGTAAACGGGTCCACATCTGGGGTATCATTATGCTCAAAATATTCTGCTACAGATTTCTCTATTTGGTGGAACATGAGGTCTTCCTTAAGTACCGTGTCATCAAAACGCCGCTGGTATGGTTTAAAGAGGAGGGAGGACCACTGCAATTTACAAATTACTGCTGAGTGATCAGACCAACTAGTGGGAGTAATGTCAGTGGATAATACCGAGGTAATAGTGTTGTGGTCTATGAAAATATAATCTATACGGGAATGTGTACTTTGTGGCGCTGAGTAAAAGGTGAAATTCTTACTAGTTGGGTGGTGGACTCGCCATGTATCATGGACCCCCAGTAGTGTTAGATCTTCTTTCATAGACCTAAGTGCCTTTTTAGACAATTGCGATTGTGTAGAGGAGCTATCCAGCAGTGGGTCTAGCGGTGTATTTAGATCACTTCCTATAATGAGAGAACCCTTATGAAAGGCCATGATATTATTGGTTATCTTACGGAAGAATGATGCCTGACGTGTATTTGGTGCATAAATGTTTACTAATGTAACTGGCTTCCCATAAAGCAGGCCTAATAGGGCCAAGTACCTTCCTTCGTTATCTCTATCTATGTGTTGGACATGGAATTGTAGGGAATTGTGAAGTAGGATGCTGACACCAGAGATCTTTTTGTCGGATGGCTACTATGGTAGTGCTTTGAATAAGTGGACGTGTAAAACTTAGGCTCTTGTCCTTCTAGATAGTGAGTCTCTTGTAAGAATAGAACATCAACAAGTTTATGTGTAATGTCATTGAACGCTACTCGTCTTTTGTGTGGTATATTAAGGCCTTTTACATTTTCAGACATAAATATAATTGGTTTAGAGCTTGTCATGTGACTCCTCCAAGTCAAAGTCTATCTGATGAGCATGTTCTAGTGTAAAGCCATAAAATATTGGGATCTGGACCGATCTGTCTCATTCCCGAAGTCTGTTGTTTACATGTGTTGACACAAATCTCAATAACAATAGAAAAAACATAAACATAAATAACAATAACAGTAACATAAACTCTAAACAAACAATTTGACATAGTATGTCACTACACAGGGGAAGAATAGCTTACCCCCGATTTAGATATTGAAATAAACAGGGATGTAAATACAAGGGCATTATTGCATTTTAAGGCAAACAGTTCTAACCAACTGCAGAGTAATTATACTAAAACGTTCAGTCTCTTTACTGGCAAAGTCCAGGAGGCAATGAAAAAGTTAACTTTCCTTAGTAACTATAGAAATATGAAACATAGAATTATCTCAACCATCTAGCTCCTCTTGGGTCATCCCAGACCATCAGCGGGTAAAGTGTCCAGAACTGTCCTTGTTTTCTTAATAAACAGGAATGTAAGTACAAGGGCATTATTGCATTTAAAGCAATCAGTTCTATCCGACTGCAAAATAATTATACTAGAACGCTCAGTCTCCTTACTGGAAAAGTCCTGGAGGCAATGACAAAGTGAACTTTCCTTGATGACTATAGAAATATAAAACATACGGCTAGATTTAGAGTTCTGCGGCCAAAGGGGTGCATTAGCTACGCATGCTTTTTTCCCCCCCGCACCTTTTAAATACCGCTGGTATTTAGAGTTCACAGAATGGCTGCGTTAGGCTCCAAAAAAGGGAGCGTAGAGCATATTTACTGCCACTGCAACTCTAAATACCAGCGATGCTTACGGACGCGGCCAGCTTCAAAACCGTGCTCGTGCACGATTCCCCCACCTGCAAAAAAGCAGCGTTAAGGTCCTAACGCAGCCCCATTGTTTCCTATGGGGAAACACTTCCTAAGTCTGTACCTAACACCCTAACATGTACCCCGAGTCTAAACACCCCTAACCTTACACTTATTAACCTCTAATCGGCCGCCCCCGCTATCGCTGACCACTGCATATTATTATTAACCCCTAATCTGCCGCTCCGTACACCGCCGCAACCTACGTTATCCCTATGTACCCTTAATCTGCTGCCCCTAACACCGCCGACCCCTATATTATATTTATTAACCCCTAATCTGCCGTCCCCGCTATCGCTGACCCCTGCATATTATTATTAACCCCTAATCTGCCGCTCCGTACACCGCCGCAACCTACGTTATCCATATGTAACCCTAATCTGCTGCCCCTAACACCACCGACCCTATATTATATTTATTAACCTCTAATCTGCCGCCCCCAAGGTCGCCTCCACCTACCTACACTTATTGACCCCTAATCTGCCGACCGGATCTCGCCGCTACTATAATAAATGTCTTAACCCCTAAAGCTAAGTCTAACCCTAACACTAACACCCCCCTAAGTTAAATATAATTTAAATCTAACAAAATAAATTAACTCTTATTAAATAAATTATTCCTATTTAAAGCTAAATACTTACCTGTAAAATAAATCCTAATATAGCTACAATATAAATTATAATTATATTGTAGCTATTTTAGGATTAATATTTATTTTACAGGTAACTTTGTATTTATTTTAACCAGGTACAATAGCTATTAAATAGTTAATAACTATTTAATAGTTACCTAGTTAAAATAATTACAAAATTACCTGTAAAATAAATCCTAACCTAAGTTACAATTAAACCTAACACTACACTATCATTAAATTAATTAAATAAACTACCTACAATTATCTACAATTAAACCTAACACTACACTATCAATAAATTAATTAAATATAATACCTACAAATAAATACAATGAAATAAACTAAAGTACAAAAAATAAAAAAGAACTAAGTTACAAAAAATAAAAAAATATTTACAAACATTAGAAAAATATTACAACAATTTTAAACTAATTACACCTACTCTAAGCCCCCTAATAAAATAACAAAGACCCCCAAAATAAAAAAAATGCCCTACCCTATTCTAAAATTAAAATAGAAAAGCTCTTTTACCTTACCAGCCCTTATAAGGGCCCTTTGCGGGGCATGCCCCAAAGAATTCAGCTCTTTTGCCTGTAAAAAAAAAAAATACAATGCCCCCCCCAACATTACAACCCACCACCCACATACCCCTAATCTAGCCCAAACCCCCTTTAAATAAACCTAACACTAAGCCCCTGAAGATCTTCCTACCTTATCTTCACCTCGCCGGGTATCAGCGATCCGTCCAGGCTCCGATGTCTTGATCCAAGCCCAAGCGGGGGGCTGAAGACATCCATCCTCCGGCTGAAGTCTTGATCCAAGCGGGCAGAAGAGGACATCCGGACCGGCAACCATCTTCATCCAAGCCGCATCTTCTATGTTCTTCCATCCGATGACGACCGGCTGATCTTCAAGACCTCCAGCGCGGATCCATCCATCTTCACCGACGACTTCCCGACAAATGACGGTTCTTTTAAGGGACGTCATCCAAGATGGCGTCCCTCGAATTATAATTTATATTGTAGCTATATTAGGATTTATTTTACAGGTAAGTATTTAGCTTTAAATAGGAATAATTTATTTAATAAGATTTAAATTATATTTAACTTAGGGGGTGTTAGTCTTAGGGTTAGACTTAGCTTTAGGGGTTAATACATTTATTATAGTAGCGGGAAGATCCGGTCGGCAGATTAGGGGTTAATTATTGTAGGTAGGTGGAGGCGACGTTGGGGGAGGCAGATTAGGGGTTAATAAATATAATATAGGGGTCGGCGGTGTTAGGGGCAGCAGATTAGGGGTACATAGGGATAACGTAGGTTGCGGCGGTGTATGGAGCAGCAGATTAGGGGTTAATAATAATATGCAGGGGTCAGCGATAGCGGGGGCGGCATCTTAGGGGTTAATAAATATAATATAGGTGTCGGCGGTATTAGGGGCAGCAGATTAGGGGTACATAGGGATAACGTAGGTGGCGGCGGTGTGCGGTCGGCAGATTAGGGGTTAAAAATTTTTAATAGAGTAGCAGCGATGTGGGGGGACCTCGGTTTAGGGCTACATAGGTAGATTAGGGGTTAATAATTGTAGGTAGGTGGCGGTGACGTTGGGGGCAGCAGATTAGGGGTTAATAAATATTATGTAGGTGTCGGCGGTATTAGGGGCAGCAGATTAGGGGTACATAGGGATAACGTAGGTGGCGGCGGTGTGCGGTCGGCAGATTAGGGGTTAAAAATTTTTAATAGAGTAGCGACGATGTGGGGGGACCTCGGTTTAGGGCTACATAGGTAGTTTATGGGTGTTAGTGTACTTTAGAGCACAGTAGTTAAGAGCTTTATAAACCGGCGTTAGCCCAGAAAGCTCTTAACTACTGACTTTTTTCTGCGGCTGGAGTTTTGTCGTTAGATTTCTAACGCTCACTTCTTTAGTTAGTTTATTTAATTGTATTTATTTGTAGATATTGTATTTAATTCATTTATTGATAGTGTAGTGTTAGGTGTAATTGTAGGTATTTTATTTAATTTATTTATTGATAGTGTAGTGTTAGGTTTAATTGTAACTTAGGTTAGGATTTATTTTACAGGTAAATTTGTAATTATTTTAACTATTTTAGCTATTAAATAGTTCTTAACTATTTAATAGCTATTGTACCTGGTTAAAATAAATACAAAGTTACCTGTAAAATAAATATAAATCCTAAAATAGCTATAATATAATTATAATTTATATTGTAGCTATATTAGGATTTATTTTACAGGTAAGTATTTAGCTTTAAATAGGAATAATTTATTTAATAAGAGTTAATTAATTTCGTTAGATTTAAATTATATTTAATTTAGGGGGGTGTTAGTGTTAGGGTTAGACTTAGCTTTAGGGGTTAATACATTTATTAGAATAGCGGTGAGCTCCAGTCGGCAGATTAGGGGTTAATGTTTGAAGTTAGGTGTCGGCGATGTTAGGGAGGGCAGATTAGGGGTTAATACTATTTATTATAGGGTTAGTGAGGCGGATTAGGGGTTAATAACTTTATTATAATAGCGGTGCGGTCCGCTCAGCAGATTAGGGGTTAATAAGTGTAGGCAGGTGGAGGCGACGTTGTGGGGGGCAGATTAGGGGTTAATAAATATAATATAGGGGTCGGCAGTGTTAGGGGCAGCAGATTAGGGGTACATAGGGATAATGTAAATAGCGGCGGTTTACGGAGCGGCAGATTAGGGGTTAATAATAATATGCAGGGGTCAGTGATAGTGGGGGCGGCAGATTAGGGGTTAATAAGTGTAAGGTTAGGGGTGTTTAGACTCGGGGTACATGTTAGAGTGTTAGGTGCAGACGTAGGAAGTGTTTCCCCATAGACAACAATGGGGCTGCGTTAGGAGCTGAACGCGGCTTTTTTGCAGGTGTTAGTTTTTTTTTGAGCTCAAACAGCCCCATTGTTTTCTATGGGGGAATCGTGCACGAGCACGTCTTTGAGGCTGGCCGCGTCCGTAAGCAACTCTGGTATCGAGAGTTGAAGTTGCGTTAAATATGCTCTACGCTCCTTTTTTGGAGCCTAACGCAGCCATTCTGTGGACTCTCAATACCAGAGTTATTTAAAATGTGCGGCCAGAAAAAAGCCAGCGTTAGCTATGCGGGTCGTTACCGACAAAACTTTAAATCTAGCCGTTGTTTTTTTGCTGTTGCCACTGTGCTCTATGAGGCCTTGCTGACTTTGCAATCATATTCTGCTCTCTGTCATCTCTTGCTGTCGCTGTTTGGGGGGATCAATCCCCAGTGTCGCACATAAATCCGGTATATCATCCAGAGTTTTACAAGTAAGTTTATTGCCTTTGTGGGATATGTTAAGAGAACAGGGAAAACCCCAACGATATGGGATCCCTTTTGATCTAAGCAATGTAGTCAAATGTTGATATTCTTTCCTTCTCTGCAAAGTGCGAGGGGCAAGATCTGTAAATATTTGTAATCGGCAGTTCTGAAAATTGATGTCTTTAAGTTGTCTTAGTAGAAAAGAAAAGAGGCCTTTGAGAAACTCTGGAACAGAATTCGGCAGGATAGTCTCTGGAATGCCTCTGACCCTGAGGTTTATCTTGTAGCTGGGTAAATAGTGAGTCATGTTTCTGGGCTGTGGTCTTCAAGTTAGATATTTCTTGTTGGTTAAACTCATTGTCTTCCTCTAAGGCTTCCACCCTGTTACCAATCTCCGACATGTCCTTTCTTAGGTTAGCTAGTTCTTCTTTGATACAGTCTCGTACCTTGACAAGAATGTTATCCAAATCACTTTTAGATGGTATAGAGGCCAAAAATGACTTAGTTAGCTGGACAGAGTCATCTATATCACTTTCCTCACTTTCAGAGGGTGACATCTCAGATCTCCTTGGCGTAATGGGTTCAGGCAGTGTCAGCTGCGAGGGTTCTGCAGATCTAAAAAAGGAGCTCACTGAGTTGCGTGAGGCAGCAGATTTTTTAGTATCCTTGCTTGACTTTATCTTTTTTGGAGACATTTTATTTAGTATTTTATATGATACTGCAGATTACTTCTTATTGCTTTGTAAATGTGGTCACACTTATCTCCCAGACTTAAAAAGGAGTAGGTGAACAAGGGCTGTGGTATTGGAAGGTGTGTGAGACCAAAATTCTCCCTCACAAACTGTGAGCTGTGATAAGGTGATCAGGCTATGTCACATTGGTATGGCATGCATTAAGCAGGTCATCAATTAAAACATATTCCTATAAGGCATAGTGATTAACACAGGCAGGGAGATTGACAAGTATATGGGTGTAGAATTCCCCCTCACTGACTGTGAGCTGTGATATCAATGAGTTGCATCAAAGCAGCATTGTATACTTTAAGCAGGCCTTCTATAATAAAATAGTCTCATGTAAGGCACAACAGTGTGAGTATGACCAAAAATTTCTCTGCTTCTATCAAAACTTCTTTATTGCTCTTTGCAAGGTACGTTGGCAAAGTGTCACAGTCTATCTCACGTAGCAAAGGTGGTGACCTTGTATGAAAGGGAAAAATATTACATATGTCCTCCCCAGCCTGTACTATAGCTTATCTCAGGACTTGCGCTTTCTACAGCGCCTTAAATCTCTGCCTAGTACTCAGTGTTATTCCGGAGGGTTCCGGCATATCATTGCCCAGGGATTAAGGAACCGCCGCCAGTAAGAAGTATTTCAAGGGTCAACGTACCTCACGGTATTTAAGTTCCTGGCGGTGTTTCAGGTAAGTGCCGATGCAGCTTCTAACATCTGCAGGAGGGTTGCTCATTCCGGTGTGACTGTCAGCATGGGCATTGCCTGCAGGCTTCAAAGATGGCGGCCATTCTCCAGGCCGCAAAACGGAGCTGCGACACAGATCGAGTATTTGTAACAGAATCAGTGATTCTTATGTCCCCATCTGTTCCGGAGCTATTTACAGCTAAGTATAGTGCTGGATGGCTTTTCAATGTCCCTGTACAAGCGATAAGGGTCAATTGCACTCGGAGCTCACATTAAAGTGCGGCCATGTCCCACGCCAGACGGCTCCGCCCCCAGTGTAGTGTTAGGTTTAATTGTAGATAATTGTAGGTATTTTATTTAATTAATTTATTGATAGTGTAGTGTTAGGTTTAATTGTAACTTAGGTTAGGATTTATTTTACAGGTAATTTTGTAATTATTTTAACTAGGTAGCTATTAAATAGTTATTAACTATTTAATAGCTATTGTACCTGGTTAAAATAAATACAAAGTTGCCTGTAAAATAAATATTAATCCTAAAATAGCTACAATATAATTATTATTTATATTGCAGCTATATTAGGGTTTATTTTACAGGTAAGTATTTAGCTTTAAATAGGAATAATTTATTTAATAAGAAATAATTTATTTCGTTAGATAAAAATTATATTAAACTTAGGGGGGTGTTAGTGTTAGGTTTAGACTTAGCTTTAGGGGTTAATACATTTATTAGAGTAGCGGTGAGGTCCGGTCAGCAGATTAGGGATTAATACTTGAAGTTAGGTGTCGGTGATGTTAGGGAGGGCAGATTAGGGGTTAATACTATTTATTATAATGTTTTTGAGGCGGGAGTGAGGCGGGAGTGAGGCGGGAGTGAGGCGGATTAGGGGTTAATAACTTTATTATAGTAGAGGTGAGGTCCGGTCGGCAGATTAGGGGTTAATAAGTGTTGGTAGGTGGCGGCGACATTGGGGGTGGCAGATTAGGGGTTAATAAATATAATATAGGGGTCGGCAGTGTTAGGGGCAGCAGATTAGGGGTACATAGGGATAATGTAGGTGGATTAGGGGTTAATAATAATATGCAGGGGTCAGCGATAGCGGGGGCAGCAGATTAGGGGTTAATAAGTGTAAGGTTAAGGGTGTTTAGACTCGGGGTTCATGTTAGGGTGTTAGGTGCAGACTTTCCCATAGGAAACAATGGGGCTGCGTTAGGAGCTGAACGCTGTTTTTTTTGCAGGTGTTAGGTTTTTTTTTCAGCTCAAACGGCCCCATTGTTTCCTATGGGGGAATCGTGCATGAGCACGTTTTGAAGCTGGCCGCGTCCGTAAGCACCGTTGGTATTTAGAGTTGCAGTGGCGGTAAATTATGCTCTACGCTCCCTTTTTGGAGCCTAACGCAGCCCTTCTGTGAACTCTAAATACCAGCGGTATTTAAAAGGTGCGGGGGGAAAAAAGCACGCGTAGCTAACGCACCCCTTTGGCCGCAGAACTCTAAATCTAGGCGATACATCTTGAAGTCTGCCGCTAATCTGAATGCATTTGACCACTAGAGGGCATTAGTCCATGTGTTTCATATAGATAACATTAAGCTCATGCACGTGAAGTTACCCTGGAGTGAGCACTGATAAAATGCAAGTCTGTCAAAACAACTGAAACAAGGGGGCAGTTTGCAGAAGCTTAGATACAAGGTAATTACAGAGGTAAAAAGTATATTATTATAACTGTGTTGATTATGCAAAACTGGGGAATAGGTAATAAAGGGATTATCTTTCTTTATAAACAACAAAATTTCTGGTGTTGACTGTCCTTTTAAGTATACATACTGTACATGTACTGTACATATTTCCCATTTCAATGTTCTTCACTTAAAGGATAATGTACTTTTTTTTGTAAATACATATTTATGTATATACTTATACCTATATATATATTCCTTAAGATATATAGATATATATAAGAATGTAAAATATGCTTAATGCGCATCAGAGTTCGCAATTTAAGAATAACGAGGTTGGGTTAGCGCACTTGAAGTATTGCTATCTTCAATGCGCGTTATTGAAATATTAAATACTAGTCCTAAAGCCCGTTCACACTGGCCATTTTTTGCAGTACAGTCGTCCCACCCCTCTCTCTCTCCCCCTTCTCTCTCCCCTCTCTCTCTCATCTCTCTATCTCTCCCCTCTCTCTCTCTTTCCCCTCTATCTCTCCCCTCTCTCTCTCTTTCCCCTCTCTCTCTCTCCTCTCTCTATCTCCCCCATCTGTCTCTCTCTCCCTCTCTCTCCCCCCCCTCTCTCTCTCCCCTCTCTCTCTCTCCCCTCTCTCTCTCCCCTCTCTCTCTCCCCTCTCTCTCTCCTCTCTCTCTCCCCTCTCTCTCTCCCCTCTCTCTCTCTCTCTCTCTCTCTCTATCTCTCCTCTCTCTCTCTCTCCCCTCTCTCTCTCTTCTCTCTCTCTCTCCTCTCTCTCCCCTCTCTCTCTCCCCCCTCTCTCTCCCCCCTCTCTCTCTCCCCTCTCTCTCTCTCCCCTCTCTCTCTCTCCTCTCTCTCCCCCTTCTCTTGCTCCTCTCTCTCTCTCCCCCTCTCTCTCTCTCTCTCTCTCTCTCTCTCTCCCCCTCTCTCTCTCCCCCCTCTGTCTCTCTCTCTCCCCCCTCTCCCCTCTCTCTCTCTCTACCCTCTCTCTCTCCCCTCTCTCTCTCCCCTCTCTCTCCCCTCTCTCTCTTTCCCCTCTCTCTCTCTCCCCTCTCTCTCTCTCCCCCTCTCTCTCTTTCTCTCCTCTCTCTCCCCCTCTCTCTCTCCCCCTCTCCCCTCTCTCATCTCTCTCTCTCTCCTCTATCTCTCCCCTCTCTCTCTCCCCCCTCTATCTCCCCCCTCTGTCTCTCTCCCCCCTCTCTCTTTCCTCTATCTCTCTCTCCTCTCTCTCCCCCCCTCTGTCTCTCTCTCTCTCCCCTCTCTCTCTCTCCCCCCTCTCTCTCTTTCCCCTCTCTCTCTCTCTCTCTCTCCCCTCTCTCTCCCCCTCTCTCTCCCCCCTCTCTCTCCCCCTCTCTCCCCTCTCTCTCCCCTCTCTCTCTCACCTCTTTCTATCTCTCTCCCCTCTGTCTCTCTCATCTCTCTCTATCTCCCCCCTCTGTCTCTCTCTCTCCCCCCCTCTCTATCTCCCCCCCTCTCTATCTCCCCCCTCTCTCTTTCTCTCTCCCCTCTTTCTCTCCCCTCTCTTTCTCCACATCTCCCCTCTTTCTCTCTCCCCTCTTTCTCTCTCTCTCCCCTCTCTCTCTCTCCCCCTCTCTCTCTTTCTCTCCTCTCTCTCCCCCTCTCTCTCTCCCCCTCTCCCCTCTCTCTTCTCTCTCTCTCTCCTCTATCTCTCCCCTCTCTCTCTCCCCCCTCTATCTCCCCTCTCTGTCTCTCTCCCCCCTCTCTCCCCTCTCTCTCTCTCCCCTCTCTCTCTCTCTCCCCCCTCTCTCTCTCCTCTCTCTCTCTCCTCTCTCTCCCCCCTCTGTCTCTCTCTCTCCCCTCTCTCTCTCTCTCTCCCCCCTCTCTCTCTTTCCCCTCTCTCTCTCTCTCTCTCTCTCTCTCTCTCTCTCCCCCCCCCTCTCTCTCCCCCCTCTCTCTCCCCTCTCTCTCCCCTCTCTCTCCCCTCCATCTCTCCCCTCTTTCTATCTCTCTCCCCTCTGTCTCTCTCATCTCTCTCTATCTCCCCCCTCTGTCTCTCTCTCCCCTCTCTCTCTCCCCCCCTCTCTATCTCCCCCCTCTCTCTTTCTCTCTCCCCTCTTTCTCTCCCCTCTCTTTCTCCACATCTCCCCTCTTTCTCTCTCCCCTCTTTCTCTCTCCCCCTCCCCTCTCTCTCTCTCTCTCCCCTGTCTCTCTCTCCCCCTCTTTTATGAGCCTACTAAAATATTTATTTTCTATATCAGTGAGCTTTCAATTCATGTGTGAGGCCAGCAGTTATATGTGTGAGGTCTGAGCTTTCTGTGAGCGTTGCTCTCTTTTTAAAGGCTCGCGCCTCGCGCCTCCTCATGACAGCCTGACGCTCTGATGCTTGCTCACGCGACTACTCGCGCCGGTGCTGTCTCGCGCTGCTGTTTACTGTGGGTGGGTGCGCATGCGAGGTGTGTGTGGGTGCGCGTGCCTGACGCTCTGACGCTTGTTAACTGATGCTCATCGCGCTATGCGAGGTCTATATGGAGGTGCGCGTGCGAGGTGTGTGTGGGTGCGAGGTCTCTGTGCGCTGAGGGTGCGCGTGCGAGGAGGTCAATCTAAGGCCAAGTGTTTGTCTGTACTGCGCATGACGGCTTCAGACAAACACTTGCCTTTTATAATATAGGATAAAATAAAATATGTAAGAACAATAATAAAATTATCAAAAATGATACATACTGTAAAATATTCTAAATAATCAATAGAATATATATATATATATATATATATATATATATACAGGACATATACATTTCACAGTATGTATAATAATTGTTAATAATTTGTATTTTTTTTTTTAAATATTTCATATTAAATATTTAAATAATGAGCATTGAAGATAGCAATACCTCATGTACCCTAACCCAACTGAGTAAGTCCTAAATTGCGAACTCTGATGCACGTTACTCATATTTAACACATAAAAAACACATGTACTTTTTATGATATAAAATTTCTATATATTTCTATATAGATACACATCTAACCTACACTCCCCCTGCACCGCCCAGCTAACTCACCCTGACTGTCTACACTTACATCACGCCTAACCTACACACCCCTGGAAGGCCTAGCTCCCTAATACTACCTACACTGACGTAATATCTACGCTATTATTTCAAACATAAATATATACTTGAAAATATATGTTTATGTTTAAAATAATAGAAAGCATAATTAAATACCTTTAGTCTACAGATATACAATGATTTAAAGGTACAATAAAGTCCAAATTAAACTTTTATGATTCAGATAGGGCATGCAATTTTAAACAACTTTGCAAGTTACTTTTATAATCAAATTTGATTTGTTCTTTTGGTATTCTTAGTTGAAAGCTAAAACTAGGTAGGGTCATAGCGTGTATCCTGTCAGCATGGGAAGAAGGAACACCAGATATGTTTGATGTCCAGGATAAGGAACAGCTGAATATTTCCGAGGCGTGCACAAACCCAAAGCGGATACAAGCTGTCCAGTTCGCAATTCAAACGACCTACCTGGCTAAGGAAAATTACGGAAGCCGGCGAGTGCCAAAAATTCTTAGTCCTCAATCCTGGGGAATGTAAAATAAAGGGATTATATATATTTTTAAACAATAATATTGTTGGTGTTTACTGTCCCTTTAAACAATATGCATTGTACATGACTATGCATATCATTTAAACACTGACCCAAAAACTGCCCTAACCTAAAATTAACTGTTGAAGCTAAGGCCCTTCACATAAGTATTCAATATTTAAAATGATTGATTGATATGTAGAATGCATAATATTGAAATATTTGTATATAAATTAAAATATAATAAATTTAGCTTGTTGTGTTTATTATTTGTAATTAAAGACAGTCGGCCAGATTACGAGTTTTGCGTTATGAGTGGCTCGGTAATAACTTGCAAGTTATTTCCACCACTCACCTTTAATAGCGCTGCTATTACAGGTTTGCAAAAACCAGCGTTCGTGTGTGATATGGCTGCTTTGAGCTGCTTTGACGTGCTTGTGCACGATTTCCCTATAGACATCAAAAAAAAGCCTAACACCTGCAATAATGGAGCGTAAACTTGGTAATGCAGCCCCATTGATGTCTATGGGGAAAGAAAATGTATGTTTAAACCTTACACCCTAACTTAAACCCTGAGTCTAAACAACCCTAATCTGCCGCCCCCAATGTCGCCGACGCCTACATACATTTATTAACCCCTAATCTACTGCCCCCAATGTCGCCGCTTCCTACCTACACTTATTAACCCCTAATCTGCCGCCCCCAACATCGCCACCGCCACTATACTAAAGTTATTAACCCCTAAACCTCTGGCCTCCCACATCACTAACACTAAATAAATATATTAACCCCTAAACCTAACCCTAAGTCTAAGCCTAACGTAACCCTAACCCTAACACCCCTAACTTTAATATAATTAAAATAATTCTAAATAAAACTATTAATAACTAAATAATTCCTATTTAAAAATAAATACGTACTTACCTGTAAAATAAACCCTAAGCTAGCTACAATATAACTAATAGTTACATTGTAGTTATCTTAGATTTTATTTTTTTTTCACTGGTAAGTTTGTATTTATTTTAACTAGGTAGACTAATTAGTAAATAGTTATTAACTATTTACTAACCACCTAGATAAAATAAATTCAAATTTACCTGTAAAATAAAACCTAACCTGCCTCGCACTAACACCTAACATTACACTAAAATTAAATAAATTAAATAAATACATTTATCTAAATTACAAGAAATAATAAACACTAAATTACACAAAATAAAAAAGAAATTATCAAAAATAAAAACGAATTACTCCTAATCTAATAGCCATATCAAAATAAAAAAGCCCCCCAAAATAATAAAAGCCCTAGCCTATTCTAAACTGCCAATAGCCCTTTAAAGGGCCTTTTGTGGGGCATTGCCCCAAAGAAATCAGCTCTTTTACCTGTTAAAAAAATACAAACAACCCCCCAACAGTAAAACCCACCACCCACGTAACCAACCCCCCAAATAAAAACCTACCTTAAAACCTAAGCTCCCCATTGCCCTGAAAAAAGCATTTGGATAGGCATTGCCCTTAAGTATGGAAAGTACTACTTTTGGAGTTAGTTAGGGCTTTTTTGGAGTGGGATTTTTTATTTTTAAGAATAGACTTCTTTTATTTGAAATTTTATTTTCTAACATAATTTTTTTTTAATTTTGAGATTTTGTGGGGCGGGGGTTACTTGTATTTTAAAGGGGGGTTATTAAATTGATATTTAAATGAAAAATAGCCCTTTTATGGGCAATTGTAATTTTTATTTTAGTGTTAGGGTTTAGGTTTTTTTGGTTTAGGTGGGTATTTTATTTTATGGGGCATGAAATTTAGTGTTAGCTATAATGATGTTTTTTTTATTTTAGATACTGTAGTTTATTATTTATTGTAATTTAGATTTTTTTTGTAACTTAGGGGTTTAGTTTAGATGAGGGGTTAGTTTAGAGGGAGGGTTAGGTGTTAAGTAGAGTAGGGTTAGTTTGTCTTTGGGGTTGTGGCAGATTAGGTTTAATTTTATTTTTTATTTACTTCCGGCTAGATTTAGAGTTTTGCGGCCAAAGGGGTGCGTTAGCTACGCATGCTTTTTTCCCCCCGCACCTTTTAAATACCGCTGGTATTTAGAGTTCACAGAATGGCTGCGTTAGGCTCCAAAAAAGGGAGGGTAGAGCATATTTACCGCCACTGCAACTCTCGATACCAGCGATGCTTACGGACGCGGCCAGCTTCAAAAACGTGCTCGTGCACGATTCCCCCATAGGAAACAATGGGGCTGTTTGAGCTGAAAAAAAAACTAACACCTGCAAAAAAGTAGCGTTTAGCTCCTAACGCAGCCCCATTGTTTCCTAAGGGGAAACACTTCCTATGTCTGCACCTAACACCCTAACATGTACCCCGAGTCTAAACACCCCTAACCTTACACTTATTAACCCCTAATCTGCCGACCCCGCTATCGCTGACCCCTGCATATTATTATTAACCCCTAATCTGCTGCTCCGTACACAGCCGCAACCTACATTATCCCTATGTACCCCTAATCTGCTGCCCCTAACACCGCCGACCCCTATATTATATTTATTAACCCCTAATCTGCCGCCCC
This sequence comes from Bombina bombina, assembly GCF_027579735.1. Taxonomy (NCBI): domain Eukaryota; kingdom Metazoa; phylum Chordata; class Amphibia; order Anura; family Bombinatoridae; genus Bombina; species Bombina bombina. The sequence goes on from NC_069500.1 coordinate 259,673,558, forward strand.
CGCTATCGCTGACCCCTGCATATTATTATTAACCCCTAATCTGCCGCTCCGTACACCGCCACAACCTACATTATCCCTATGTACCCCTAATCTGCTGCCCCTAAAACCGCCGACCCCTATATTATATTTATTAACCCCTAATCTGCCGCCCCCAACGTCGCCTCCACCTACCTACAATAATTAACCCCTAATCTGCCGACCGGATCTCACCGCTACTCTAATAAATGTATTAACCCCTAAAGCTAAGTCTAACACTAACACCCCCCTAAGTTAAATATAATTTAAATCTAACAAAATAAATTAACTCTTATTAAATAAATTATTCCTATTTAAAGCTAAATACTTACCTGTAAAATAAACCCTTATACAGCTACAATATAAATTATAATTATATTGTAGCTATTTTAGGATTAATATTTATTTTACAGGCAACTTTGTATTTATTTTACCCAGGTACAATAGCTATTAAATAGATAATAACTATTTAATAGTTACCTAGTTAAAATAATTACAAAATTACCTGTAAAATAAATCCTAACCTAAGTTACAATTAAACCTAACACTACACTATCAATAAATAAATTAAATAAAGTACCTACAATTATCTACAATTAAACCTAACACTACACTATCAATAAATTAATTAAATACAATACCTACAAATAAATACAATGAAATAAACTAACTAAAGTACAAAAAATAAAAAAGAACTAAGTTACAAAAAATAAAAAAATATTTACAAACATTAGAAAAATATTACAACAATTTTAAACTAATTACACCTACTCTAAGCCCCCTAATAAAATAACAAAGACCCCCAAAATAAAAAAATGCCCTACCCTATTCTAAAATTAAAATAGAAAAGCTCTTTTACCTTACCAGCCCTGAAAAGGGCCTTTTGCGGGGCATGCCCCAAAGAATTCAGCTCTTTTGCCTGTAAAAAAAAACATACAATACCCCCCCAACATTACAACCCACCACCCACATACCCCTAATCTAACCCAAACCCCCCTTAAATAAACCTAACACTAAGCCCCTGAAGATCTCCCTACCTTGTCTTCACCACGCCGGGTTTACCGATTGATCCAGAAGAGCCTCCGATGTCTTTATCCAAGCCCAAGCGGGGGGCTGAAGATGTCCATGATCCGGCTGAAGTCTTCATCCAAGCGGGAGCTGAAGAGGTCCATGATCCGACTGAAGTCTTCTATCAAGTGGCATCTTCAATCTTCTTTCTTCCGGATCCATGTAGTTCATCCCGCCGACGCGGAACATCCATCTTCACCGACGACTTCCCGACGAATGACGGTTCCTTTAAGGGACGTCATCCAAGATGGCATCCCTCGAATTCCGATTGGCTGATAGGATTCTATCAGCCAATTGGAATTAAGGTAGGAAAATTCTGATTGGCTGGTGGAATCAGCCAATCAGTTTAAAGTTCAATCCGATTGGCTGATCCGATCAGCCAATCAGATTGAGCTCGCATTCTATTGGCTGATCGGAACAGCCAATAGAATGCAATCTCAATCTGATTGGCTGATTGGATCAGCCAATCGGATTGAACTTGAATCTGATTGGCTGATTCCATCAGCCAGTCAGAATTGTCCTACCTTAATTCCGATTGGCTGATAGAATCCTATCAGCCATTCGGAATTCGAGGGACGCCATCTTGGATGACGTCCCTTAAAGGAACCTTCATTCGTCGTCTAGTCGTCGGAAGAAGAGGATGGACCCGTACTGGAGGTCTTGAAGATCAGCCGGTCGTCATTGGATGGAAGAACATAGAAGATGAGGCTTGGATGAAGATGTTTGCCGGTCCGGATGTCCTCTTCTGCCAGCTTGGATCAAGACTTCAGACGGAGGATGGATGTCTTCAGCCCCCCGCTTGGGCTTGGATCAAGACATCGGAGCCTGGACGGATCGCTGATACCTGGTGTGGTGAAGATAAGGTAGGAAGATCTTCAGGGGCTTAGTGTTAGGTTTATTTAAGGGGGGTTTGGGTTAGATTAGGGGTATGTGGGTGGTGGGTTGTAATGTTGGGGGGGGTATTGTATGTTTTTTTTACAGGCAAAAGAGCTGAATTCTTTGGGGCATGCCCCGCAAAGGGCCCTTTTAAGGGCTGGTAAGGTAAAAGAGCTTTTCTATTTTAATTTTAGAATAGGGTAGGGCATTTTTTTATTTTGGGGGTCTTTGTCATTTTATTAGGGGGCTTAGAGTAGGTGTAATTAGTTTAAAATTGTTGTAATATTTTTTTAATGTTTGAAAATATTTTTTATTTTTTGTAACTTAGTTCTTTTTTATTTTTTGTACTTTAGTTAGTTTATTTAATTGTATTTATTTGTAGGTATTTTATTTAATTTATTTATTGATAGTGTAGTGTTAGGTTTAATTGTAGATAATTGTAGGTACTTTATTTAATTTATTTATTGATAGTGTAGTGTTAGGTTTAATTGTAACTTAGGTTAGGATTTATTTTACAGGTAATTTTGTAATTATTTTAACTAGGTAGCTATTAAATAGTTATTAACTATTTAATAGCTATTGTACCTGGTTAATATAATTACAAAGTTGCCTGTAAAATAAATATTAATCCTAAAATAGCTACAATATAATTATAATTTATATTGTAGCTATATTAGGGTTTATTTTAAAGGTAAGTATTTAGCTTTAAATAGGAATAATTTATTTAATAAGAGTTAATTTATTTCGTTAGATTTAAATTATATTTAATTTAGGGGGGTGTTAGTGTTAATACATTTATTATAGTAGCGGCGCGGTCCGGTCGGCAGATTAGGGGTTAATAAGTGTAGGTAGGTGTCGGCGACGTTGAGGGGGGCAGATTAGGGGTTAATAAATATAATATAGGGGTCGGCGGTGTTAGGGGCAGCAGATTAGGGGTACATAATTATAACGTAGCTGGCGGCGGTGTGCGGTCGGCAGATTAGGGGTTAAAAATTTTTATCAAGTGGCGGCGATGTGGGGGGACCTCGGTTTAGGGGTACATAGGTAGTTTATGGGTGTTAGTGTACTTTAGAGCACAGTAGTTAAGAGTTTTATAAACCGGCGCTAGCCCAGAAAGCTCTTAACTACTGACTTTTTTCTGCAGCTGGAGTTTTGTCGTTAGATTTCTAACGCTCACTTCAGCCAAGACTCTAAATACCGGCGTTAGAAAGATCCCATTGAAAAGATAGGATACGCAAATGGCTTAGGGGGATCTGCGGTATGGAAAAGTCGCGGCTGCAAAGTGAGCGTTTGACCCTTTCCTGACTGACTCTAAATACCAGCGGTAGCCCAAAACCAGCGTTAGGAGCCTCTAACGCTGGTTTTGACGGCTACCGCCAAACTCTAAATCTAGCCGTTCGATTTTTATATTTTGTTTAGAGAGGGGTTAGTTGTTACGTTAGTTTGCATTTGGGGAATAGGGATTTTATAGATTAGTATTTGCAGTGGGTATGTGGTGGTATAGGGGTCGATAGTTTAGTACTTGTGGTGCATATGGGGCAGCATAGGGGTTAACAGTTTAGTACTTGCAGTGGGTATATAGCAGCATAGGGGTTCATAGTTAAGTACTTGCGATGGGTATGTGGTGGTTTATGGGATAATAGGATAGATACTTGCAGTGGGTATGTGGAGGTTTAGATATTTATTAGTGTAGTGTTAGTTTGCAATTGTTAGGCACGGCAGTTCTATATCAGAGATCCTTTACTATACATCGCCAATAGTGTCTGTGATGGTGGGTCATTTTCTCTAATGAGTCTAATTTTAAGCTTTGCCCAACATCTGGTCATCTAAAGGTTAGACTGAGACCTCAAGAGGCCTATAAGCCACAGTCTCTTGCACCCACTGTGAAATTTGGTGAAGGATCAGGGATGCACTGGGGGGGCTTTTGCAAGGCTTGAAGGTAGATTTATCTTTGTGAAGAAAGCATGATATAAGCAATGTACAAGGTTATCCTGGGAGAAAATGTAATTCCTTCTGCTCTGACAATGTTTCCCAACTCTGAGGATTGATTTTCCCAGCAGGAAAATGCTCCATACCACACAGCCAGGTTAATCAAGGTGTGGATGGAGGAAAACTAGATCAAGACCCTCAGCTCAATCTCCAGACATGAATCCATTGTAAACCTCTGGAATGTGTTCAAAAGGAAGATGGATGGTCACAAGCCATCAAACAAAGCCAAGCTGCTTTAATTTTTAACTCCTTAAAACATTAACATTGTATTATTTAACATTAATAGGAACTTATGTATTTATTTATTTTGCATTATTTGAGGTCTTAAAACACTGCATCTTTTTTGTTATTTTGACCAGTTGTCATTTTCTGCAAATAAATGCTCTAAATAACAGTATTTTTATTTGAAATTTGGGAGAAATATTGTCAGTAGTTTATAGAATAAAACAAAAACGTTAATTTTACTCAAACACATACCTATAAATTGTAAAACCAGAGAAATTGATCATTTTCCAGTGGTCTCTTAATCTTTTCAAAGCCATATAATACATGTGTTTACATACAGTATATACATTACCAGTATCCAGCTCCAGTACCCAAACCCTGCAGGGGGTGTCTGCCAAGCATCAGTATCCTGCTCCATTCCTCGACCCTTGAGTGGGCACATTAATTCCAGTCCTTGGCCCTCAAAGTTGGCAATACAGTTCTTGGCCTCAAGTGGGCACTCCAGTCCTCGGCCCTAGAGTGTGCATTCTAGTCCTTGGCCTATATTAGTGCACAAGATGGGACTAAGTCTGACACCTCTACACATGAGCTCCAAACACCTGAACCAGCACTGCTGATCTTGACATGGTCAAACAACGGAGCTTACAGAGGTTGATAAATTCTTGTTTTCCCTTTTGGAGAAAGTTTCTAAGATAGTACAACAAATTCAACAACTTTTTCAAAAGTTTCAGGATCTGCCTAAGACTATATTATCTGTAACACAGCCTTTGAAAACAGGTTTCCAGGCACTTATGGACAATCAGAGAGACTTTATGCACAAACTTATTGGAAATTTTAATCTGGATAAGTCATCTTCTGCATTACCCAGGACTGCCTCTTTATGATATAAAGGAAGAACTTCCAAAACAATTGCAAAATGAAACACCAAAAACTACTAAACCATCTCTTTCTGCTACAGAGATGACTAGAAGAAGTACTCAAGGGCTTTTACTGTGGGGTGGGGGGCACTGATCATATCATCTCTTTTTGTCCAGTCACACCTCAAAGAAGTTCAATTTTGAATCCAGTTAAAGAATCATCAGCCCCAGTAAGTAACCCTGGTTTATCTTTTGGGAAGAGTGCTACAAACTCTGCAACAAAAATATCAAAGGCAGGGGTCCGAATAAACAAAGTCCTTGTGCAACAACTCTCAGATGAAACTGGAACTACTTCCACCAAAACATCAGATTCTGCTTCTCTCTTAGAAGTCTGCACCCTCTCTCCAGCAGAATTCTTGTGCACCAATTCCTATGATTTTAAAGGATCCTATTGAATCTGATATGCTAGTTCAATCTAAAACTTAATTCCCCACTGCCTCTTTTTGCACTGAGGAAGAACCCAGACTGCTGTCCTTCTGTTCAAAACCATCTGTCTTACCTCTTAAGACCCTGTAAGTCTTAGTCGAAAGTAAAATTGCAAGACTGTACTATTAAAGTGATTTAAATAGAATATATATGGACTCTGAAAAGAGACCACAAAATTCAAAAAACACAGGCGCTAAAACAGCTTAAAATAGACAATGAAAACGTGATTTTTAAACCATATAGTGCAATATATATATGCTTGCAAATAACAACACCCAGTGCGGACTGAAACAACAAAAGATGTGTGAACAACAAAAGTGTATAAAATATATGTTTAATTACATAAGTGAAATGAAAATATTAAAATATTGAAATATTTGTACATATAAAGGCGCTGATCAGGCGCAATATTGAAGTGTAGCATACATTTTGACAATAATGTGATACAAAAAATGATAATAGAACAACGTGAGAGGTTTAGTAATTTCCAGTATGCGATTCGATGCGATGATTTTTCCAAATAGCCCAGATTTTGAAGAAAGATTTATGTCTTCAATGGGAGCTGGAACGAGATGAGGAAGACCAATAAACGACAGAAAAGGCAACAAAATAAGGTTTTCACTTTTACTTACACCGGAGGTCGGTGGTTGAATCCTGCAAGTTCCTTTTCGTGGCGTGAGACTCCAAACCGCAGCGGGCAGCAAAAGTTAATCCAGCAGAATATGCAAACACCTTTGCACAGGTGGCTGGAAAAGATGCACCTACGGAGGCCGGAAAGAGACAAAAAAAGAGCACAAAAGAGCAACGCGTTTCAACCCGTAAACCGGGTCTTTTTCAAGCTCCCAACAGATAGATAAGTGTGTCATATATAGCCGATGAAATCAGGCTATTGGCTCAATTGCATCAGTGGGTGTATGTATTCCAAGATAATTTGTCAGCCATAATGTTATATGTATCACAGTTCACCCAAACCTTCAACATATATTGTATCAAAGAACAACTGATATAATGTCAGAGAACAAATTACATATGTGCATATATGCCTCTATTTATGATGCACAACTTTAGTTGTATCCATTCCGCACGGAGGTCATTATGAACATATATAGAAAATGTAAAAAAACGCTTATAAAAATTCAAATATAATTTATTCAGATAGTCAAATTCAAATGTATATAAAATGAATTTAGGGAATATAAAAAATATATAGAAAATATATAGAAAAAAATATATTTATATAAAAAATATATATAAAAAATATATAAAAAATATAAAAAATATATAAAAAATGCATATATTGGTGACAATCAGAAAAGTGTATCTTGAGGAGGAACAGCAGATAACATTGGAAAGATACATTGATTATTTAAAATTAGAAAATAGAAACTATGTGTATAAGCTAATTATATAGAATAGGAGGTCAATCTTTTAGGAAACAGCCAATGTCAAAATCGACATTCAGACCTAGTGGATGTAACGTTTTTAGATCAAAAATCCATTTACTTTCTCTTTTTAAGAGATCATTGTTTATATTTCCTCCTCTCCATTTCTTTTTGACTTTTTCTATTCCAAGATAAGAGAATTGACTCAGATTCCCATTATTACACATACCAAAATGTTTAGCAATCGGTAAGTCTTTGTTTCTTTTTAATGTAAAATTTTCTATGGACCACATATGTTCTCTGATACGCGTACGTAGACATAAATCTTTCTTCAAAATCTGGGCTATTTGGAAAAATCATCGCATCAAATCGCATACTGGAAATTACTAAACCTCTCACGTTGTTCTATTATCATTTTTTGTATCACATTATTGTCAAAATGTATGCTACACTTCAATATTGCGCCTGATCAGCGCCTTTATATGTACAAATATTTCAATATTTTAATATTTTCATTTCACTTATGTAATTAAACATATATTTTATACACTTTTGTTGTTCACACATCTTTTGTTGTTTCAGTCCGCACTGGGTGTTGTTATTTGCAAGCATATATATATTGCACTATATGGTTTAAAAATCACGTTTTCATTGTCTATTTTAAGCTGTTTTAGCGCCTGTGTTTTTTTAATTTTGTGGTCTCTTTTCAGAGTCCATATATATTCTATTTAAATCACTTTAACAATTGAGGTTGGGAGTTTCCTCTTTATCATCACAGGTTTAATAGTTTCCTTTTTTGCGCAGTTAACCCTTTCGTTTTTTTGTCATTACTATCACTAACTCTCACTTTATAGGATTCACTGCTGCAGAAACCATGACCGATTCCAATCTGTTAAAATATAGGGAAGACATCTATAAAGGTATTTATGAGATTTTTTCTGGGGGACAGCCAGTAACACTCGAAAATTCTGGTGGTTTATTTAAACTTATGAAGGAATTGGAGGACAAACTTTTATCTGAATTAAAACATAGAATTGAGTTCATTTTTATTGAAAAATACATAGAACAAAAAAGAGTACCACGCGGTCTCAGAATTAAGAAAGAATGTGCTTTTAAAGTAGATGACATTAATTTTAAAAAAAAGTGGAATGAAATTCTAGAAGAGGCTTCTTTTAACTTACTCAGATTAATTAAGGATCATAGAAATGGAATTTTGACTAAATTAGAACAAGAAATCAAAGATTTAGAAGTCCAATTGAAAATTTATGAAAATAGCACAGAATATAATGATTTGGAAAGAGATATTAAGAAGACTATCAATAATACCAAAGAAGATATTTTGAAGGTAAAAGTTAAAAAATTTGAAAGGGATAGAGAAGACTATTTATCACATATTAAAAACCCAAATTGGGATAATTACATTTCACACAGATGGAGAAGTGATGTGAAAACATCAATTGAAGAAAGTACAAGAGACACTTCTAATATGCATATATCTTATACACCTAGGAGAAACAATAGACATCAGGGGATCTCTCAAACTAACAGGGCCCACACTAACAATTCCACACATAGAGAAATTGATAGAGAAAACCATTTTAGGCCAGTTCAAAGACAACTAGAAAAAGACAGAAATAGTTATTTCCAAAACACCAATAGAAGACAGTATGCGGATAATCAGCATGAGCATGTTGTTGACCACTTTAGAACTCAAGATAAGTCAGGTCCACATAACCGACATAATAATAGAGATGAAATGTATCCAAATGCAATCACTTCAAATAGCCATGCACAATCCCATTCTTTCCCTAGAAGACATAACGCCCAGAATGTCGAATATAGAAATTCTAACACTCCAACTAGAAATCATGAATATACACATCAACCGAATAGACATTCAGACTATGACCTAAGATTGTCAAATAGATTCTCTCCGTTGTCCAATCATGTAGACATAGACTACAGAAGATCTGATTCATATAACGGATCTCCACAAATTTTGGGGAACCGTATTTTAGGCCATGGCTCAAGTATTCAAGCAAGCCCACTACCACAAAGAATGGTAAGAAAAAGAAGGGCTTCAGAAAGTGAGGCAACAGGGGAGGACTTAGGAGAAATAAAAAAGTCAAGGGTTTAAATAATACAGAAACTGATAAAAACCCAAATATAGGCATTTTTAATCTTAGCAAAGAACCATTAAGTGATAAACATGAGGAAATTTTAAGTAAAGGATTGTCTTTTGCCCCAACTAGTAACTTAAATAGATTCAATACGTTTGTAGATGCTCACAAATTTGTGCGAAAATTAACAGTAAAAAAATGGTTTATGAGATCTAGTGCTGAGAAAGCAGCCTCTGATTGTTTAATATCTGATAAATTTATTCACACTAATCTAAAAGAGAAATCTAAATTTTACCCAAAAAATGAAAAGGGACCCATCATTGAATATTTTGAAAAATTGCTACTCAGAGATATTGAAAATTTATCTGAAAAAACACCTAAAAATGTTCATAATAACACAACTAGAAAACAGTTAAAAGTAATAAAAGAATTAGAGAAGAATAAAAACATCACAATCAAGCCCACCGACAAGGGCGGCGGGATTGTAGTTATGGACAGCTGCAATTATCAAAAAATGTGTAATGATATAGTCACAGATGAATTAACCTATAAAAAGCTAAAATCTGACCCTACTGAGAAATATAAATTGAGTCTAATATCCATTTTGAATAAAGCTAAAGACGAAGGAATTCTAAATGTAAAAGAACGTGAATACCTTCTCCCCAAGTTTCCAAGAATTCCTTTGTTATATTGTTTGCCTAAAATACATAAGAGCATGACAGATCCCCCAGGCAGGCCAATCATTTCAGGCATAGGCTCTCTAACAGCCAATTTATCAGAATATTTGGATGTTTTCCTGCAGAAATATGTGAAACTTCTTCCATCCTTTTTAAAGGATTCAACAGACGTATTGAATCTTATTGGAGATGTATCATGGCAGGATGACTATTTGTTGGCATCCTGTGATGTTACATCTCTATATACGTGTATTAATCATAAGGATGGACTTAAAGCTATTAATTATTATCTAGAAAGAGATATATCTATGAATTATGAACAGAAGACTTTCATTTTAGAAGCCATTGAGTTTATTTTAACACACAATTTCTTTTTTTATGAAGGATATTTTTATAATCAAGAGAGAGGCACAGCAATGGGCACCAGGTTTGCCCCAAGTTATGCCAATTTATTTATGGGGTATTGGGAACATTATTTTTTAGCCAATTACCCACTTGGGGCAAACCTGGTGTCCTTTAAAAGATATATTGACGATATTTTAATCATTTGGCGAGGGGATTGTCTATCACTAGATAAATTTATTGAAGATATGAACACTAATGAAATTAATCTCAAATTCACCCATATATGCGATAAAACCTCTATTAACTTTCTTGACTTAGAAATTTTTGTCAATAATAATGAATTAAATGCCCGAACTTTTTTTAAAAAGGTGGATGCGAATAGTTACATCCATTATACTAGTTGTCACCATAAAAAATGGTTGGACAATATCCCCAAAGGGCAATTTTTGAGGATTCGTAAAAATTGTACAAATCCAACTGACTTTGAAAATCAGTCAAGTTTGATAAAACAAAAATTTATAGAGAGAGGTTATAGAGAAAGCGAGATAGAGAAAACTCTCAATGAGGTTCGATTAGTTGATAGAAATTCTTTATTAATCGCCAAATCTAAACAAACCAAATACACTGCCAAGAAAGACATAGAAGGGACTGAGCAGATATTTATTCCATTCATTACAAATTACAGCCAAAATAAATATTTATTAGAAAAGATTCTGAACAAGCACTGGAAGTTACTTAAAAATGATGAAATATTAGGTCCTATTCTTCCATCAAGACCACAAGTAGTGTACAAGAAAGTGAAAAATCTTAAGACCATCCTGGCACCAACATATAATAGCAATAGTCGTACAAACGTTAATCAATTGGACGTAATGGGCAATAGTCTTTTAGGCTTTTATCCCTGTTTAACCTGTAAATCTTGTGAACACTCAATTAAATGTAGAGAATTTAAATCAAATGTAACAGGAAAATCATATAAGATAAAAGACCTTATTAGATGCTCAGATAGCAATATTATTTATATCATTCAGTGCAAATGTGGTCTACAATATACAGGTGAGACCTCAAGACCCCTACGTACGCGTATCAGAGAACATATGTGGTCCATAGAAAATTTTACATTAAAAAGAAACAAAGACTTACCGATTGCTAAACATTTTGGTATGTGTAATAATGGGAATCTGAGTCAATTCTCTTATCTTGGAATAGAAAAAGTCAAAAAGAAATGGAGAGGAGGAAATATAAACAATGATCTCTTAAAAAGAGAAAGTAAATGGATTTTTGATCTAAAAACGTTACATCCACTAGGTCTGAATGTCGATTTTGACATTGGCTGTTTCCTAAAAGATTGACCTCCTATTCTATATAATTAGCTTATACACATAGTTTCTATTTTCTAATTTTAAATAATCAATGTATCTTTCCAATGTTATCTGCTGTTCCTCCTCAAGATACACTTTTCTGATTGTCACCAATATATGCATTTTTTATATATTTTTTATATTTTTTTATATATTTTTTATATATATTTTTTATATAAATATATTTTTTTCTATATATTTTCTATATATTTTTTATATTCCCTAAATTCATTTTATATACATTTGAATTTGACTATCTGAATAAATTATATTTGAATTTTTATAAGCGTTTTTTTACATTTTCTATATATGTTCATAATGACCTCCGTGCGGAATGGATACAACTAAAGTTGTGCATCATAAATAGAGGCATATATGCACATATGTAATTTGTTCTCTGACATTATATCAGTTGTTCTTTCATACAATATATGTTGAAGGTTTGGGTGAACTGTGATACATATAACATTATGGCTGACAAATTATCTTGGAATACATACGCCCACTGATGCAATTGAGCCAATAGCCTGATTTCATCGGCTATATATGACACACTTATCTATCTGTTGGGAGCTTGAAAAAGACCCGGTTTACGGGTTGAAACGCGTTGCTCTTTTGTGCTCTTTTTTTGTCTCTTTCCGGCCTCCGTAGGTGCATCTTTTCCAGCCACCTCTGCAAAGGTGTTTGCATATTCTGCTGGATTAACTTTTGCTGCCCGCTGCGGTTTGGAGTCTCACGCCACGAAAAGGAACTTGCAGGATTCAACCACCGACCTCCGGTGTAAGTAAAAGTGAAAACTTTATTTGTTGCCTTTTCTGTCGTTTATTGGTCTTCCTCATCTCGTTCCAGCTCCCATTGAAGACATAAATCTTTCTTCAAAATCTGGGCTATTTGGAAAAATCATCGCATCGAATCGCATACTGGAAATTACTAAACCTCTCACGTTGTTCTATTATCATTTTTTGTATCACATTATTGTCAAAATGTATGCTACACTTCAATATTGCGCCTGATCAGCACCTTTATATGTACAAATATTTCAATATTTTAATATTTTCATTTCACTTATGTAATTAAACATATATTTTATACACTTTTGTTGTTCACACATCTTTTGTTGTTTCAGTCCGCACTGGGTGTTGTTATTTGCAAGCATATATATATTGCACTATATGGTTTAAAAATCACGTTTTCATTGTCTATTTTAAGCTGTTTTAGCGCCTGTGTTTTTTGAATTTTGTGGTCTCTTTTCAGAGTCCATATATATTCTATTTAAATCACTTTAACAATTGAGGTTGGGAGTTTCCTCTTTATCATCACAGGTTTTAATAGTTTCCTTTTTTGCGCAGTTAACCCTTTCGTTTTTTTGTCAAGACTGTACTATTGCAGCCCTATGTAAAAAATCCATCCAAGACAAGTCAATTTCTGAGCCTTTTTCCTGATATATTGCCCGTCTGGACAACCTACCCTCTGTCACTATCTATGAGGACATCGCTTACATGTTCCAGTTTTTAAATGTATCGGATAGTTAATTTGTGGCATGGCCACTGGCTGTTTTACAGGGCTATTTTAAGCAATTTTTAAAGACTTGAACTTACTTCAGAAAGCCATAAAGCTGAAAGGTATCACCCTAAGAAATCAGTGCATTCAAATAACTGCAGAACATCACAGTATATCCCATCAGTTATCCCAGGCTCGAGAGTATTCTGTTTCTGGTCTCCAACCTGCTGTGCTTGGCATGCTCCCCCTCCCACCCTCTGCTCCTGTTTTATTATTTTGGGCATGTACTGAATCTGTGGAATGCATTCCAGATGATTGTGTCAAAGCTTCAGATAGTACATTAGTTAAAAAAATAGATCTACAAAGTCAATGAAAAGGCTAAGGCCTCCCAGAGGGTGTTCTTGGGGAGGGGTTACAGTAAGGTTTGCGCCTGGAATTGAACCCAAGACCTCCAGTTACTGTTTTCCTCTGAAGTCACTGGAGGAGTCTGGCTGAGACTGAGAGTTTCTTTGTGCTGCTGCCTGGACTGGCATCTGCTAAGGACCTGTATCCTGCTTCAGTGCCCTAGTCCTGCAGAGGGCGTCTGCCAAGCACCAGTATTCTGTTCCAGTAATCAAGCACTGTGATGCGTTTCTGCCAAGCACCAGTATCCAGCTCCAGTGCCCAAGCCCTGCAGAGGGTGTCTATCAAGCATCTGTATCATGCTCAAGTTCTCACACTTGAGTGTGCACCCTAGGATGAATCCTTGGCCCTCAAATGGGCACTCCAGTCCTTTGCCCTAGAGTGGGCACTTCAGTCCTAAGGCCTCGAGTGGGCACTCCAGTCCTTGGACCTTGAGTGGGTACTCCAGTTCTCAGCCCTGAAGTGGGCACTCCAGTCTCAGTCTGACACACATTTTGACCCAGCTCTGGTGTGGGCATTACTGCTGCCTAATTCTGTTTTCTGAATCTGACTCTCCAGTTTCCTATACAATAAATTAGCCTTGTGTCTGTTTACTCAATCATGCCTAAAAGGGGTAGTTCCTAAACATGAGCAGCAAACTCCTAAACTTGCTATGCATAGCATGACACAAAGATATTTTCCTTTCTTGTGATGTCACTTCCTGTGACAACACTGAATATGCAAATTAGTACATACTGTAAACAGCCAGTGATGTCTGGCTTTTACGTAGCTGGGTCTACAGCTGGCTAGTGTGTTGTGTGGAAAGAAACAACACATTAGTATTATACAGTTCATAACAGGAATTGAAAAAACACAACATTTCACGCTTAATTTTAACAACCTAAGTTGTAACATTTTAAATACATATATAAGACTAAATAACTATTTCAGTCACTTTTTCCTATTCTTCACTTAATTTCTAGAGTGTCCCTTTAAACACTTAACAGCACAGACGTACCTTGTATGTCTTGTGTCCTTTAATCCCTGTAATAAATCGTGTCTCAGAGAGTGGCTAAATGCATTATTACAACATTCCTCACTCCAGGATGCATTCAAAAATAATGCAGTTGTGCCGCTGTCAGCTAGACCCTTGCCGTTTAACCCCTTTAAGAAAAAAGAGGGTAATAAAGCTTATGCTGAAAATATTTAAAAAAGAAAGAAAGAATGACAAACAGAACACAAGGAGTGTAGAAGGTTGAAGAGTAATTTGTAGTAGCACTTTTCAGAAATGTTGGCTGATTCATAGAATAGACTTTTAAAAGTGGAAAAGGAATTAATTGGATATACATAAGGCTATCCAAGAATGAATCCAGTTGACAATTCAGGAAGACATATGGGCAGGCTTTCTGATGGGTTTTTATTTTTTATCATCCTTCAAAATGTATACATCTAATCCTTTGATTATTATTTAATTATTGGTTGAATTGTAATAAATGTCAAACATCTTCTTTAGTAACAAAAAAACTATCACTCCTTATCTATAAGGTTGAGAAAACCATTGTAGCATATGTATGTATTGTACAAAATAAATACGTTTACGCAGTAAGTATGTTTGCTATTTTAAAAAAGTAACATTTCCACCACAGCTTAGAGGAAGTTTGGTAACATTTTAGCAAAGGATGAGCGTTTATTGATGTTACAAACAATGGTATAATAACAGGTTAAATTCTTTAACAAAGATGCTCGTAATTTTGATATTGTAACAAATATCTAGAAATACCAGCCTTCAAAAGAAGGCTATAATTTACCCTCAAAATGCATTATATATGTTTTGCCATATATAATCAGATATTTGTCTACTGAAACATCATGAGATAAAGCTAATAATGAAATACAAATGATAGAAACATAAGTAACAGTTATTTACCAGATGAATATAAACTATGTTATGATAACCTAATTAACTATCATTTGTAAATAATCATTTACAAACAGCCTGAAAATAGAAAAATAGAAAAACACATAGAAAAGATTCTAGTGGCCCAAAGAATAATGAATATATTTCACTTATGAGGATACCAAGGGCGATCTTTGATTTACTTATATGTTGGTAAATACAGGTAGCCATCAGTTTATGCCGGGGTTAGGTTCCAGAAGGAATGGTTGTAAATCGAAACTGTTGTAAATTGAAACCCAGTTTATAATGTAAGTCAATGGGAAGTGAGGGAGTTAGGTTCCAGGCCCCTCTCAAAATTGTCATAAGTAACACCTAATACATTATTTTTAAACTTTTGAAATGAAGACTTTAAATGCTAAAAAGCATTAGACACAGAATATATAATTAAACTAAGTTAAATGGACAAAAACAACTGCTAAAACAGCATTATAAAACTAATAAAAAATCACACAACACAGACTTTACTTGCATTTTTTTGCAAACAGTTATTTCTATGCATTCCAATCTGGACGGATTTATAGAAAGGAAGATCTTGTTCCTTTGAAAGCTGCTTGATAGCTCAGGTCTAGCTAGCTACACTCATTCATTTCATCCTGCTTGTGTGCTTGGCTTGCATATCTTTGCTGCAACACAAGCAGACAGCGCCACCTACTGGCTATTTTAATTAATGTACTGCTTCTCAATGTTTTTCAATAGTCAACCTTGGTTCTAGCTGCTGATTGGTGGCTGCATATATATATCAATTGTCATTGGCCAACCCATGTGTTCAGTTAGAAACCAGTAGTGCATTGCCGCTCCTTCAACAAATGATATCAAGAGAAGGAAACAAAATTGATAATAGAAGTAAACTGGAAAGTTGTTTAAAAGTGTATGTTGTACCTAAATCAAGAAAGAAACATTTGGTTTTCTTCTCCCTTTAATGAATTGGTATTGAAAAAAACTTTGGAGTTTAGTGTTAAATGTGTGGATCTGAATTCAGCCAAATAATTTTGCTGTATTATTTACATTCATTTCAAAAGGGAAAATGAGCACTCCTTTTAATGAATACATACAAGAATGATGCAAGCAAAAGATTCATTCCTTAGTTCATGTGGTTACTCCTAATGCAGGAAAATATTTTTTTTGCATGCATGTTCAAAAGTTCAAATTTATACTTTTCAATTACTATATCTAGCAATGTCCCTGTCAGATGATGTATTCCTGTGGGAGCCAAAACATATCTAAGCTTCACTTTTGCCCATGCCCAATCCAGCCCCATAAACATATTTCAGTGTTTGTGCCACTACTGGCTTGTAGCAGTATCACAAGTTACTACTTTCCAGCTGTTCCTCTGCTGTCTTGAAAACATTTCCCATATGAAATAAGGGTTTAAATAATTTAGGTTAACAAACTAATAACATTTTCAAAATATGTCTAAACCAAATTAACAAATATTAGATGAAATTAAAGGGACATGAAACCATATTTTTTCTTTCAGGGTTCAGATAGAACATATAATTTTAAACAACTTTCCAATTTACTTATATTATAAAATCTGCTTCATTCCCTTGATATCCTTTGCTGAAGGAGCAGCAATGCATTACTTAGAACTGGCTAAACACATCTAGTCAACCAATCATAAGAGACAAACGTGTGCAGGCACCATTCACCAAGTAGCTCCAACAAGTGTAGCATATGTATATTTTCTTTTTCAACAATGGATACCAAGAGAACAAAGTACATTTTCAAAATAGAATTTATAAGTGTCTTAAAATAGCATGCTCTATCTGAATCATGCAAGTTTATTTGTGACTTTCCTATCCCTTTAAATATTTTTTTTTCATGATGAATGAATGATTAATTTGAAACATATTTTTGTCTGTGCATATGTCTAATTTATATAAAAAGGGGCAAGTTTTAAGGGTGCCTAAAATACGCTTAGACAGTGTATAAAAAAAAAACACTTTCATATTTTACAATGACTTGACAATGGGATTAAAAGACAAGGCTTTCCTGTTTCACAATGTGCAATTCTATTAACCTTATAATGACTTTTCAAATTATTTTTTGTTTAAATCCTTTCTCTTGCCAGCAGGACACTGGCATACTGGTTTATGTGTGTTAACAAGATCCATATATAAGATTGGTTTTGACCCTAAATGAATTTTGTAATTAAGTAACAAGTGCTAATGACAATTAAATACCCAAACTTAGCTTACTTATTAACCTATTGACTTTTAGAATCTATAGCAAAGTTTAAACTTTTTAAGCTTGTTTTTCAACAGGGAATAATGTAGGTGTGTTCAACATTTATTTTTTCACAAATAAACATTCATATTACCAGATACATTTTTTTTTTATTGAGCATTCCTTAGGAAAATAAGCTCTACAAACCTACATATACACAAAGACACTAAAATAAACATTGTTAAACACTGAAATAAGCCTGGTGCTTATTTGAGTGTGTGTATATATATATATATATATATATATATATAAATGAATTGTCGGACTGTATTTGACCAGTTAAATAAGGCAACAAACAGTGCACAAAGAGCAAATGATATAATAAACCGTACCATTAGCAATACCATATAGCCGTATTTAGTGTGAAACAACTTTGTATGATCCTGTACTTTATTGTTGGAAGCTGATAACAGATTATGCTTCGTTTGCCATAAACACATGCAAGATACTTAGAGACATAGATACAGTCCGTATTAGACCAGGAGCAGTCAACACAATAAATGTGAAAAAAACTCACTTGTATCAGGTAGCAAATCTTCTCCGTAGAAAAAGTGTCAGGTAAACAGACAGTGATCCTTATCCTCCGTAGATTGCGCTGCAACAATAAGACACTGAAATGGGTTGGACAGCGCCCCGGCTAGTCTTCCCGGTGTTGTGAGGGCTCCCCTATGTTGCCCTCTGAGAGCAAACAAATTGAAATAGAACAGTTACAACACCATTGCGGATGACATTAACCCATAGTATGACGACAGGGAGGCTGATGAAATGTAATTAAAACATCCACTTTATTAGTATATTGTAGATAAAAATTGCAAGGCACAGTTATACACAAACCTGGAATTACTGCTGACGCGTTTCCTGCCACATTCGGCACTTCATATATATATATAGTACCAAGATGAGCACTCTCACTTCAAATTTCAACAGCCAGGGTGCTGTTATATATATATATTAGTAGCAAAAACTTGCACTCGCTGGACTTTTTCAAACGCAAAAAACTTTTAATGTAACGTTTCGGAGACAAAGTATCCCCTTCCTCAGACAGGCTGTCTGAGGAAGGGGATACTTTGTCTCCGAAACGTTACATTAAAAGTTTTTTGCGTTTGAAAAAATCCAGCGAGTGCAAGTTTTTGCTACTAATATATATATATATATATATATATATATATATATATATATATATATATATACAGTCATGTCCAAAAATATTGGCAGCCCTGCATTTCTGTCAGATAATGCACCACTTCACTCAGAAAATTGTTGCAATTACAAATCTTTAGGCATTATCATGTTTATCTCTTTTGTTTGTATTGGTATGAAACAAAAAAGTGGAGAAAAAAAAGCCAAATCTTACACATTCCACACAAAACTCCAAAAATGGACTGGACAAAATTATTTTCACCCTCAATTTAGTATTTGGTAGCACACTGAATAACTGAAATCAATTGTTTCCTGTAACCATCAATGAGTTTCTTACACCTCTCTACTGGAATTTTGGACCACTCTTCTTTCACAACTGTTCCAGGTCTCTCATAGTAGAAGGGTTCCTTTTCCCAACTGCTCTATGGGATTGAGATCTGGACTCCTTGCTAGCCAATTCAGTTTACTCTCCAGTGCGTTGTCTTAAACCATTTCTGGGTGTTTTTTGACGTGTGCTTTGGGTCATTGTCCTGCTGTAACACCCATGACCTCTGACGGAGACCCAACTTTATGACACTGGGCCCTACATTGCACCACAGAATTCTTTGGTAGTCTTCAGATTGTATAATGCCATGCACACAGTCAAGACATCCAATGCCAGAAGCAACAAAGCAACCCCAAAACATGAGTGAACCTCCATGTTTGACTGCAGGGACTGTATTCTTCTCTTTAAAATCCCAAAATGATTTTGGCTTCCTCAGGTAAGTTTTGGCAAACTCTAATCTGGCTTTTTTATTTTTCTGTGTCAGCAGTGGGGTCCTCCTGGGTCTCCTTCCATAGCATCCCTTTTCATTCAGATGGCGACGTATAGTGCAAGCTGACACATTTGTGCCCTGTCCCTGAAGGTCAGCTTGAATTTGTCTGGAAGTTGATCAAGATTTTTTGATCAACCATTCGAACAATTCTTCATTGCAATCTTTGATCAATTTTTATCTTTCGTCCACGTTCAGGGAGATAAGCTACAGTGCCATGGGCTGTAAACCTTTTGACAATGTTGCGCACAGTGGACACAGGAACATTAAGATCTCTGGATATGGACTTGTAACCCTGAGATTGTCCATGCTTTTCCCCAATTTTTGTTTTCAAATCCTCAGACAATTCTTTGCTGCTCTTTCTCTTCTCCTTGCTCAGTGTGGCACACAGAGACACACAACAGAAAGGTTGAGTTAATTTTTCACCATTTTAAATTGCTGCCGGTGTGACTTCTATATTGTCAGCACCTATTAATTGATATAGGTGAGTTTAATTAAAAATTACAGAAGCATCACAAACTTGGAATGCTATTATTTCTTACATTTTTAAAAAGGTGTAAATAATTGTGTCCAGTTCATATTTGGAGTTTTGCATGGAATGTGTCAGATTTGGCTTTTTTTTCCTCCAATTGTTGTGTCATACCAATACAAACAAAAGAAAAAAACATGAGACTGCCTAAACATTTGCAATTGCAACAATTTCCTTGGCGAAGTGGTCTATTATCTAACAGAAATGCAGGGGTGCCAATATTTTTGGCCATGACTGTATATATATATGTATATATATATACACACACACACACACCAGGGCTAAAAAAAAGGTCATAAGCTACTAGCTAGGCCAAAATCTTACTCACCACTTCTGATCCTACTCACTACCTGCCCACACCTACTACTCCACCCCCTCTTTGAATATGTTTAGCCATTGTGAAGCACATTATTCTGCATTCATTTTTTATATTATTTATATTATACCTTAACAATTTAAATAATGCTACATACAGTAATAATTGTGCTGTAAATAAAGAATGATTTGTGAAGAAGTGAGTTAACAGAAGACAAATCTAAATCAAATCAATATTTGGTGTGACCTCCTTCATTCCTCCAGCACGGTGCTTTGGCTAATTACCCCCGATGGGGGTTAAGGAGCAGGAGGTGACCAAAAGTTAGATTTCATTTATCCTTTTTTTTACTTTTATTACTTTTGTATCCATGTATCTTTACATATATATAATCTTGAAATGAAGGGCGGTTAAAAAGTCTTGATATTATTTGGTACCATATAACCTTCATTTTTATTATGCATGCACAACTACCTATGTAATCTCTTTGAATATGTTTTGACTGTACAAATATGCGACAAAATGTAACAAATTATGTTTTCATGTTATCTATGTTTCTTTTTTATATGTTTTTGCCTGCGTTGCTCTTCATACCCCTAGTCTACTGACGACACAAGTTAGACTATTAATTATCTTTGGGATGAGCTTATTTATATATCTTTACGGGTTGATAGCACAAGTATAAAAAAATATTTCCTTATTATCTCCCCCTCTTTTTGTACTTTCAGGCATTCGGTATGTTCTTCTTGTTTATATAGATGTATTTGTCGCAGATGATATAACATTTGTACTATAACGTCCTTTAAATCTCAATAAAAAGGAAATATAAAAAAAAGTTGGGGATTTTGTCCGATTAACTGGTCTCCTCAATGCTGAGAAGTACAGGCAGATACTTATCCATCAAAAAATACCATCAGGGAGGCATCTGATCCCCAAATTTATTCTGCAGCATGAGAACAACCCCAAACATACAGCCAAAGTCATTAAAGTAACATGAAACTCAAAATCTTTATTTCATGATTCATGTAAAGCATAACATTTTAAACAACCTTCCAATTTACTTCTATTATTTGATTTTCTTTATTCTCTTGGAATCCTTTGTTAAAAGAGCAGCAATGCAAGAGGCATATATGTGTAGCCCCATGAGCCTACCTAGGTATACTTTTTCACAAAGGATACAAAGAGAATTAAGCAAATTAGATAATTGAAATAAATTGGAAAGGTATTTAAAATGTCATGCTCTAACTCAGGGATGGGGAACCTTGACCCTCCAGATGGTTCAGAACTACATTTCCCATGATGCTCAACTGGACTTCAGAGTGTCTAATCATCATGGGTTATCTAGTTCTAAAGCATCAAGAGTGCCAAGGTTCAACAGCGCTGCTCTAACTGAATCATGAAATAAACTATTTGGGTTTCATGTCCCTTGCAAAACTATCTTCAGCGTAAAGAAGGCCAAGGAGTTTTGGAAGTGATGGTATAGCCCCCATCATCAAGTCTGTCAGGGATTACAGAAGCAACTAAGGCTTTCTAAATCCACAGGATGACTGTGGTTAGTTCTCAAGATGTTTGGAACAACCAACCTGCCTAGTTCCCTAAACATTTGTGTAACAGTGCACCTAAAATAATTAATGCTGTTTTTATGGAAAAGGGTGATCACACTAAATATTAGATTTTCACTGACTTTACATTTTGTTTGCATCTGTAAATAATTTATATTCACAGTGGTGTGAGATTCCACCATAGGAAATAGAACATTGTGCTAATTTGGAAATAATGAGAATTTGCACCCTGGCAGAATCTTGTCTGTGATGCTGTTGTATATAATTTATTGTGCCTACAAAGACATCTGGAAAGAGACATTATGGTTCCTACTATATTAATGTTGAGCTGAAAATATGGTAATGGTGTTGTTATGAACCATTTAGATTGACCAGTTCTGACACTCAGAAAATGCTAAAGAAATGTGCTTACATTCATCCACGTCAAATATTAAGTGACTGATGATCTTTAAGTCAAGATATTTTATTATTTTGTAGAAAAAATAATTTCAGCTTGATTGAAAAAAAAATCTGTTGATTCTTACAATTCTCAGATGTTCTTAACTATCTTATCAATGTTCTTTAATTGTCCTTCTCTTTAAAATTAACTAAAGACATAGGGCTAGATTACAAGTGGAGAACTAATTAGCGCTTTCACTAGAGTGTTAACTACGCTAGGAGAAAACCTTTTGTGCTCGTCGGGTTGTTCTGGTATTACTAGTTGAAAGTAAAAGATATCGCTCCAGCGCTAACCTGACAAGCACAAAAAGCCATAAGACTCCTACTCTAATACCCACTAAACCACTACATAGCCCACCGCAAAGTCCCCACTACACTATTATTACCTAAACAGCCAGCCCCCATGCAAACTAAGCTATTACACTATTAACCCCTAAACCATCAGCCCCCCACCGCAAAGTAACCCACTACACTATTATCCGCTAAACAGCCAGCCCCCCACTGCAAAGTAACCCACTAACCTAACACACCCTACATTAACCCAAAATAAACTAACCCTAACTTTATAAAAAAAAAAAAATAGCACATCAAGGAACAGAGTGTGCTCTGACACTATGATTCATATAGAGAATACGTTTTTTGTTTTTTTTAAGGGGGTGTGTCTGGGCAGCGGTCATGCTAACGCAAAAATGGGAGCTCCTAATTTTACCTAAATAATCCACTGATTATTTACTTATAGAAGTGGCATCACCATTCTATCTATACAGTACAAGCTTTAGCAGAACCTACCACGCTATTTGATATAAATATTGTGCAAGCAACCTTGTGTTGGTCCCTACCCTGGACTGTTGAGGAAATCAGCAGCGGCCTTTATTTGTCTTTCAAATCTCCCCCGGTTACGCGGGTATAGCAGTCATCATCGTACTGCGGTATCAAGTCCTCATCAAACACCATCTAAGCATATACATATATTTTAGCAACCTACCTAATGTTCTATTTTTGGAGGACTATTACAATGCCGCTCAAATTATGTTGGAGGACTTTGAGAAAAAGTTTTGTGACAAGATGACCATTTTTATCCCTTAGGACAAGGGATGAGATTCCTGATCAATCTCTTTCGGGACCAGCAATAGAAGTGTCAGTGCTGTAGTCTGATTTGGGGATTGTGTATGAGAGGAGGAAGCTCAAGATCAAATCCCCTGTGGAGACCCCATCACAGAAAGGTACACAATCATCAACACTGCTTGTCAATGGCACTAATGGTTACCTAAGACTGATGCTTGCTCCAGTGGATGCGGCCGGTCAGCGGAGGCGAGACATTAGTCATCTTGCGAGGGAGTATCCAGGGGGAAGAGATATGGAACTTTAAGTTTCTTAATCTTGTACACACAATACTCCTATGAACCCCCTAAGTTATCACCCCATATGGAAACTGAGCAAGAGACTTGTCACTGACATGGATGAAGTAACACTACTCTTTTACTTAGAGGCTCATTACCTGACAATATCTGAGTCCAGAGTTACATATATATTGCTTCTTGACTATATTCAACCTGTTCTTAAAGAGTGGGATATTTTTGTTAGATTGGAGCTCTATAATATAGACCCACTGCAAAAACCCCTGTTGACTATTATAGTGAACTTATTAATATCAACTTATACATCTAATACCAGATCTCCCCACATCCTCCCTATTTATCAGATCTTTTTCATGGTAAACCCTCTTTTTCCTATAGCTCTTTCTTAAATCTATATTATAGAGATGTTTGTAGCATATTTTACTAAGTAACTTAAAGGGACACTGAACCCAAATTTTTTCTTTCGTGATTCAGATAGAGCATGCAATTTTAAGCAACTTTCTAATTTACTCCTATTATCAATTTTTCTTTTCATTCACTTGCTATCTTTATTTATAAAAGAAGGCATCTAAGCTTGTTTTTGTTTCAGACTCCGGACAGCACTTTTTTATTGGTGGATGAATTTATCCACCAATCAGCAAGAATAACCCAGGTTATTCATCAAAAATGGGCCGGCATCTAAAATACATTCTTGCATTTCAAATAAAGATGCCAAGAGAAGGAAGAAAATTTGATAATAGGAGCAAATTAGAAAGTTGCTTAAAATTGCATGCTCTATCTGAATCACGAAAGAAAAAATTTGGGTTCAGTGTCCCTTTAAATGGACACTAAAGTCAAAATAAAATAAACTTTTATAATTCAGATAGAGCATGCATTTTAAAGACACTTTCCAATTTACTTCCATTATCAAATTTTGCACAATCTTGTTATATACCTACTTTCTGGGGAACAAGATCCTACTGAGCATGTGCACAAGATCACAGGGTATACGTATACTAGTCTGCAATTGGCTGATCACATCACATGATACAAAGGGGACTGGAAAATATGAGAAAAAATGTTTTGGTCAGTAAACAAATCTGCTTATTTGAAATTCAGAGCAGGTGTTAAATCATTGTCTTTTTATTATGTACTTATTTATTATGCCATTCTACTGCATTGAGTGGTCCTTTAAATGTTTCTAAATTGATATTAATTTAGGTTTTGAGTTAGAAATACACAGAGCATGGAGACTAAAGCAAATCTCTCCACCTCTCAGGCCTCAAAATTTCCTTCTTTTTTAGGGCCCTTAGATCCTAAAGAACCCTTTATTTTCATTGTTACTTATTGTTCTAAAATCTCACACTATTGTTCTGTATTAGCTTACATTAAAGTATTATGCTATTCATATATTATGGGCTAATCATATTATGGGCAAATTATGGCGCGGTATTATTTTTGCGATTGTGAAAAACTCCTCTAGAGTTAAGCTTTTTGCGCTTATATATATATATATATATATATATATACAGTATATATATATATATATATATATATATATATATATATGTATACATACATATACATCTGTAGACATGTATGTATCTCTATGTTAAAGCCCTTTTTCTGTCTTTTTTTTTTAACACCCAAGATCTCATATCTTTGAGTCCTTATAACTTTTTAATGCATTTTTATTACAATATTTTTTCATTAGATGGTGTTATTATGAGTATAACTGTACTTTTCCTTATATGTACTAAGGTCAGACAGAGAGTGACCATTACAAATGCTAGTTTCCCTCGCGAGTAATGTAGGGAATGTTCAGTAACATACAAAAATGCGGTGTCATTTTTATATGTCCAACTTTATTTTTGACGCATATGCCAGCCATGGTTCATGATGCTATTCTTTTTTGTGTATTTTACTTGCAGGTTATTATAATAATATTTTCACATTCACTGTTTGACATTATTCCTTTATATTTTGCTGTGATACTGTGCCTGCTATCCTCACATATCAGATACTGTTTTGAGCTATAACTAACAAAATTGTTTATATGTACTATATTATAATAGTTTGGAAATGACATTTATATTTACAACCACTGTGTAAGAAGAGATATTTTAGACTGTGATGTATAAAAACCTCAATAAAACATTATGAAACAACAAAAAATACAACCTTACATTATTTAAAAACAATAATCCTAACATTACAAAAAATAACAAACCCTAATATTACATAAAATAACAAACAAATTACTAAAAAATAAAAAAAAGAGTTATGCCTATTCTAAAACTCCATAATAAAAAAAAAACTGATCTAAAACTAAACTACAAATAGCGCTTAAAAGGGCCTTTTGTAGGGCATTGTCCACAAGTGATCAAGCTCTTTTTGTGAATAAAAAAAACTTACACCTTCTAACATTAACCCCACCCCTATTCTATTGGCTTGACTTAAATTTGAACATCATAATCAGCCAATAGGAATGCAAGGATACCCCAATATAAAAGGGGTAACTAGCATTACAAATTCAGTGTGTAGCTAGTGACCTCATTAAGAGGACCTCCGTGTTGAAGATTTGAGATGGATGAAGACCACCGTTGCCACTGCTTGGATGAAGATAAGAAGATGGACCAATGCCAGGATGAAGAAGGACCACCAATCGGATGAAGATCGAGCGCCGTCGCCATCAGCTTTGGTGAGTACCAGCTTTGGTTTTAGTGTAAGGTTGTTTGCTTGTTTTTTTTTGGGGGGGGAGTTATTTTGTTTGTTTTTTAAGATTGGGGATTCCCCCCCCCCCCCCCCCCCCCCCTCTGGGCAGCAAAAGAGCTAAATGCTCTTTTAAGGGCACTTTTTAGAGCAGGTTTTTTTCAGATAGTTTTTTTTGGGGGGTGGGGTATTAATGTTAAAAGATTTTTATTCACAAAAAAGAGCTTGATTACACAAACGCCAATTTGTAGTTTTTTTTTATTTTGGGATTTTAGAATAGGCATAACTCTTTATTTTTGGTAATTTGTTTGTTATTTTTTGTATTGTTAGGCGATCTTTAGTGTTCCACTTGTTATCTAGCCCTAAAACTTTACACTTTTTTGTCAATATTTAAACATCTAATGAGACTTAAAAAAATCTGCATGTTATTTTCAGACTAATCTTTTCTTTGAATGCATCATTCTATCTAGCATTGATTTAGTGTTTAATTTCCCTTAAGCACATTTGCTAGAAACATTTAAGTGCTATTGTTCACTAACATTACTTCAGGAAATCAAAGGTTCTTCCAATTGTACTCTCATATTACGTTCAAAAGTTAGTTTTTATCAATTGAATGCTAGGGAGTACTAACATATGCATGTCAGATTGCACAGGTGCACTATACACCTCACATAATAGACTTCTATGAGGAGTCATTCTTAACCCCTTAATGACCGAGGACGTGCAGGGTACGTCCTCAAAAAAAAGGCAGTTAACGCCTGAGGACGTACCCTGCACGTCCTCGGTGTGGAAAGCAGCTGGAAGCGATCCTGCTCGCTTCCAGCTGCTTTCCGGTTATTGCAGTGATGCCTCGATATGGAGGCATCCTGCAATAACCTCACATGGCCATCCGATGCAGAGAGAGCCACTCTGTGGCCCTCTCTGCACCGGACATCGATGGCCGGTATCGTTGGTGGGTGGGAGCCGACTTGGGAGGCGGGTGGGCGGCCATCGGTGTGCCGCGTGACGTCAAGGTGGGCGGGATCGGGGGCGGGACCGTCGGGGGCGTGCACGGACGCGCGCACGTGCACGGAGGGTGGCGGGCGGGCGCGTGCACGGGGCGGGAGCGGGTGGGAACCGCTACACTACGGAAAATGTTTTCATAAAAGTGGCCTAATCTTGTTTGTGCAAAAGCACAAAAAGTGATTGTGGAGGGGTGGGGGGTTGGTTTTGTGTGGGGGGAAGCTACACTACAGAAACCTTTAACAAATGTAAAAAAAAAACCCATTTTTTCTTCTAAACTGGGTACTGGCAGACAGCTGCCAGTACCCAAGATGGTGCCCATTAAGTTAGAGTGGGAGGGTTATAGAGCTGTTTGGGGGGGATCAGTGAGGTTGGGGGCTAAGGGGGGATCGTACACAGCAGCATATGTAAATATGCTTAAAAAAATAATAATAAAAAAAAAATATAGCTTTTATTTTAGTACTGGCAGACTTTCTGCCAGTACTTAAGATGGCGGGGACAATTGTGGGGTGGGGGAGGGAAGAGAGCTGTTTGGGAGGGATCAGGGGGTCTGATGTTTCAGGTGGGAGGCTGAGCTCTACACTAAATCTAATATTAACCCTGCAAGCTCCCTACAAGCTACCTAATTAACCCCTTCACTGCTAGCCATAATACACGTGTGATGCGCTGCGGCATTTAGCGGCCTTCTAAATACCAAAAAGCAACGCCAAAGCCATATATGTCTGCTATTTCTGAACAAAGGGGATCCCAGAGAAGCATTTACAACTATTTGTGCCATAACTGCACAAGCTGTTTGTAAATGATTTCAGTGAGAAACCTAAAATTGTGAAAAATTTAACGTTTTTTTTAATTTGATCGCATTTGGCGGTGAATTAGTGGCATGAAATATATTAAAATGGGCCTAGATCAATACTTGGGGTTGTCTACTACACTACACTAAAGCTAAAATTACCCCAAAAAGCACCCTACATGCTCCCTAATTAACCCCTACACTGCTGGGCATAATACACGTGTGGTGCGCAGTGGCATTTAGTGGCATTCTAATTACCAAAAAGCAACACCAAAGCCATATAATTCTGCTATTTCTGAACAAAGGGGATCCCAGAGAAGAATTTACAACCATTTGTGCCATAATTGCACAAGCTGTTTGTAAATAATTTCAGTGAGAAACCTAAAGTTTGTTAAAAAAATTGTGAAAAAGTGAACGATTTTTTTTATTTGATCGCATTTGGCGGTGAAACGGTGGCATGAAATATACCAAAATGGGCCTAGATCAATACTTTGGGTTGTCTGCTAAAAAAAAATATATACATGTCAATGAATATTCAGAGATTCCTAAAAGATATCAGTGTTCTAATGTAACTAGCGCTAATTTTGAAAAAAAAAATGGTTTGGAAATAGCAAAGTGCTACTTGTATTTATGGCCCTATAACTTGCAAAAAAATCAAAGAACATATAAACATTGGGTATTTCTAAACTCAGGACAAAATTTAGAAACTATTTAGCATGGGTGTTTTTTGGTGGTTGTAGATATGTAACAGATTTTGGGGGTCAAAGTTAGAAAAAGTTTTTTTTTTTTTCAATTTTTCCTCATATTTTATAATTTTTTTATAGTAAATTATAAGATATGATGAAAATAATGGTATCTTTAGAAAGTCCATTTAATGGCGAGAAAAACAGTATATAATATGTGTGGGTACAGTAAATGAGTAAGGGGAAAATTACAGCTAAACACAAACACCGCAAAAATGTAAAAATAGCCTTGGTCCCAAACGGACAGAAAATGGAAAAGTGCTGTGGTCATTAAGGGGTTAAATTAATGATGAATATCTCTCCAATGCAAAGCCAATGGTGCACTTAGCA
The DNA here is from genome assembly GCF_027579735.1 of Bombina bombina. Taxonomy (NCBI): domain Eukaryota; kingdom Metazoa; phylum Chordata; class Amphibia; order Anura; family Bombinatoridae; genus Bombina; species Bombina bombina. Next base: position 259,702,731 of record NC_069500.1, read on the forward strand.
AAAAGTGCACCAAGCCAAGAGTTTGCACGTACTGATTAAGTTCTTGTAATTCTGTGCTGTACTATTAATAATAATAATAGTTTACTTTAGGGGGTAGATTTACCAAGCAGCAGATGCTGCTATCTACCCCTGTACTTTCTGGCTCGCCAGAAATGTAAGTTAAGAAGCAGCTGTCATAAGACCGCTGCTCCTTAACTCGTCCGTCACCTCTGAGGCAGCGGAAAGCAATCAGCCTGATTGGATATGATCAGGTTGATTGACAACCCCTGCTAGCAGCCAATTGGCCGCGAATCTGCAGGGAACGGCATTGCTCAAGCATTTCACTAGAAATGGTTGTGCAATGATAAATACCAACAGCATTTATGATTAAGATGATTTGGTTAAAATATTTAACCATCCACTTGTAATACAATATTGTGTTATTGTTTTGTGTGAGGGTGCACAAAGAGAACACACCCAGCACTCTACTTGTTATCTATCTGATTGTAATAACAAGGTTTTTTCTGTAGTTTTTTAATAGAATAATAGGTGATTTTCAGGGAAAGGTAAATATTCTCTGTAGTAAGCTAACATAAGCCTCGTTGCAGAAGTGTTCTTTAAAGAGCCATAATAAAAAACAAAAACGGCATGCTCTAATTAGACTAGCCACACTGCACTACTATATATTTAATCCAATCAGCAGCACTAGTCGCACAACACTGCTGCAGTTTTTCCTGGGTAACAGCAGTGCTCTGCAGGTCTTGAGTGGTACTTCTACTGTGAGTTTAACCCCATTTGTGAGGGTTAAACACATAGTAGTGCAGGATTGTAACAAGCATGCCATTTGTTTTTACTATTATGGACCTTTAAAGATGTCCCTGTTAACTTAATGTGGGTAGTTATCAAGCCGTCAACCTCAAATACGCTGGAATTCTGCAGCGTATTTGTGGCGAGGCTGATTCAACTAAGTTATCAAGCCCTAGATACCGGCAAAAGTAGAATTTTGTGACGTAAGCTTTGATCCGCCGGACTCAGTCCAACACAGATCGATTCTTACGTCACTCCAGATGTTCCGCACACAAGTGCGGCACAATCTGACTACTTTTGCTAGTTATCAAAAAACTAGCAGGTATGCTCGGCACTTTTACGGCCCAGCGTACCTGGTTTTCAATCCGCCGCCCTGGAGGCGGCGGATCCCATAGGAATCAATGGGAGTCATACCATAGCGAAAGTTCATGTTCGCTGCTGCCCGACATCCCATTGATTCCTATGGGAGATGTCTGCACCTAACACCCTAACATGTACCCCGAGTCTAAACACCCTTAATCTGTCCCCCTACACCGCCGCAACTAAAAAAAAGTGTTTACCCCCTAAACCGCCGCTCCCGGAGCCCACCACAAGCTATAATAAACATGTTAACCCCTAAACTGCCGCTCCCTTACCCCGCCGCAACTATAATATATGTATTAACCCCTAAACCGCCGCTCCCGGACCCCGCCGAACCTATATTAAATTTATTAATCCCTTTCCTGCCCCCCCCTACACCGTCGCCACTGTAATACATTTATTAACCCCTATCCTGCCCCCCACTTCACCGCTGCCACTGTAATAAAATTATTAACCCCTAAACCTAAGTCTAACACTAACCCTAACACCCCCCTAACTTAAATATTAATTAAATAAATCTAAATAATATTTCTATTATGAACTAAATTAATCATATTTAAAACTAAATACTTACCTGTAAAATAAACCCTAATATAGCTACAATATAAATAATAATTATATTGTAGCTATCTTAGGATTTATTTTTATTTTACAGGCAAATTTCAATTTATTTTAACTAGGTACAATAGCTATTAAATAGCTATTAACTATTTAATAGCTTACCTAGCTAAAATAAAGAGAAATTAACCTGTAAAATAAAAACTAACCTAAGTTACAATTACACCTAACACTACACTATACTTTAATAAATTATTCCTATTTAAAACTAAATACTTACCTGTAAAATAAACCCTAAGATAGCTACAATATAATTAATAATTACATTGTAGCTATTTTAGGATTTATATTTATTTTACAGGTAACTTGGTATTTATTTTAGCTAGTTAGAATAGTTATTAAATAGTTATTAACTATTTAATAACTACCTAGCTAAAAGAAATACAAAATTACCTGTAAAATAAATCCTAACCTAAGTTACAATTAAACCTAACACTACACTATCATTAAATTAATTAAATAAATTAACTACAAATCACTACAATTAAATACAATTACATAAACTAACTAAAGTACAAAAAATAAAAAAAGCTAAGTTACAAAAAATAAAAAAAAATAAGTTACAAAAATTTAAAAAATATTACAACAATTTTAAGCTACTTACACCTAATCTAAGCCCCCTAATAAAATAACAAAGCCCCCAAAATAAAAAAATGCCCTACCCTATTCTAAATTTAAAAAGTTCAAAGCTCTTTTACCTTACCAGCCCTTAAAAGGGCCTTTCGTGGGGCATGCCCCAAAGAATTCAGCTCTTTTGCCTGTAAAAGAAAAATACAACCCTCCCCAACATTAAAACCCACCACCCACATACCCCTAATCTAACCCAAACCCCCCTTAAAAAACCTAACACTACCCCCCTGAAGATCATCCTACCTTGAGTCGTCTTCACTCAGCCGAGCAGCGATGGAACCGAAGAGGAGATCCGGAGCGGCAGAAGTGATCCTCCAAGGGGCGCTGAAGAGATCTTCCATCCGATGAAGTGATCCTCCAAGCGGCACTGAAGAAGTCTTCCATCCGATGAAGTGATCCTCCAAGCGGCGCTGAAGAAGTCTTTGATCCGGGCGATGTCATCTTCCAAGCGGGGTCTTCAATCTTCTTCTTCAGGAACCATCTTGCAGACCTCCGATGCGGAACATCCTGCTGGCCCGACGGACTACCGACGAATGAAGGCTCCTTTAAGGGACGTCATCCAAGATGGCGTCCCTTCAATTCCGATTGGCTGATAGGATTCTATCAGCCAATCGAAAATTAAGGTAGGAAATATCTGATTGGCTGATTGAATCAGCCAATCAGATTGAGCTTGCATTCTATTGGCTGTTCCGATCAATTCAATCAGCCAATCAGATTTTTCCTACCTTAATTCCAATTGGCTGATAGAAACCTATCAGCCAATCAGAATTGAAGGGACACCATCTTGGATGACGTACCTTAAAGGAGCCTTCATTTGTCGGTAGTCCGTCGGGCCAGCAAGATGTTCCGCGTCGGAGGTCTGCAAGATGGATCCTGAAGAAGAAGATTGAAGACCCCGCTTGGAAGATGACATCGTCCGGATAGAAGACTTCTTCAGCACTGCTTGGAGGATCACTTCATCGGATGGAAGATTTCTTCAGCGCCCCTTGGTGGATCACTTCTGCCGCTCCGGATCTCCTCTTCGGTTCCATCGCTGCTCGGCTGAGTGAAGACGACTCAAGGTAGGATGATCTTCAGGGGGGTAGTGTTAGGTTTTTTTAAGGGGGGTTTGGGTTAGATTAGGGGTATGTGGGTGGTGGGTTTTAATGTTGGGGGGGTTGTATTTTTCTTTTACAGGCAAAAGAGCTGAATTCTTTGGGACATGCCCCACAAAAGGCCCTTTTAAGGGCTGGTAAGGTAAAAGAGCTTTGAACTTTTTTAATTTAGAATAGGGTAGGGCATTTTTTTATTTTGGGGGGCTTTGTTATTTTATTAGGGGGCTTAGATTAGGTGTAAGTAGCTTAAAATTGTTGTAATATTTTTTAAATGTTTGTAACTTATTTTTTTTATTTTTTGTAACTTAGCTTTTTTATTTTTTGTACTTTAGTTAGTTTATGTAATTGTATTTAATTGTAGTGATTTGTAGTTAATTTATTTTTTATTAATTTAATGATAGTGTAGTGTTAGGTTTAATTGTAACTTAGGTTAGGATTTATTTTACAGGTAATTTTGTATTTCTTTTAGCTAGGTAGTTATTAAATAGTTAATAACTATTTAATAACTATTCTAACTAGCTAAAATAAATACAAAGTTACCTGTAAAATAAATATAAATCCTAAAATAGCTACAATGTAATTATTAATTATATTGTAGCTATCTTAGGGTTTATTTTACAGGTATTTAGTTTTAAATAGGAATAATTTATTAAAGTATAGTGTAGTGTTAGGTGTAATTGTAACTTAGGTTAGTTTTTATTTTACAGGTAAATTTCTCTTTATTTTAGCTAGGTAAGCTATTAAATAGTTAATAGCTATTTAATAGCTATTGTACCTAGTTAAAATAAATTGAAATTTGCCTGTAAAATAAAAATAAATCCTAAGATAGCTACAATATAATTATTATTTATATTATAGCTATATTAGGGTTTATTTTAAAGGTAAGTATTTAGTTTTAAATAGGATTAATTTAGTTAATAATAGAAATATTATTTAGATTTATTTAATTAATATTTAAGTTAGGGGGTGTTAGGGTTAGTGTTAGACTTAGGTTTAGGGGTTAATAATTTTATTACAGTGGCGGCGGTGTAGTGGGGGGCAGGATAGGGGTTAATAAATTTATTATAGGTGGTGACGGTGTAGGGGGGGCAGATTAGGGGTTAATAAGTTTAATATAGGTTGTGGCAGGGTTTAGGGGTTAAACTATTTATTTAGTTGCGGCGAGGTGCGGGATCAGCAGAATAGGGGTTAATAACTTTATTATAGAGGGCGACGGTATAGGGGGGGCAGGATAGGGGTTACTAGGTATAATGTAGGTTGCCGCGGTGTCCGGGAGCGGCGGTTTAGGGGTTAATACATTTATAAGAGTTGCGGCGGGGTCTAGGAGCGGCGGTTTAGGGGTTACTAACTTTATTTAGTTGCGGGGGGTTCCGGGGGCGCCGGTATAGGGGGTAGAACAGTGTAGTTTAGTGTGGGTGCTTAGTGACAGGCTAGCAAAAAAGCTGTAAAAAAGCCGAAGAGCAGCGAGATCGGATGAGTGATAACTCTCACAGTCCGCTGCTCATCGCCCCGTACTTGGTGCGTGGCTTTTTGACAGCTTTTTTGATAACTTAGGCAAATTTTTGCAGGTCCGCGGCGGCGATGTGAGGCGAGCTTAGGCGGGCGTATTGGGCCGGCGAAGGCAGGAAAAGTAGACGCGTTGATAACTACCCCCCTATGAATCTATATACTTTATAAAACCTGCTAAGGTCATCAGCATTCTGGTGAATTTAAAAATCATTCTCATGGATGTACAAAGATTTATTAGGTAATCATCTCTTAAAAAAAAAAAAAAGCTTTATTTTTCATAGCTTTTGATGTTTATCCTGTGTAATGTTAGCCAAATGGGAAAATTATTAAACTAAATTATATTGTTAGAATTACAAGTTTCTATTTTTGTCATCCATTCCAATGTATTATAAGAGCCATGAGAAGCGCTACACATAGAATATTGTTGGGGTTTCAAAATATGAGGCAATGAGAAAACACAGTTGTTAGGCATTATCTTATAACTGAGGGTTTCACTTCTTACAACAGTTATCGTGGTTTTCAAGTTACTTTTTACAGCATGTAACAGGGCCAGATTAGGCACAAAAATAGGTCCAGACTTTCTAAGGCAGAGCAGCCAACTCCCCTATTTGGTAAATGAGGTTGTATAGCAGCAATGGAGGGCAGTAGAATTCTCGGTTGTATAGGAAGAGGTATTTGATGCAGTAATAGTAAGGTTCTTATACCCCTTTATTAATATTAATTACGCCTCAAATTGAATATTGTGTGCTGTTCTGAAGGCCATAATCCCAGAAAAATATACATATATGGTATATGATCAAAGGAGGGCTACTAAAATGGTGCATGATCTAAAAATAAAATTTGCAAAGAAAGTCTCAATAAGTTAAATATGTATATTTTAGAGGAGAGAAGGGAAAGAGATAATATGATAGAAACTTCTAAGTATATTAGGGGGCTTTATAAAGTTAAAGATATACGCATTATTCACACAAAGAGCAACACCAGAACAAGGCAGTTATGATTTCAAGCTGATGGGCAGGAGGTTCAAGAGTAAAGTGCGGAAGTACTTAGTCACACAAAGGGTAGTTGATTCACAGAAAAAACCTCCATTGGAGATGGCAAAAAACTACAAAGTAGTAAAGTGTATACTAAGTTTGTAACAATATCTGTCATTGTATTCTTCTACATTGGCCATCATTAAATAGGAAAAAAGTGAAATATATTTGAAAAAAAAAATCAGAAGCTATTGAAGTTCACTTTTAAATAAAGAACAACCGCATTTTGACCGTGTAGTCTTAGTAACTCAAAATAGCTGGCACCTGAGCACAGCCCTCGTGTGTATATATGCAATTTTTTCTGTACAACAACACTGTGGTAAACATCTCAGAAAATCTGCCCCCATGAAGGCAAATTCTTACATTTTCTGTACACTCTCAGCTTTCTTTTGCAGGTGGAGCCAAGGCACCCCCTGTAGAAATGCTACTACTGACCGAAGGGCCAGAAGGCCCCTAGATTTTACTTGAGATCTTTTCCACCCCCCTGTAGTTAAACTAAAATTTACAATCCATAAACTGTTTCATTATTGAAAGTATGTTATTGCAATGTACATTCCATATATACTTACTCTACTCTATCTTTTGCCTGTAAAATGCGTTTTAAAATAGTGCTTGTCCCACTTTCTCTCAGGAAGGCTTCAGTTAATACTGTTAAGTACTTTTCTATGAAGTAGTGGTTCTCCATTCCTTCCCTCATCTTGTGTCAAGTTAGCCCAACAACTGCAGGAGAGGATAACCCTACCTAACTCCTGACCACAATTCAGTAAACAGGAAGAGCTGGTTTAAAAAGGTTTGACAGGATTGCAAATTACCAGCAGCTGCAGATAAAACACGTTGGACCACCGATAGTTCAGAGATTAAAAGGACAGTCAACACCAAAATTGTTGTTGTTTAAAAAGATAGATAATTACTTTTTTACCCATTCCCCAGTTTTGCATAACTAACACAGTAAAAATATTACACTCTTTACCTCTGCGATTATCTTGTATTTAAGACTCTGCAAACTGCCCCCTTATTTCAGTTATTTTGACAGAATTGCATTTAGCCTTTCAGTGCTGGCTCCTAGGTAACTCCATGTGCGTGCGCACAATGTTATCTATGTGACACACATGAACTAACACCCTCTAGTGGTGGAAAACTGTCAAAATGCATTCAGATAAGAGGCAGCCTTCAAGGTCAAGAAAGTAGCTTATGAGCCTATCTAGGTTTAGCTATCAACTAACAATACCAAGAGAACAAAAAAAAATTGGTGATAAAAGTAAATGGAAAGTTGTTTAAAAATACATGCCCTATCTGAATCATGAAAGTTTATTTTGTACTTGACTGTCCCTTTAAGCAACTACCCAACACTCTAATAACCCTGGTTTGCTTCCAGGCATTTACTCTCATATGGTGGATTATCCATTTTGCATCAAATATTATGATAGGACAAACATGTTTTTGAAATAGCAGTGGGAATACTAGGTAGTTACGGTGTGAATATTACTGTATAAATATACATTTATACTTATTTTTAGTTGTTAGAATAAAATGACAGGTTGATGGGGCTACATTTAGTATGCCATGAGCCCAATTATTGATCTGTTTATAACATAAGAGTTGCTAAAAAGGCAACCGTCATTTTCATTGCACTGTAATTTGAAATTGCAAGACAGAATATTTTGTAGCTCCTTATTCATCCAAATTATAGCTTGCTCTCAGCTATTCATACTATCTAAGCCTTATACAACTCTTAGTTTAATTAAGAACTAAAAGTATTTGATTGTATATATCTGACCGGTAAGTATTACCCAAGTTTATGTAGATTTAAGTATTATACAGTATATGTACACAGTACTGTACATCTGATCCCTGTGAATAAAGCAATATCAGAAATCTTTGAAAAAAGAATTTGGCAACAATATGGATCTAAAATTCTTAAGATTAAATGTTTCATGGGAGCATTTTAAGTTATTGCCAATGCTTAATTATCTATAAAAAAAAATTAAGACACTGATCAATGAATTGGACTGATTGACAGTGGTTCTCAGTAAGACACCGCTTCCTTGAAAAGTCTTAGATCTATGGTAAGAAATTCAATCAGGGCCTGCTGGGAAGAATTAAACTCCAAATCATCTGTAATTGTGCACCTATGGTGTACCCATCAACAGCCTCTTTATTTGGAGCAGCAGTCTAGACAAGTAATAGTAGAGGTTTACCTAAAGGCTAAATCTAGCACAGTCATTTCTTGGGGCACTGGGTTAAAATAATACAAAGGAAATTTCATGATAGACGTAACACATACCGAGGATTCACAATGCTTGTATCCGTTAAAAAAAAAAGGATTAATTATAAGAACAAGTTTGAGCAGTACAGGTTATAGTTTAAACTCTGTGTGCAGCAAAAATGTCATTATATAGAAAAACATTAACTGGTCAATTAAAGGGTATTTTATATATATATATATATATATATCAGTAAAGAGTTAATGAGTTGCTAAATAGTTTTTGTAGTCCTAGAACATACCCAGTGAAAAGCATAATGAGTGTTATGTCCTTTGCTGTGGATAGGTATAAATGTGCTCCTGCACATATCAAGCAAGAACTGTATGGCATGTAGGGTCATGGTTCTGAATTCCATGTACTGCCATCCAGCTTCTCTTGGACAGTGAAAAACACAATTTTAAGTGCACTACGTAATTTTTCACTAACTTAAAATGTTAACATTTTTTGTTTAAAGGGACATTGAACACTAAATAAAAGCTAAATAGAATGATGCATTTTATTGTAAATATTAGCCTGATAATAATATGTAGATATGTTATTTTAAATGTATTAGCTATTTAAATATTTATAAAATAATTGTAAAATTTTAGTTTCCATAAAGCAGAGTGTGACAATATATTGACACCTAGGTTTCCCTCTCTGCTAAAGTTAATTAAGGATCGTTATAACAGGGTCACTAAAATGTGCAACCAATGACTGAGGCCCCGATGATCGTAAGTGCTACAAGGCAGCAAAATATTTCAAGGGATCTGCCGCTATGTCGAGCAAGCCTGTCTAAATATTCCAAGCTCTCAACATAGCGGCATCGCTGAGAGGCCTTAACTAATCATGCCATTATTCGACGATGCTGGCTTAGACAACATCCAGCATCACAAACGATATTGGCGATGTATAGTAAACAATCCCTTGAATCTTACTGCTGTGTGCCTAACTGCTAACGCTAATACCCCTAAACCGAAGTACCCCACCATGGTAAACTAAAACTTAACTAATAAAGATTTAAACCACCACATACCCACTGCAAGTCGCTAACTATTAACCTCTAAACCTCCACATACCCACAGAGAGTACCAAACTATTAACCCCTATGCCGCCACATACCCACCGCAATAAGATAACTATTAACCCCTATGTCTCTAACAATAATCCCTATGCCGCCACATACCCACAGCTATAATCTAGCTATTAAATCCTATGTGCCAAATAATCCAAACGCAAACTAATCTAACACTAACCCCCCTCTAAACTAATTCCCTAAATTAGAATTAAAAAAAATCTAATGAAAAAAAAAAAAAAATACAGAAAAATAAAAAAAGCTAAGCTACAAAAAAATATAAACTATAGTATTCAAATTAAAAAAAAATTATACCTAGCATTAAACTACAAGGCCCATAAAATAAAAACCCACCCAAAACAAAAAAATCTCTAAACCCTAACTCTAAAAAAAATATAATATCCCTTAAAAGGGCCTTTGTAGGGCATTGTCCTAAAGTGATTTTAGCTCTTTTGGAAAAAATAATTTTTTTTTAAAAAAAACCCATCTTCATTAAAGTAACCCCCACCCCCAAAAATAACAAAATCTAGCAAAAAAAAAAAACTAGGCTAGTAAAGAAAAGTTAAAATAACAAACCCTATTCTTAAAACTAAAAAAAGCCTCTTGATCCGATGTTGGACTCTCTTCATCCAGGCTCCAGGCGCCGGGGGCCCATCTTCGCGGAGGCGGACTATATTTATATTTACAATAATAAATGCATCAAGCAACAAAATCTACATTTCAAATTATTTATGCAATTCTAATATGAATTATACATGACCATGCATTTTATTTCAAAGATTGCAGATGTAATGTAGTCAGGCCTTGCATTGATATTCTATATATATGCATGTATATTGCATAATGGTTTATGTATTGCTTATACATTAAAATGTATTTATGTAAGCTTTTTGTGCTTATTAGCAATACGATATATACGTTAATATATATTTATGTTATTGTAATCAGTAACATTAAATGGACGGTCTACACTAAAATTGTTATTGTTTAAAAAGATAGATAACACCTTTACTACCCATTTACTTCCCATTCACATGCTTTGCACAACCAACATTGATATATTAATATACTTAATAACATTTAAACTTCTAAATTTCTGCCTGTTTCTAAGCCACTATAGGCAGCCTTCTATCAAGTGCTTTTTTATTTGCTTTTCACAACAGGAGACTCCTAGTTCATGTGGGTCATATAGATAACACTGTGTTCATGCCAGAGGAGTTATTTAAGATTTAGAACAACACAGTACTAAATACAAGTCAATAGATAATAAATAAATAAAAAGTCATGTTATCAGGGGGCTGTCAGAATATTCTTGGATACAAGGTAATCACAGAGGTAAAAAGTATATTAATATAACTGTGTTGGTTATACCAAACTGGGGAATGGGTAAAAAAAGGGATTATCTATCTTTTAAAACAATAAAAATTATATTGTAGACTGTCCCTTTAAATTATATTTTTACATAACAGACATGCTGTTATGTAGACCTATAATATTAATTATACTGTCTTTAGTTAGAAATAATAAACACAAGCAAAAAATTTATTTTTTATTTAAATGCAAATATTTAAACATTATGCAATCAAAATAACAATGCATCATTTTAAATATTGAATATTTATGTGTAGCTACGGGCCTTAGCCTCTACAGTTTTAAGTTATGGCAGATTAGGGGTCAATGTTTAATTGATATGCATAGCCATGCTCAATGCATATTGTTTAATGTATTGTAGATTAAATTAGATTAAATATTAAGCAACCATTAAAAGGAATTTAATGGTTGCTTAATATTATTTTAAACATAAACATATATTTTCAAATATATATTTATGTTTGAAATAAAAGCAAGCCACTATTAAATCCCTTTAGAATATCTCCAATACTTTAAATAATCTAAATTTTACATGACAAAGCATATTTTGTCAAGGAGATGAGGTAAACGACGGAGGGGTGTCATATGAGCAGGGTGCAAGGTATCAAGTCAGTCTTTTAGTATGTTGTCCGCAATTTGAGAAGGTACCTAGGGGTACCACCTGTTTGTGGGTGCTACTTTCTGGGAGGAATGGGGGACCGGATTTAAAGTGTTCCCCATTTCCCAGAAAATATCACCCCCAAACAAGTGGTATACCTACGTGCCTCATCAAATTGCTTACAACATACTAAATGACCAACATGATCCCTTTCACCCTACCCGATCAACGCCCCTTTTAAGAAGCAGCAGACCGGGGCTCAATTCCGGTTCAGCGCTGAGTTCCAGGAGCCCGGCTAGGCCGGAGAGGTTTTGATGGTCTTCCAGCGATTGGCCGCCAGTGTTTTAGCGCATCTCTGTGACACATTATTTAAACACTGATGATAACTTTAGTGACATAGCTTCATAGTTATAATGGGGAGGTTTATTATGTATAGTATAGTTTATTATATTGAGTTATTGTTTGACAGTAGGCAGCTAGCTGGGGATTCCAGTGGAGTGTAGTTTAGACATTACGTCAGTGTAGGCAGTATTAGGGACATAGTTGGGCATTCTAGGGGTGTGTAGATAGGCATGACATACGTGTAGGCAGTCAGGGGGAGTTAGCTGGGCAGCGCAGGGGCAGTGTAGGTGAGCTCTTACATAGGTGTAGGCATTCGGTGGAAGGTAGAGAGGCAGAGAAGGGGGAGTGTAGCTTAAGTGTGACGTAGTTAAAAGCGTTTAGGGGGAGTTAGCGAGTCATGCTAGTGAGAGTAGCCTACTCTTCTGACACATCGACTCAAGATCGATATGTTCAAAGCAGGGAAGTGCAGGTTGCGAGGAGGGTAGTGGCTATGTTTGTCTCGCTAGCTATCAGCTGCCGAGATTACATCGGCTGAGCTAGTTAGTGTAGGTGTAAATAAACTATTTGAAGTTTGCCTACACTGAAACTAATTTTAGTTTCAATGAGCACACTGTCTGCGCTGTGTAGGCCCACTTCAAATAGAGCCCCTCCCCTCTGCAGCAAAATGCCAACAAGCGGCGATGTGGGAGGTGATGTCATGCTCCCATTGATTTCTATGGGAGAGACATTGCTGCTCACCTGCATTGCTCGGACACTCCTCTTTTCTTAGAATATTTTGATGCTTTGAATATTGGGGCCTTAGTGAGATATTGCAGTAAGTCTGGAGTCTGCACTTCACTGGAAATTCCACATTGTTCTAAATTAAATTACAGGAAATGGGGAGATTTGTTCTAAATTAAATTACAGGAAATGGGGGGATTATGTGCAATGAAATTATATTGCAAAGTTGCTTTTCTACATGCACTTTACAATCTAATTGTTTTTAATCTCCCTTTAAATTCAAAATGGTAAGTTTTAAAACAAGGGTAGAAAGAGTTCTTGCAAGCATTGAAAAGCAAAGATGTACATGGTTAACCTGGTTCTTTTTTGTTTTTGTGACTGCACTTTTTGATGGAAGCAAACCACAATCATTTTAGAAGATGCAGTTCAAACAGAAGCGATCCTTTGAAGTTCATAAACTAATCTGAGCTATCAAAGCGCTACAAAATTAAAAGATAGGGCACTTGATTAATGACATTTAAGTTTTTCATTTCGTTAAAAAAAAAAGAATCTTACAGCTCATAAAAGAGTTTTAGGAAAACGTATTGATCACAACTTAAATGTTGTTTAACAGATGAAACTGCCTGAGAGATAAAAGAAATGCAACTGTATAATTTAAGTGATGAATATGGTGCCGCAGTATATATTAAACTGTTTTGTTAAATTTTAAATTGTGTAAATTTTTATATAACTACATGTAATAGAAACTACTATAAAGAAGAATATGCACAGATACTGATCTAAAAATTCTGTATAAAACCTTTTAAAAACTTACTCAGAAACACTCAGTTTAGCACTTGTATGAGGTTAGGTTGGGACACCCTCGGGAAGTGGCTGGGAAATCATAATTAGCAGACACCACTACTACCCCCTTCCCTACATATGAAAAGACCCTTTAGACAAATTGGAGCAGCAGGAGTCTGTAGACCTGGGTCTACATCTGATACTTTGGGGCTTGGTTAGGAGTCTAAAAATATATACTACTACCTCACCTTGAGTATGGAGTGCAGTTCTGGGACAAATCTCAAAAAAATACATTGAAAACTTAGAAAAAGTTGCAGAGAAGGGCAACAAAACTAATAAGGGGAATAGAGAATTTAAGCTATGAGGAGAGGTTAGCCAAATGGGGTCTGTTTTCTTCTGAAGAAGGCACATGAGAAGGGAAAAGATTACTTTATATAAACATATTCAAAGCCCAAATACAGAGACAGCAGTAGCTCTGTTTATTCCAAGAAAATAGTTTGTGACAAAGTAAATGTTTTTCACTGTAAGAGCAATCAAACTGTGGAACTCATTACCTAAGGAGGTTGTAAATGCCAACACCTTAGATACATTTAAAAATTGTTTAGATACATTTCTGGCTAGAAACATAATTGAGGGATATGATTGGTTGTGTTAAATGGATCAACTTTTTAATGAGATTAATGTAAATTCAACTGGAGCTTTTACTGTAAGTATATTAAGATTTGTATAGGTTGAACTCAATGGACCTTTGTCTTTTTTCAACCTCATCTACTATGTTACTATGTTACATCTCATTTTTTGAGGATCTATCATCTAAATGAAGTTCAGAAATGGACACAGTACCAGAATGCTCCATGATAATACTAAGCAGTATACAGAATAGCAGACAAAGTAAATGCAGTAAAAAACACAAGTAGCAACTAGCACTATGAGAACCCATGTTTAATGCAAGATATATCCAGGCTCTTGAGAACAAATTTGCTTTGTTCCCTTGATATACTTTGTTAGGAGTAAAGCTATGTAGGCTGATAGGAACTCAGAAGCGTGCAAGTGTCTTTAGCAGTCTATGGCAGCAGTGTTTGTATCTATATAAAACATTGCTATAAACAATGTTGCAAACACTGCTGCCAGCTGGCTAGAGATAGGTGCACGCTTCTGAGCTCACCTAGGATTACTCTTTAATAAAGTATACCAAGGGAACTAAGCAAAATTGATAACATAAGTAGTTTGGAAAGTTGTTTACAATTTCATGCTCTATCCGGTCCATTTAAGTTTATTTTTGACTATACTGTCCCTTCAAGCTTTTTGTTTGCTGCTTAAAAAGGTCAAAAATGAAATTTGCATGGGTGCATTTCAATTTGAAATATAAACATGTTTGCAATATACTCACATTAACAAAAATGCTTCTAGTAAAAGCTATTACTGTTTTTCTGCAGCATATGCACATATCCTGTAAGGGCCTGTGCACCAGTATTTAGATACTACGGGCACGATCCAATATACGGCGTAGGTTTCGGAGCAAATGAGGGAACCCGCGCCGCCCGTAATTTCACCTTGCACATCGGGGTATTACATGTACCCCGCCGGCAGTTCCTAAAGTGCGGTAAGTCGGATAAACTAGCGATGTCCAGAAATTAGCATAAGTACAAATTTCTGGAGTCACCAGTGACTTACAGCACTTTAGAAACTGCCAGCGCCTGAGAAAACTAACTAAAATTTTAAATCTCCCGTAACAGTCTAACACGCCTCCCAAAAATAAGCCCGACACGTATACCCCTATATACGCAATCCCCCCTCTTACTCCTAATAATAAAATGTATTAACCCCTAGACCGACAACCCCCCACAACACAATAAGCCTAATTATTAACCCCTAAACCGCCATAGCCCACACTGCAATAAACCTATCCTAGTATTAACCCCTAAACCGCTATAGCCCACACCGCAATAAACCTATCCTAGTATTAACCGCTAAACCGCCGTAGCCCACATAGCCTATTAAATCTATTTACCCCTAATCTGCCGCCGTCAACGTCGCCGCCACTATAATAAAGTTATTAACCCCTAAACCTGTCTAACCCTAACACCCCCCTAACTTAATTATTATTTAAATAAATCTAAATAATATTACTATTATTAACTAAAGTATTCCTATTTAAAACTAAATACTTACCTATAAATTAAACCCTAAGATAGCTACAATATAATTAATAATTACATTGTAGCTATTTTAGGATTTATTTTTATTTTACAGGCAACTTTGTATTTATTTTAACTAGGTAAAATAGCTATTAAATAGTTAATAGCTATTTAATAGCTACCTAGTTAAAATAATTACAAATATACCTGTAAAATAAAACCTAACCTAAGTTACAATTACACCTAACACTACACTATCATTCAATTAATTAAATAAATAAACTACAATTAGCTAAAATTAAATACAATTAAATTAAATAAACTATAGTACAAAAACAAACAAACACTACATTACAGAAAATAAAAAAAATTGCAAGAAGTTTAAACTAATTACACCTAATCTAAGCCCCCTAATAAAATAAAAAAGCCCCCCAAAATAATAAAATGCCCTACCCTATACTAAATTATCAGCCAATAGAATGCGAGGTCAATTCTATTGGTTGATCCAATCAGCCAATCGGATTGAACTTCAATCCGATTGGCTGATTAAATCAACCAATCAGATTTTTCCTACCTTAATTCTGATTGGCTGATAGAATCATCAGCCAATTGGAATTCGAGGGACGCCATCTTGGATGACGTCATTTAAAGGAACCGTGATTCGTCAGTCCGTCGTGCTGGAAGAATGCTCCGCGCCAGATGTCTTCAAGATGGAGCCGCTCCTCGTCGGATGGAAGAAGATAGAAGATGCCGCTTGGATGAAGCCTTCTGCCGGTCCGGATGTCCTCTTCTGCCCGGATAAAATGAAGACTTCTGCCAGTCTGGATGTCCTCTTCTGCCTCATCGGATGAAGACTTCTGCCCGGATCGGTTGACCACTTGCGCCTGGCTGGGTGAAGATGGCTCAAGGTAGGGTGATCTTCAATGGGGTAGTATTAGGTGTTTTTAAGGGGGGATTGGGTGGGTTTTAGAGTAGGGGTGTATGGGTGGTGGGTTGTAATGTTGGGGGGGGGGTATTGTAATTTTTTTTTACAGGTAAAAGAGCTGATTACTTTGGGGCAATGCCCCGCAAAAGGCCCTTTTAAGGGCTATTTGTAATTTAGTATAGGGTAGGGCATTTTATTATTTGGGGGGGCTTTTTTATTTTATTAAAGGGCTTAGATTAGGTGTAATTAGTTTAAACTTCTTGCAATTTTTTTTCTGTAATATAGTGTTTTTTTTGTACTTTAGTTTATTTTAGTTAATTGTATTTAATTTTAGCTAATTGTAGTTAATTAATTTAATTTATTTAATGATAGTGTAGTGTTAGGTGTATTTGTAACTTAGGTTAGGATTTATTTTACAGGTAATTTTGTAATTATTTTAACTAGGTAGCTATTAAATAGTTATTAACTATTTAATAGCTATTGTACCTAGTTAAAATAAATACAAAGTTGCCTGTAAAATAAAAATAAATTCTAAAATAGCTACAATGTAATTATTAATTATATTGTAGCTATCTTAGGGTTTATTTTAAAGGTAAGTATTTAGTTTTAAATAGGAATACTTTAGTTAATAATAGTAATATTATTTAGATTTATTTAAATAATAATTAAGTTTGGGGGTTTTAGGGTTAGAATTAGATTTAGGGGTTAATAACTTTATTATAGTGGCGGCGATGTTGACGGCGGCAGATTAGGGGTTAATAGATTTAATAGGCTATGTGGGCTATGGCGGTTTAGGGGTTAATAATAGAATAGGTTAATTGTGGTGTGGGCTATGGCGGTTTAGGGGTTGATACACTTTATTAGTTATTGCGGTGGTGGATTGCGGTTGACAGGTAGATAGACATTGCGCATGCGTTAGGTGCGCAAGGCCTGCTACGGCTGCATTTTATGGCAAGGTGAAAATGGAGTAAGATTTCTTCATTTTCGCCACGTAAGGCCTTGCGCTGGATATTGGATACCGACTTACGACGCGGTCCCATGTTAGCCTATGGGAGTAAAAATTGCGAGCGATGGGTGAAATATACGTGCCACATTTAGATGCGCCGCTGTATATAGGATACCAAAAACGTGCAAAAACCGGCACCGTCGGCTTTTTCGGGCGACGCTGCATATTGGATCGGGCCCTACATCTTTTAAGAGACTCAGCAGTGGTTTAGATGACACAAATTACATCTTCATAAGCAAAACACACACTGACAGCTCTCTGAGAAGGCGTGGTGTTTTAATACTGGTGTATGGCCCTCACAGAAGCATTTTTGCAAAAGGAAGTAAAAAGCAAACATTTCAAATTGTAATGCACCCATGTACATTTAATTTTTTATTTTTCTATCTCTTTAAATTTATATGTCTTGGTACGTAAGAAAGTTGCATATATTTATATATTTATTTTTTGTGAAGATTTTAGTAGATAATATTGAAAAAGGTCAGGTGACCGCTGGTATTACTGTGATCACCTTACTTAATTGCAATCAAGGATAGCCAAATGGGAAATAGGGGCCATACAGGTTTTTGAAGGTTATAATATAAACTACAAAGGCCCCTTTGTGCACAATAAATGCACTTTTTCCTTTACAGATGATCACTGTGGTAATATACAGACAAATTTCATATTTTTACTTAAGATAATGGCTTTCCCATCATAAAATACATTTTATTAGGGGTCTCTAGACATATCAGATTTTTTTATTGAGCCTATAAAATTTAATTCCCCAGGAAAATCCATGTGTTATGATTTTTTTTTTTTAAGTTTTGTGGCAATTATCGTTCAAATGAGGGGTCTTGGAGGCCTATTGCTAGTAAGGGAGCTGAGATTTAAGGGTTTGAGCAACCTCCTCCATCCAGCTCCCTTTACTGCCTGCCACTTTTCTGGTCCCCCCCCCCCCCCTTGTGATGTCACCACAAAGCTTTGGGATTGCCACCCACTACACCGCCAACATACAAGAGGATTGGATTCAGCGATCCCCCTGCAAGATGAGAGCAGAGCATCATGCACTCACAGGCACAGGCAGAGATATGCATGACAACACATTCCCATCATGCCCATGGAATAGGTTAAGCAGATTTAAACTTAAGCCAGCAACTACGCTTGCAGCGATACCGATACTAGTATCGGTATCGGTGCCGATACCAAGTATTTGCATGAGTACTTGTGCAAATGCACCGATACTTAAACCAATACCTACAATTCCTACCCATACGCTATCTTGTGGCGTTTTTCAAACTGCATGTTCCCATTTCATTTTAAGCTGGAGTGGAGACTTAACTAAAAATTGTTTACAACTGTTCTGCTAATACAAATTACTGTTATTTGTATTATTGTACGTCAAAGCAGTGCTCCAAAAGCTGCTACTTTACAGTTGGAAGTCTACCTGGGAGAGATCACTGTACCTCATTCAGACAAACCCCTGAAGTATTGGGCAGTTAATAAACTGAGATTTAATGGCCCAAAAATATCTTTCTGACCCATGCAGTAGTGTGAAAAGTGAAAGACTGTTCAGCTTAGCGTCAAACGTCCATACTGATAGCAGAAACAGACTTATAGCTAAACATGCAGAGATGCTTCTGTTCCTTTATAAGAACTTGAAGACCAGCACAATTTTCTGTTGAGTCAGTAGAATGCAAATGCCCCATTTTTCTCAAAGCGGATTACTGGGATACTCCTTCCCAAATATTATTGTCAGAATTAAATGGTATTGCTTTGTATTAAGTACAAATGTCAGATTGATGAGTTATATAGGCACCCTACAACTCAATTGCATCCCCTAATCACCCCTTTAAATTGTAGCTTTCCACCCCAGCAGCTGTTATTTATTGTTGTTATTATTAATATATGTTATTGTAATATTTTTATTTATAAACATGTTCTGTGAACTTTGTGACAAGCACATAAAACTGTTTTATTAATACAAAATGTCTTAAATCATTAGTCTGTATTGTGCTTTGTAAACTGTCATGCCATAAAAAAATGTATCAGTAATTGGTATTGGGGAGTATTTGGATAAAAGTATCGGTCTTAAAAAAAATAGTATTGGTGCAACCCTACTAGCATTATCAGTTAGCCATACATTAGAAAGAGCTGCAATTAATCATGTTATAGATTTTAAATGTATATTAAAACTTCTAGGAAACGTATATTTGTGCACAACTGATATTGCACTACACATGCACTTTCTGGTAAGCCCAACCTTAAGAGTTGTACTGCTGGACAGATAAAAGTCTCCAAAATAACAGAAAGTATATTAATGAATATGCATTTTCTTACAACTGTAAGAAATGAACCAAAAAAAACCATTAAGATTTCCACAACACTTTAAAGCATGCCCCCTATTCCCAGTCCCACAGGGTTCCTAATCCAGTCCTCGAGCCTCCCTAACAGGCCAGATTTTAAGGACATCTGAGCTAGAACACATGTGTAATTAGCATTTGATCAGTAAACATGATTATTAGCCTGCTCTGTCCTAAAGAAATCATAAAAATCAGGTTTGTAATGGGGCTCTGAGGAATGGAATTGGAAAACCCTGCTTTAAGCAATATAATGGAGAAAATATGTCATAGTGTCACCACATTCCCTCACATTTTCTTCTCTTATGTTGCCCCATTTTCTAGTTATACCCACTACTACAGAAGAACACAGTGGGAGCGAAAACCTTACAGGGAAAATTCTCTCACCATGCCTTCAAAATATCATTCCCTCGGCGATACAAGCTCTCCTGTACTTTCCTAGGACTTTCAATTCCTAGTCTAACTTTATACAATTAATTAAAAAAAATCACTCAATATTATACATAGAAACACAAAATCCTATGCTAAATCCCATTAGCAACATTTATACAATGGTCTTAAAATTGGGAAACATTAAAAGTTCATGTATGAGTGTGTGAGTGTGTGAGTACACTAGATGGGTATGCATGTAGTAAAACCTTTGTTAATAAAGTGTTAATTGTGCCTGTAAAACAAAAGTTATAATGGTTCACTAAAGTTCTTTGTTGTAATCTTTTGGGATCTGGTCCTTGCTTTTGCTTTACAAATCGTCTCTCTCTTTGAACCACTTTGTTTTTTCCAAGACCCTCGAAGGAATGAAAAGAGATTAAAACCAGGCATATATTTACTTCATACTACAACACTACATCTGCAGTAGAAACCACATTCGCAGTTATTAACTTCAAGTTGGGATTTGTCTCTATCACTGCATCATCCCACTCGCACCCTTATTTAAACTTATGTTGCTTGTCCTATATGATTATTTACCCCTTTATGCTATATATTATTTTAGCCTAATGTCCCATTTTACATCTCTATTGTGATACATTTTATACTTATTTAATTTGTCCAACTCCACCATCATAGATTCATGGTAAGATCAGTCCTGAAGACACCTGAAAAACAACAATCTATAATATGTGTTATTGGGAAAAGCTAGAAGGAAAGGTGAAAGAAGCCTTCTGTCTTCATTGGTTTTCTTTCTGCAAGATACGACTTCAGACAATTTACATGGAAATGTTCTTGCATGTGGCATCCCAAAAGTAATCACAATGGAGGTATCTGTTATTGGTTTTTAGAAAGAGAATGCATCAATTAACTATGTATTATAAATATTGGCATATTTAAAACTTAATATTGAAAACACTTAAAATTGTTAATTGAACTTAAAACTAAAGTACACATTAAATGATAGAAATGCACTGCAAACAAATATGCTTCTGAGCAAAAATTAATGATTTAATTTGAGCACGCCAGCTCGGTAAGCTGTTTCTTTAGAAACCCAGTTTCATCTCTCATTCTCGTGTTTTGTCGTTTTAATTCCCAATAACGTAAGTTGGCCTTATTGTTTATCTCATTTGGCCTCAGACTCCAATTGTTATACTTATTTTCTCCTCTGTTAATATCGCCATTTAAATTCCTGTCTCTCCAGTTTCCTGTATTTGATCTTCTACTATTCTGATATCCCCAAACATGTCTCCTGTTGCCCCTCTCTGATTCCTGCCTGTGAATATTCGGATTGTTCTCCATTGACTGTTTCACTGCAGAAATGGTGTATGGGTGATAATTCCACCACTTCTCAGCGCTAGTGAGCACTATTTCTAAGTTTGTGGAGTTTGGATCATACAGCTTTACAAACTCATGACATTTTCTAGGGAGAGCTTCAAGTACCCTCTGTATGTGAGCTGGTGAGCCCCAGACCATTTGGGTTTGTGGCTGGCGCAGCACACACCAGAATAAACCTCGTTTTGCTACTTCAAATGGCCCATCTAGAGGTCTCATGGTAAATACACTAATCTCTTCTTCTAGACTAGAACAATTGAAAAAGGTTTTAACTATTCTCTCAACCTGATCAGATATAATTTAGTTGAATCCTAATAACATGTTGGTATAGGGACCCATGGCATCTAGAAGGAATTCTGTCCATTCATGCATGCTCATACATATTTGTATGGCCTTTTCAGACCCCCTGTGAAACCAATGTGAAAAGTTATTAAAACTGTTTGTGGGGATTGTGCCTCACCATTTCTGAAAAATTTCTTTATCTGCTACAGTCATTGGCCTAGTGTGATTTGAAAAACTTGTGGGAACTTTTGGTTGTTAAAATGCTCAGATATTATGACAGGGGCAATTGGAAACGTACTTGGGTTTTTAGTGAGACCCAGTGGCATATTATCTTGTTTTATTACTTGTGTTGGCTCTCTCCTTTGGGGCAGTAAGTGATCACAATCTGCATTGTTCCCAGAAATATCACTAATTATTTTTTCTTCTTGTTTTAATTTCATCTGTAACTCAGTAATTTTATTTTAGTATTTGTCTCTGCTATGTCCTGTTAATTTTAATTGACATTGTAATTTACAGATCTGTATGGTGTTAGTTAAAGCAGAAAGCTTAATACAATCTCTGTTAGACTGTGTTTTATCTAACTTTATTTACGATCTTTATTTTGCTCTGTCAAGTCTCCAATAATGTTTGTTAATCCTCTTATTGTTGAAATAACTGCCTGCGCTATCATACATTTTCTTTTATTATTATTAATCTTTTTAAGAGTTACTACCTGTGTTAGTATCTCTAAAAAACTTTCACACTTGGGGTTTTTAGCTTCTGGGATGAGGGATGGACCATTAGATTTATGAATATAATTGTTAAAATAATCACAGATTTCCTGTGAAATATATTTTTCCCCAGACATTTTAGCAGATAGCCATTAGAACTAAAATAAAATATATATATATATATAAATAAATATATAAATCTGGGGAACAGACTCTGAATAGTGTGTCTCTCACAGCATAGTAGTTTTCTTTTTAAAAGATGTTAACACAGGATATGCAAGGTACCATTGAGATGCTATGTTTACACAACAAAGGACTTAGCAGTTAGCTAGCATCTAGTTGGGGTAGTAATTAGATCTGTTTATAAGCAGGTCAGCTTTCCAGCAGAGGTGGTAATATAGTTACATTTTAGTTTTCCTAACCACTGCTCCAATATTTGTATTTTAAATCTGGGGGACAGACTCCGAATAGTGTGTCACTCACAGCATAGTTTGCCAGACTATTTTACCTGCCCCAAATGCAAGGAATTAACATAATATCTAAACGGCAATGAAACACCAGACTAAATAGACGTTAAGCACTTTAGACTTCCTGTAAAGGAGATCATTTTGTACATAAGGAGCAGAAATCAAGCATTTAAAAAAACAAAAAAAAACAAAAAAAAACATTTGAGTCCTAAAATATAGACCAAACTGAAAATGCAGGCTAAATTAAACACCCTTCAGATGTTTTTAGTTTAAACAGTGAAAAATGTTAAAAAAAGTTTGTACTTTTAAAATATTGCTCTAAACTATATTACTTGTAAATTCAAATAGTGTGCCACACACACAAAATAACTTGCCAACCTACCGTTCTGCACCTTCCCCCAACAGGAAGGAATTTACATTAACATATGTATAGGGCAAGCTACAGCTCTAGGTGTAAAGAATTTACAGAAATGATTCCTTTGTCAAAAAAAACTTGTGCAAGAAAATTACAATCTTTATAAAATGGACATTATATTCCATTTATAAAGGAGCAGAAGTCAATCACTTTAACCTGACTAGGGCAACTATTAAATAAATGATGGTCCACTCAGCAAACAACCATCTTCTTTGTAAGAAAACAAAGTACTGTAAAGCTTTTGTTTCTAAAAAAAACAACAACATTTAGATGGGACCAAGCGTGGCCGGACTGTTAGCCGACGGACATTTGGCCAACGGACAAAAGTACGACACACAAGTGGCTGTCAGATAACAGTCCGGCCATGAGATAGATAGATAGATTTGATAGATACATAGATTAGGTAGATAGATAGATAAATAGATGCGATAGATGCATTTGATAGATTTGATAGATAGATAGATAGATTTGATAGATAGATAAATAGATAGATTTGATAGATAGATAATTTCCCAGACAGAGAATTACAAGACGTGCACGCTGGGACCCATGGTAAGGTTCCCAGAGGTGGTTACCGCGCCCGAGGCTCTGATTAGAACAGAGCACTATGGAGCATAGCTGCCCTTAGCCGATATCGGAACATGCTTCGGCATTCTGTCCATCAGCCATATGTCAGTCTGACAGAATGCTGTCTCCCAAATGTCTGTCAGCATTTTGTCAGAGCACCGGGACCAAGACAACAATTAAATAACATGTCTCTAAAATTTATTAGATTTATACAGAAAACAAAATTTGAAAATATTTACTCTCACAATTTAGGCCAACCAAAAAGAAGAAAAATACAAGAGCAACAAAATGCAAGCTACAGACAATGTCTGTGTAAAAAAAAAAAAGCAGCATTTGTATACAAATCTTATACAACAGGTCTGCTGGAGCCAACCATGATGTGCTCTGTTTAAATACTACAAAATAAAATAACTTTGCTGTAAAACACCAAAAAATCACCCATGAAACGCTATGGAAATGCACATTTATAAAGACAATTCCACCTGAAATACAGGTTTCTGAACAATACATTTTCTTCAGAAAACATTTAAAAAATATATCCTACACTATTCTAAAATTAAATCAACATATTATCTAATTTCTGCAAAACTAAATGGCATATGGATTTGTCTACAACTTTGTGGTCGCCAAAATGTGGTTTTCAGTTTATGAAAGGGTCTCCATTGTTTCCAAAGAGTTTATTAGGAATCAATATATGTTAATAATAAGAGAAATATTTACAGGTATATCTACACATCTATTTTACAGCACAACAGTCCAAACAATTAATACAGGGCAACTCTACTACAACCCCAATTTGTGCAATACTGCCAAAATAATCCTAAAATTAGCCAAATTCACCAATGTGTCCAACATCAGCCATCATTTTCATCAGGAGATGGAAGAGGGAAGAGGTTTTGGTCTTCCAGTTTTTTATACCCCAATTCAATAGGGAGTGGTTTATCAAATGCCATTCAAAGGCAATTGGGAGTGTACTTCTTAGACAGACACTAGGTCAAAGAACTTCTTGAATATTCAATTTTAAAACCATCTATGTGAATTGCCAGGGATAAAATCTGTGAGCTATATTTTAATATTCCAGTGATAAAATGTCAGCACAGATGGAACAGAAGAAATAACCAAAATAACCAAAAATATATATATGCGGGCTTAATAAAAATGTTTGTGTCATATTTGGATTTATTATGTCCTTAAAATTATGAAAGCACTGGCAAAGCTGACCTTTGAACATAGTCCTTTTAACCGTGCCGTTTCTATTCTCCTCAATATGCTTTCTCTTAGAAACATGCCAATCAGATTTCCAGGATCAATCCATAGTCACAAATTAAAATTTGATTTTCCACTGTTGGGGAAACTGAATGTGGCATCTACATTATTGTTAATCAATACATAATTAAGAATAATTCAAATTACCTTCATTATTTATTTGTAGTACAGTATTAATAATCCCAGTTACAAATACTATTATACACATAATGTTTCCTCATCACATTTTTAGCCATGGGAGTCAAAATGTCAAAAAAAAAAAACATGCTCAAGCCTAATGTAGTAGTTCTTCACTTTATTGACATTATTTTCTATTCAGTTATTATAATTAAAATGCTAATGTACATATAATGTACGTATAAACAAACAAGATCAGGTGTTTATATCACACCTTCCTCTAATGGCAATAGACGTTTGATAGAAAACTAATGACTATGCAGACAGAATACATAAGCCATAAATTGTGAAGAAAAGAGGTGTTGCAGAAAGTTCAAATTTAACTTCTGATTCCTAAATGTGGATGCTCCCAAATGTGTTTGCACTAGATACAGATAGGTTACAGTTAACAAACTGAATGTAAACATTGTTTAACATATTTATATGGTCATAGATAATTCTAAATTATTTAAAAAAGATATAAATTTGCTGCCAATCTGAGATCTATTTGTTGTTTGTTGTTCATTGATCATTTCAAAACTTCATCACAAAAGTCATTTTATTATTTTTTTCCTGCTGTGCATGTCATGATTTCACAGTATTTTAAGTATAATTTAAGCTCATCAACAGTTTCCATTATAAGAGTTTTTATTTTTCAAATGCATCTAGATTTGGCGTGGAATATGCACAATGTTTCTTAGTTAGCCGTGTGGCAAATATTAAAATCATATATTTAAAAAAAAAAAAAAAAGATTCTATAGAAAATGATTAGAGAGGCTACAGCCAAAACTAGTGAACAGATGTGTTTGAGATTTGTTAGAAAGATAGAATATGCTGCCAGGATGTTCATTTGATAAGGTAAGCTAATTTGTTTTGGTTTCCAATATATAAGCAGATAATTATATATCTATGCACTTCCAAAAATATAAGATTTTTAGATCAATGCATAATTATTTTTTGGGGGGTTTGTATTTTCTGTTTGAAAAGTATATACAGTGCAAGACAAATAGTTATTAGTTAGCATTTTAAGTAAAATAAGATTTACTGGGGAAATGCCCATAGTTAACCAGCCAAGATGCATTATATGACAACAGCCATGTTGAAGAAAAGCAAGGCCATTATGTATATAGGGTACCTAAAGTGAAATTATCCAAAATAGAGATACCCTAACACATTTTCATCATTAATTAATACATTGTAGTTTAAACTGGATTTTATAATTACATTTATGAGTATTATTTAAGTATAAGTAAATCTCTAGAGAAGATCATTTGCACAAAGAGCTTGCATGTTGGCAAATTAATTTGTGGATATCATTTATCTAATTGCTAATTCTCTATATGTATTCATTTCAATTGTAACATGTTATGCAAAATAATAAAGAGACAATGTAAATTAGATAATAGAATGTTGAAAGCATCCCACATCCATGTCCATTTAAATGAAAAAAAAAAGATTTCAACAACAGTTAGCGTAATAATCTTGCAGCAACGTGTTAACAACAGTTTTCTTTAGTTTTGGTTTTGTTTTTGTAGGCGCACTTGGGGCGCGATCCAATATACGGCGCAGATTTTGGCGCAAGCGTGGAAACCTGCGCCGTCTGTAGTTTTAGCTCGCAACTCAAGCTATTCCATATACGGCGCCGTCAGATGCTAAAGTTCCGTAAGTCTGACAAACTAGCGATGTCCAGAAATATGCGTAAGTACAAAAAAAAGTACAAAAACTGACTAAAGTATTAAATCTCCCGTACACGCCTCCCAAACATAGCCCGACACGTATACCCCTCTATCCGCTATCCCCCCTCACTCTCCTAAGAATAAATGTATTAACCCCTAAACCGCCGCTCCTGGACCCCGTCGCACCTAATAAAGTTATTAACCCCTAAACTGCTGCTCCCGGACCCCGCCGCCACCTACATTAATTACCACCTAATGTGAGCCCCTTATACCACCGCCACCTACATTACCTACCCCCTAATGTGAGCTCCTACCCCGCCGCCAGCTATATTACCTACCCCCTAATTTGAGCTCCTTACACCGCCGCCACCTACATTACCTACCCCCTAATGTGAGCTCCTACCCCGCCGCCAGCTATATTACCTACCCCCTAATGTGAGCTCCTTACACCGCCACCACTTACATTACCTACCCCCTAATGTGAGCTCCTACCCCGCCGCCAGCTATATTAAAATTATTAACCCCTAATTTAATCCCCCTACACCGCCGCCAGCTATATTAAATACATTAACCCCTAATCTAATCCCCCTACACCGCCGCCACCTAAATCAACTATATTAACCCTAATTATATTAGGGTTAATATAGTTAATATAGTTATTATATTATATATATTAACTATATTAACCCTAATTATATTAGGGTTAATATAGTTATTATATTATATATATTAATTATATTAACCCTAATTATATTAGGGTTAATATAGTTATTATATTATATATATTAACTATATTAACCCTAATTATATTAGGGTTAATATAGTTATTATATTATATATATTAACTAATCAGCCAATCAGATTGAGCTTGCATTCTATAGGCTGTTCCGATCAGCCAATAGAATGCGAGCTCAATCTGATTGGCTGATTGGATCAGCCAATCGAATTGAAATTGAATCTGATTGGCTGATTGAATCAGCAAATCAGATTTTCTTACCTTAATTCCAATTGGCTGATAGAATCCTATCAGCCAATCGGAATTCGAGGGACGCCATCTTGGATGACGTAATTTAAAGGAAACTTCATTCGTCTTTCAGTCGTCGGGCCAGCTTGATGTTCCGCATTGGAGGTTGGAAGAAGCCGGAAGAAAGAAGATTGAAGATGCCGCTTGGAGGAAGACTTCGCCCCAATGGAGGACCTCTTCTTTGCCGCTTGGATGAAGACATCGCCGGGATGGAAGACCTCTTCTTTGCCGCTTGGATGAAGACATCGCCGGGATGGAAGATTGGTTCAGCCAATCGGATTGAACTTGAATCTGATTGGCTGATTCAGTCAGCCAATCAGATTTTTCTACCTTAATTCCGATTGGCTGATAGAATCCTATCAGCCAATTGGAATTCGAGTGACGCCATCTTGGATGACGTCACTTAAAGGTACCGTCATTAGTCGTTAGTCGTCGGGAAGAAGAGGATGGATCCGCGTAGGCTCCTCTGAAGATGGCTCTGCTCCGCTCCGCTCAGAATGGAAGAAGATTGAAGACGCCGCCTGGATTTAGACTTCTATCGGATGGAAGATTTCTTCAGCGCCACCTGGATGATGACTTCATCGGATGGAAGATTTCTTCAGCGCCCCTTGGATGATGACTTCTGCCGCTCCGGATCTCCTCTTCGGTTCCATCGGTGGTCGGCTGGCTGAACACGACTCAAGGTAGGATGATCTTCAGGGGGGTAGTGTTAGGTTTATTTAAGGGGGGTTTGGGTTAGATTAGGGGTATGTGGGTGGTGGGTTTTAATGTTGGGGGGCTGTATTTTTCTTTTACAGGCAAAAGAGCAGTTTTCTTTGGGGCATGCTCCGCAAAAGGCCCTTTTAAGGGCTGGTAAGGTAAAAGAGCTTTGAACTTTTTTAATGTAGAATAGGGTAGGGCATTTTTTTATTTTGGGGGGCTTTGTTATTTTATTAGGGGGCTTAGATTAGGTGTAAGTAGCTTAAAATTGTTGTAATATTTGTTAAATGTTTGTAACTTATTTTTTTATTTTTTGTAACTTAGCTTTTTTTATTTTTTGTACTTTAGTTAGTTTATTTAATTGAATTTAATTGTAGTTATTTGTAGGTAATTAATTTAATTAATTTAATGATAGTGTAGTGTTAGGTTTAATTGTAACTTAGGTTAGGATTTATTTTACAGGTAATTTTGTATTTCTTTTAGCTAGGTAGTTATTAAATAGTTAATAACTATTTAATAACTATTCTAACTAGCTAAAATAAATACAAAGTTACCTGTAAAATAAATATAAATCCTAAAATAGCTACAATGTAATTATTAATTACATTGTAGCTATCTTAGGGTTTATTTTACAGGTAAGTATTTAGTTTTAAATAGGATTCATTTATTAAATGATAGTGTAGTGTTAGGTGTAATTGTAACTTAGGTCAGGATTTATTTTACAGGTAAATTTCTCTTTATTTTAGCTAGGTAAGCTATTAAATAATTAATAACTATTTAATAGCTATTGTACCTAGTTAAAATAAAATGAAATTTGCCTGTAAAATAAAAATAAATCCTAAGATAGCTACAATATAATTATTATTTATATTGTAGCTATATTAGGGTTTATTTTAAAGGTAAGTATTTAGTTTTAAATAGGATTCATTTAGCTAATAAGAGTTACATTTATTTAGATTTATTTAATTAATATTTAAGTTAGGGGGGTGTTAGGGTTAGTGTTAGACTTAGGTTTAGGGGTTAATCATTTTATTACAGTGGCGGCGGTGTAGTGGGGGGCAGGATAGGGGTTAATAAATTTATTATAGGTGGCGACTGTGTAGGGGGGGGGCAGATTAGGGGTTAATATGTATAATGTAGCTTGCGGTGGGCTCCGGGAGCGGCGGTATAGGGGTTAACATATTTATTATAGTGGCGGTGGGCTCCGGGAGCGGCGGTATAGGGGTTAACATATTTATTATAGTGGCGGTGGGCTCCTGGAGCGGCGGTATAGGGGGTAATACATTTATTTAGTTGCGGCGGTATAGGGGGGGGCAGGATAGGGGTTACTAGGTATAATGTAGGTGGCGGTGGGCTCCGGGAGCGGCGGTTTAGGGGTTAATACATTTATAAGAGTTGCGGCGGGGTCTAGGAGCGGCGGTTTAGGGGTTAGTAACTTTATTTATTTGCGGGGGGCTCCGGGGGCGCCGGTATAGGGGGTA
This sequence comes from Bombina bombina, assembly GCF_027579735.1. NCBI lineage: Eukaryota > Metazoa > Chordata > Amphibia > Anura > Bombinatoridae > Bombina > Bombina bombina. Next base: position 259,732,803 of record NC_069500.1, read on the forward strand.
GAACAGTGTAGTATAGTGTGGGTGCTTAGTGACAGCTTGTTTACATATAAACTGAACAAAAAAAGTTACTGCTTTAGTTCTTTTTAATTGTAAACAGCCGTACAATATTTAGCTAGATATAAGACGTGTCAATGTTATCTAATACGTAGAAATTCTGGATAACCGATTCAATAGATTTTCCCTCCAATGCGCAAGCGTAAAACTAACAGACATGTGGGTAACTTCGGCTTCTACAATTACAAATGCGCATGCGCGATTTAGCTGTATTGACGCGCAGGCTTATTAGGAAGGGTTATGCTGGTAATGATATGCATAGGAGCAAAATGTTATTGGTCAATCATTTCATATACACACTATGCCGAAAACGATGGGCTGGGAAAGGTGACGTCATGGCCGGGTAATATTTAGTTAAAATATAAGGTTTGTACGCTTCGTTTTATACAAAATATAGGTTAGTAGCTTTTAATAGATGATAATTATACAAAATATGGGACTATTGAGTAACGAAAAAAGTAAAAAACAGTAATCCTTTAACTTTAAAATAATTTTTGACTATCAACTCTATACAACCCGAATCATCGGATTGTGATTCTGCTGTGGCTGGTGAGAATTTTTTCAACAACTCACATATCACTAAGAATTTGGATTTTAAGGGCATGTGTGTTTTGAAGAGCCTTAAGTGTTTGAGTAGAAAAGGAGAATTGTTCAATTGTTAATAGCTTTTTGCCGCCAAAGAAAACAAATTCTACTTTTAATCCCTTAAATTTTAGAGGTCCTCACATAAACTTCTTTCAGAAGAGAGTTGAAAAGGATATTATTTAATTATGTGAGTATTCTTAAGTGATAAAAGTGATAAATAACGGGGGTCGGAGCCTGCTCTCAGTGCGGTAGGGCGCGTCTGTGTAAAGCTCCTGACACCAGATAGATTTTATGTGGCTTTCCTACAGATAATCTGTACTATCTTCATCTGTTTAACCGAAATCCTACAAATGCTAAGTGGATGTCCCGACCGTGTTCTTTCCTATGTTCTCTGAGACAGCTGTGTGACACACATCTCCTCAGGCCTAGCAGCCATTTTTTCGAGTGACAAGAGGATCTCACTAATCAAAGCTTGTGCGAGAAGTGAAATACAATCCCCCCCCCCCAAACTCTGGGGTTAAAGTGAAGATAAATTTTGCTGTATTACTATGCACTTATCTGCAATACAGCACAAATCAATGGTACTTTCATTCATGAAAATCTTCAATTTTAGCTCTATTATTAGTTTTTTGTTTTTTTTTATTGAGGAACAATGATACAGGCATTTTTCATGATAGACATAATACAGAAAATAAACATATCAAATCTGACTGCGATTATTCTACAATATTGAAAGTCCTCCATTTTCAGTCCCATAAATAGCGATACAGGTCTCTCTTGGACCTGATTTGGTGCTTGTTTAAGTCCATGGGGTTAACATTCAGCAAGGAGAGATAGATTGAGGATTTGCACTATACTAAAATAAAATCAACATAGGGATATACAATTATCAACACTCATATCAGTTTATACCACAAAACATAGATGTATACCTTCACTAATATTCCTCACTTTTTGTGCAAGGCTTTAAAATTTTAAATCAACACAGAAATCCCAGGGAGTTTTATAATGTAGGGATATAGGGATTTATAATAATTAAGAGCCATAACCACGCTATCCAGCTCTTTATAGGGTAGAGATATTATATCCAGTGTTGGCTATGGGGAGTTATGTTACATGCTATGTTGTAGGAAGGTAAATCTTTAAAGGCAGACCTCACACACAACGCCATAATATAAATAAATGTAGGGTAACACTGCGTGATGGCTAACATTATTATAATACAATTTTATACTGTTGATCATTTTCATACAACCTATTGTAACCAATCTTTGCTATACTAGAAAAAAAAAAGCTAGCATATTGACAATGTAAAAAAAGACTCAAAAACATCTTAAAGTGTAGCTAATCAGTAAAACCTTTAAAGCAAGCTAGTGTACACTGCTCTTAGCGTTAAGTACCTTGAGGATATGGCTGTAGATAAAGCTGATGATCAGTTCATGCCGCAAGTTGCCAGAGGATCTAATTTTAAGTTAACTATAATACATTTATCCTGTGGATGCAAATAGCATCATATTAAACTAAGCGTTCCATCCAGTGAGGATATTTGCAGTCTACCCTACCCCGGATCTAGAAATGTAACCCCCGCAGGGCGCTAAAGCACAGGTCCCATCTGATTCAAGTGAGCGTAAGCGATACTGGTGTCTGTGTGATGGATGAGATATAGGGAGTCGGTCCATCATCTTCCAAGGAGTCTCCGATGCACTGCGGGTCTCAGAGCTTTCCATCCCCGTTGGGTACAGCTCCTTCTTAGCATAGTCCGGTCTCCACCCCACCGTGGACTGCAGCACCCTTCCTCTCATTAGCCATAGAGCCGGTTCTCCCAATGAGGGTCTTCTCTGCCAGGTGATCTCTTTTGGACTCATTTTAAACTGGGTCCCCCTCTTTTCTTTGCGAGGTATCTTTGTGTCTCTCTGTACTGCTTGCAGGCCTCTCTGTAACTGATGTGACACCAAATGGAATGCAGGCATTATCATACTTCCAAAACGCTTTGCTTCTGTTGGTTCAGCTGCGATAGGAAGTACCCGTAGTATTTAATAATCATAAGGAGCTTTGTCTATCAACTGGTTCATAAGGCGTTCAAGTCTTTCTAGGCGTGGGTCTGAGTCTTGCATGAAACATTCTCCCGCCTCGGCCGCCATTTTAGTTATCTGCTGGATGCGTAGTCGCTAAGGTTATAATTTTAAATCTCTCCCTTTGTAGATAGAAAAGCCTTGCAATATATATTGAAAGTCAGTAAGGCAAACAACTACTGCCAGCACTGTAGACCCGGTATAACCGGGGGGGTTCGTTACCTATATGTAGGCCGCCGCCTTAGGTCTTGACTTGCCGAACTGTAGCCCTGATATCATGAAAACAGGAATCAAGCTGTGTGATATATCTATTATATCTGCTGCGACTATAATATGTTTAATTATAAGCTTGATTTGACTGTTAGATGCTCTTTAATCGGCGGATTGTTGAGGTTTCTTTCAGAGCTCTCAGTAGATGCGTCCTGTCAGGTACGCTGCTCGGACATGCCCCCAGCTCTATTATTAGTTTTATAATATTTTAACCGCAGTCTAATAAGCCTTCAATTCAACCCGTTATTTATTTATTTTTTTAGCTTGTTGGTCACGTTTTAATAACAGCCAATTAACTTCCTGGCCGTCAGGCGGCCGTCATTTGATGTCACAGCTATCTACAAAGCTCTAACGCATGCGTTAGCTTCCTTCCTCTCCCTGGAAAACCAAGCGTGGCCCTGTTTAGCGCATGCTTACTGACCAACAATTCTTTCAACAGCAATACGTAGCAGGCTTGTGCTGTGTAAATCAAAGACTGGCATTAACGCATACGCATTGTGTAACGTTGTCGATGTTTTGCGCATGCGCAGTAGTTTTCTTAGCCAGACACGAGCATTGTAGGCAAGTATAGAGCGGGTGGGAATGCTCTATATGTCATCAGCTAAACAGAGAGGAAATGGATCGTGGGTGGAGCTTGTAACGGAACGGTAGGGGAGAAAAACATACATTTATTAACGGAAAAAAAAAAGTTAGCGACTGTTGATTTTACAAGGCAATAAATTAAATAATGTTTGCAGAAAGAGAAAACTTTACCTTCACGTTAAGCTATCCTGCATTAGGATAATTACTCTTATGTTTGTAATCCACCTACATTGTATTCTAAAATGGAGGGTCTACATAGATAAGAGTTGAAATTGACCTAGCTTATGGAGGAACACTACCGGAGTCTAAAACAAGAACTATATGATATCCTGGTAAATGCTCAAAACAACAGGGTTAATTTTCAACACACTAGCCTGACAAAAACGGATCAAAATAGTGATCCTGCACCCTATGAGATGTAAACAGATGATAAAGAGGCCTTCATCTCTCACTTGAAGGGGGACCTAGTAAGTGTCTTCCCAGAGATATCTCTCCCTGCATTACAACCCCAAACGGAGAGACCTCTGGCTTCAGGGGACTTACTGGCGACTGCAGAACCCAACATCATGCAAGAATCTAATGCTTCTGAAGCAGAGACGGAGGCAGGGATTATACCTAATCTGTCTGAGGAGAATCTTGTCCGTCACGGCCTCAGAGACATAGATACCGGTGTTGCCGGAAAACAGAGCACCATTATCGCTACATTATCTGTGGGGTCACGCTTGAGATGTGAGTTTACGCTAATTTATCAATTCCAGACCAAAGCACTATATGGGGATGTGATGATAGGGGAAATTTGTCTTGTATACTGGCAGTGCATGAAATCTGAGACACGTAGCCAGGATTAACTAATGGACAGTAATACAGTGATTGCTGCCCACAAATATAATGCTGGACTTGAGCTCATCAAAGGTGTGACGCCTGCTAATCCCCTACTAACCAGATACAGACCCGGGATATACGAGAGATGGTGCTTTGCACTAAAAGTTGGGTTGGTTAAATGATCTGCGGACCCTATCATCTAGGACTCTCCTTGGAAAATATGATATTTATGTGCCGATCCAGAACCATAGACGATAACACAGAACGCTGAAATATTTGTTTGCTGGGTCATATACTTATCTCTCTTGACATGCTCCTCAGAACCTTGCCATAATGGTATATTGTACTCAAAAGTGTCTCTGCACATGGAGATGTAGTCTGATATTTTAGCGACACTAGACACTCTAACATATTACTTTATACAGCCACTTAATACCTAGTTAATTCAATCACTTACTCTATGAAAAACCAGGAACTGCTAGTTTTGAGCTATATAGCTATTTTAGGAAAGTTTCTGTTATGACTTGTTCTTTTACATTGCTCATATATTGAAAGTTATAGGTGAATTTTGCTAGTTTAAGGTTATTTAATACTGTCATTCACTAATGGTATTTAGCGCTGTATAAAATATGACAGGGAGGGATGTAAAACATATAAATCGGGTTTCAATGTCAGTAGCTTTCCATATTGCACTACATAGTCTTAATGCACTTTGGCTACCCACACATTAGGACTCCCCATTATGATAATGTTTAAGTATTGTGAAGTTTAATATAGGGAACACTAATTTTAGGTTAGAGGTTATTTTACCTTTGTTTTTAATCAGAAGATCTCTCTCTGCCAGCGGCCAGGACAGGGAGATGCAGTTATTTTAATAAACAAGGTTGATATCACAGATTTCTAGACTAGACACTTAGAACTAATGTGTGACCTATCTTTCCATACAGGCCTTACCAATCCTCTAATAGCTATATTGTAGTGGAAACAAATCACCTAATTATACAAATTAATTTAAAGTATTTTCTCATAAGTAGCATCCGGAAACGCTTCGTTATTTCAAGCTATCCACCATATTGAATGCCTATAGTTATAATTGTCTAGTGTTTTACATAGTCGTTCCCCTATTCAACACTTGGTACCAAACTAATTGTATATTTCCTCTCAAGCAATATGCCACTTTAGGTAATTGACCTCTCTATTATTTTCTTATTGGCATTCAAAGGTTGTACATTGCCCAAAAGGATATTTTTCATAAGATAGCACTTAACGGACCCACAAGAGGTCCTTATATTCATGATCCCTTATACTCCCCTACCTAATTTTACTCATATAACAACAGTCCAAGAGTGACTGATATATTCTCATAAAGGGAAAATATTTATCTATTTATCTTTATGATTACATTTATAAAGAGTTACCTTTAATGTTATAAATCAAAAATGAGGTTTCTCCAAGATAACAATACATCTTAGCTGAACATGCTTATTTTGAGATTTTGACCATTCTTAGGTATCTATTATTGATGTGCTTTGGATTTTTGTTCTTTTAGAAATGTAAGATGTTTGTATGTTATAATTAAACCTCAATAAAAATTATTTTAAAAAAATTAAAAAAGCAAGGAACAGCAATTTGCCTGTCACTGAAAAAAAATGTGAATGCACATGCATTTGCCTTTCACGCAACAATTCTTTCCGCACTCTGAAGAGCTGAAGTTAATGGTTTTGTGCAACATAAAAGTTTCACGAAACACTTCAAAAATACATTACAAAGTGCAGATAAAGATAACACTATCTTATAAAAATTATTTAAAAAAATATTGCGCACAAAAGTAATAAGGGATCAAAAGATATATCTCGGGTGTTAGAAAAAAAAAAGCAGACAAAGGGATTTTACATTGACATAGATACACATACATAGAGAAACATGGATTTATATGTATAGAGATATGTTTAACTATGGAGATAATAAAAAGATTTTACATTACAATCTTATGCACATTAACAATATCTCAGCTGGATTTTCAAAGATATATTTGCATATAGATCTCGATATATCTAGACATATATATAAAAACAAATGTGATGGTGCACAAAAAAGGATAAAAGTCCCAGGATATCACGGTGGTAATGCTCAGCAGGGAAAAAACAAGAAGAAACCCATAAGTGAAGTTCTGTGGTTAAGTGAAGTTTACAGCAGAACCTAGAATGTACTCACATTGTCTATAGCTTCAAAATCAAGCTCTAGATATAAAGGCACAAGAAGCTCCTAATAGGAGGCAAGGCAAAGAAGCATTTTCCAGCTCCAAAGGATGAATCAGAGCCCTATCTTGACGTGCTTGACTATGCTGAAACTGCAAGTTTAAACTGCCTTTTGTCTGCTTACTTGATGCATCAAATATTTGGGGAGTATTTATAAGCTGACTTTTTTGCTACTGCTTGGTATCTGTCTTGGATATAGACAGGGATACCTTTGTAAGTTCTTATTAACCCTTGATAGTATCCACACCATCTCAGTCCTGCTTTATAAAGTTTATGATTATTCTTATCCTCTGTTGCTTTAAAAGATGTTCATCAATAACCCTGCATGTGCTGGCCAGCAAGTTTGTACTGTGTTTTAACATGCTGTGTGTCAATGTGTGTATGTATTAAGTCTCATAGATCAAAGTTTGTACTCAATAAAATATATTTGATTATTTAAAAGAGTGCTGTATTCCCTCGCTGTATATAGGTATTTACATAACCCTATTGCTTTATCTTTCTTTTTGGATTTATACTTATGTTAATTTTGGAGGGTCTTCACCGATATATATGTATATACACATAAATATAGTTTTTACATACAGATATAGGTGTGATTTACACATTGTGTGTTGCTTTTCTCTCTCCTACTACATTTTAACAATTCATATATATATATATATTCATATATATATCTTGCTATAAATAGATATATCAGTCCAAAAATCATCATATATAGATAAATATGTATTTATAAATTAATAGAACATATTCCGTTACGAAAACATGTGTAATGTGTAAGGTGACACGCCTACATTCTTTTTAGAGTATCTGTAAAGGCCCTGGGAAAAGAATTGAAGAACATTTGAGATATCTGCATGTTACAGTGATTGTTGTGTACATGTTAGTGTGATAATTATTTGCCTTGCAAATTATGGGCAAAATTACAAGCATTTAAGCCTGTAATGCAACTCTCCATTCCGCACTCAAAAATTGACTTTTGAGTGCAGGATTTACATACCGCTGTATTGTAATGCATGCGTTATGGTCTATATCATGGGGGGTGGGTTAAGATTAGGGATGGGCAGTAAAAGAGCTGATTGAAAAGAAGCTGAATGCTTTTTAGGGCGATGCCCATACAAATGCCCCTTTAGGGGAAATGGGTAACTCAGTTTTTTTTAGACTTAGGATTTTTTATTTTGGGGTGTTGGTTGAGTGGGAGGGTTTACTGTTAGAGGGATTTTGTAATTTAACTTGGTCATTGCGTGTGGAATGGCAGGTCTCCCGTATTACAAGTTGCAGTGGTATAGCCATACCGCAAGCATTTTAGCCTGTAACGCAACTCTCCATTCCGCACTCAAAAAATGACTTTTGGATGCAGGATTTCCATACCGCTGTATTGTAAGTTGCGCGGTCCGGCTAAAATGCATGCATTATGGTCTATATCACCACTATCCATTCCGCGATCTTAAACCTGACTTGAACAGCCAATAGGATTTAAGCAGCTTGCATCCTATTGGCTGATTGAAATGGGTACCTTGCATTCAAGCTTCAGTGTGCGGTGGATGATCGCATGAAGAGGATACTTCAAGCTTGATGGCTCCGCAGTCGCCGGTTCTTCTCAGCTCCATGCCACCGGGATGAAGATAGAAGATGCCACCGCGATGGATGAAGATGTCGCCACCTGGATAAAGACTTCTCGCCGCCTGGATGAAGATGGATGTCTGGACTTCAGGAACTGTGAGTAGATTTTCTGGGGTTAGTGTTAGTTTTTTTTGGGGGGGGTGTTTTTTTAAGATTAGGGAAGGGCAGTAAAAGAGCTGATTGAAAAGAAGCTGAATGATTTTAAGGGCAATGCACATACAAATGCCCCTTTAGGGGCAATGGGTACCTTAGTTTTTTTTAGACTTAGTTTTTTTTATTTTGGGGGGTTGGTTGGGTGGGGTGGGTTTACTGTTAGAGGGACTTTGAAATTTTTAGGTAAATGAGCTGTTTAACTTAGGGCAACACCCTACAAAAGGTCCTTTTAAGGGCTATTGGTAGTTTATTGTTAGGTTAGGGGTGTTTTTATTTTGTGGGGGCTTTTTTGTTTTTATAGGGCTATTAGATTAGGTGTAATTATTTTGGATAATTTTGTTTATTATTTTTTGTAATCTTAGAGTTTTTTAATTTTTGTAATTATAGTGGGGGGGTTGTATTGTTAGGTTTATTTAATTTTTAGTTTAATCTTAGTTTTTTTTTTATTTCACAGGTAAGTTTTTATTTATTTTAAAATAGTTATATTGTAATTTTAATTTAGAGTTAGGGGGTTTTAGATTTGGGGGTTTATAGTTTAATTTAGTGTTTTATGATCTGAGGGGCTGGCGGTTTAGGGTTTAATATGTTTATTTAGTGTCTGCAATGTCGGGGGCAGCGGATTAGGGGTTAATAACTTTCATTAGTGTCAGTGATGTTGGGGGGCGGCGGATTAGGGGTATTTAGACTATGGGTTTATGATAGGGTGTTAGGTTTTAACATAACTTTATTTTCCCCATAAACATCAATGGGGTTGAGTTACGGCGATCTCCATTCCGCGATCGCAGGTGTTAGTTTTTTTCTGACACTTTCTCCCAATTGATGTCTATGGGGGAAAGCGTGCATGAGCATGTAAAGTCAGGCCTTGGCTTTTGTGCGGTATGGAGTTTAATGCACCATACCACACCTCAAGAGAATGTTTTTCAGTAACTTGTAATGGCAGTGCTATGGAGAGTGCGTTAACGCAACGTTATTTACTCACCCAGTTTAGCGTATAATTTGTAATCTGGGTGTATGTTAATTAATTATGAAATTCCAATGCTATATTAGTTGATTTAAGGAGCAATGCTCCATATCAGACATTTTCAGACTAAGAACAGGAATAGGGTCATGAGGGTATGTGATCTTTTTTTCCACTGGAAGAACTGATATGTGTACTATATACCCTACAAACTAATATTATTAAGATTTTATAGTACTATTACTCTGTAACTGATGCATTAGTGTCCTCCTTTAGAGTATTCAAGAAAGAAAATAGTAAATAGATAATCTGATCATTCAAAGTGCTCATAGGATTCAGTTTAAGAAGCTGTGAATGCAGATTTGGAGCTCCTTCAGCTGACATTAGACCGCCACTTCTTAACCTACTATGCCAACTCTAAAGTTGCATTACACACTTCCCCTGGACTTCTCCAACCTGTGTGATTGGCAGCCCCTGCTCGAGGTAGATGCCTAAACCATGTATAAATGTTGTTTTGGATAGTTGTTGATGTATTAATCTTGACATACAAACTATTATTTAAAGGGACAATAAAGTCAAATTTAAAATGTTATGATTTAGACAGAGCATGTAATTATAAGACACAGTTAAATTCACTTGCATGATCAAATGTACTTTAATATATGTACATATCCTTAACAGCAGCAATGCACTACTCTGAGTTATCTTGTGATTGGTGGCTACCCACATTTGTCTCTTGTAATTGGCTCACCGGATGTGTCCAGCTAGCTCCCAGTAGTGCATTGCTGCTCTGGAGCTGACTTTGACTCTGCAGGGGTTAAACCCATAGGTATATACAAGCATTAATGCAATAATAAATGCTCTAACATATTAAACATGTTCTTTTTGCACTTTGTTGCCCATTTAACAATATTTAGGAGTCTTTTTGAAATTACTAATCCATGTAGACATTAGACATGTACACAGTTAACACATTTTTTTTTTGACAATCTTTCATTTCATCTCATATTAGTTCATGGGGTTGTTAAATTTCGGCAACAATATTTGCATAGGAGCAGCTGGAAAGCAGCTTAAAAATATAAACTAAATGTAGTAGATAGTGCTACTGCTGCAAGCAAAAATATATTTTTTAATTTTATTTAAATGTGTCAGAATACAAAATAAATAAAATAATCAATGAGAAGTATAGATTATACAACATATCTACCTCAAAATAGATACATTCTACATAGTTTAGATTCCCATGTCCTTATCTCATAATATCATTAAATATCAACCAACTGAAATTAAAAAAAAATATATATCTAAAGACATAATTTTTGAAGAACTGGTTTCATATACATTAAAAAAAAATTCCCATTTGTCCATAAAACTATTCATCCTACTTATTGTATCATACAAATGATCATATTTTTCTATAGTTTTTTGTTTCCATAATGCCCTTTTACGTGCAGCATTGGAAGCTGTATCTTTATAAATCCATTATTTAGTAATAATTGTCCAAGCTAACAGAATTACAATTGCAATAAATCTTCTCCATTGATTCTTCAGAGGGATAGAAACATCATCTAATTGATTTAATCTAATTTATTTGATTGTATTTTTTCATTTAAAATAATAGATCCAATGTGATATACGTCTCCAAAATTGATAAATTATAGGACATCCCCAAAAATAATGAGAAAATTTTGTAATGGATAAGAGCATTTTGGACATATGGGATAACAATCTTTTTTCATTTATTAATTTTATTAATTGTTAATTAATCATTATGAAGAGTTCTACAACGTGTTTCTCTTAAATCACTCATCAGAACAATTTGCTTCACTATAGTGATACTTCTACATATATTTTTATAATAAAAAATTATATAAGGTGACTAATCTATATTCCAAAAAAAAGAAAAAAAGCAGCTGCTAAAATAAAGGCACTTGAGTAAAGTTAAAAAGTAACTTTTAATGAATTTAGATAAAAAGCATAGAGGTAGGTAACCAAGCAGTTCTTTACACGTGCCTCCCAATGGCACTTAATCATTGGAATAACAATCACAGCACAATCCCCCTTTTTAAAGGGAGAGTACCTAATCATGGCAATCAAACAATAGAAAACATTTAAAAAGACACTGAAAAAAACAGTTATAAATAAACAGTATCAAAATAAATGCAGAAGACACAGGTTCAACAACATTAGTCCCAAAGATACATATTATATATAAAGTATCCATCATATGGCCACACATATAAATAATTATTTAGTAATAACCCACATCACATGGATTTTAAAAAATTAATAATAAATCTGAACTTGATAATATAAGTGTTAATGGTAGAAAGTCCACAGCTTTTCACTCAACAAAAGTTAAAGTGATGGCGATAGTAATTACTATAATGATTAATCAGGCAGGGATTTCAAAGAAGTATTCCACAAAAAAAATCATATCATATTCATGGTTAAATCCGAGTGGGCCAATAGTTCTGAGCCTGCAAATCCAATAAAGTTTTCGTTTTTGTAATAATTTTTTTTTTTACCACTGCATGAAAGAATGGCCCTATCAATTACTCTAACCGTCATTCAAAATGAATTTGTCGTATGTCTGAGATTAAGATATCTGGCTATAGCTGAATCTTTGTAGTAATATTTTGAATCCCTAAAGTGTTCCCTCACACTGCATCTAAGTTCCTTAGAGGTCTGACCCACATACTGGTACATAGTGTACATTCCAATAAATATACCACAAAATCTGTCCTACAATTGGAATAACAATTAATGTAAAAAATGTAATTTTTCACAGAGCTCATAAAAGAACTACCAACATTTAAAATGCCTGTACCACACCTAAAGGTGCCTTTGCTACTGATCCTAATCAGTACATATTTGCATGAATCAACAACTGTTGCTAAAAGGTCATCATCCTTCAAAATGTACCAATGTTTTCTGAGAATATTGCAAATTATGTTAAATTTATTAGAAAATTCAGTTGAAAATACAACTAAGTCATGTACTAATCCCTGTCTCTTCTTTGGTCCATGTATAAGATCCATCTGTGATTTATTCCTGATCTCAATGAACTTATCTCTTAGGGTTTTGTCATTATAACCCCTCTGTTTCAACCTATTGGTTAGTGCTGATGCCTAAATTTCAAAGAACTCATCTGAGTTTGTATTCTTTTTAAAAGCACAAACTGGCCTCTGGGAATTGAACAAACCAAATGTTGTGGATGGCATGATTTAGCATGCAAAATGGTGTTATCAGAGGTCAGTTAGTGGAAAGTATCCGCAATAATTTTTCCCAAACCCACATCACCAGTCAGAGTGAGATCAATGAAATGTATTGTCACTACTCCAATATAATGCATTGGCATCATCCACAACTCATCTATATTCCTGCCTCCATTCAACATTTTGCAAAACACAATCTATATTATACACATATGTCTATAAGTGGGGAGCTTCTCCATATAGTTGGTGATTCTCTTTCAATTCTTTTAATATAAGATTCAATCTGTAGATGATAGAATTCTATTTTTATTTTGATTTTTTTATTTGTATTTAAAGATAATCATTCAACTTACAAGAATATTGCTAGTTCATTATTGATTAGTGTAAAACTGTAAATCAACTACATTTTTGTGTTACATTCATTTGTTTGTTTAAAAAAAAAGAAAATTTTCTGATAACATACATGAAAACCTACAATTTTAGGCAATTTTCCTTGCCTGAGACTTCCATAATTAATTAAACTAAAATTGTATGGGATAAGTGTCACTAAAAATCTATGCAATTTAAAAAAAAAAAAAAAAAAAAAAAAATATGCCGCATGGGGCGCATTCGAAAATCACTTTTTTTTTTTTTTTTTTTTTTTTTTTAAATGTAAGCATTGTTGAATTGCAACTGTAGGAACAACTATGTTGGTAAATAAAAACTGTGCTGTTCTGCCTTAGATCTGATCTATTTGTAACTCAAATGGTAAATTTAGTGTCTCAAGAATACTTATCCTTTCTCTAAATAATTGCTATGTAAAGAAGCATCATTTTAATATAACGAGTGCTCTTAAACATGAACCCAATTAACTTTTTCCAAGCTTTATATAACAAATTCACTTGAATCTTCTATTGTATATATTGACTACAGCAAGAGCTGTCTTAGAATAATGTGAAGCCTGTCTCACCCACTATCAGTAAAATAAAATCTAAGGAAAGCATGTCTCTATTTTCTATAAGTCTTTAAGCCTTCATTGGGTAGGTAAACAACAATAACAGCTATTTGATAAAAGGTTCAGGTTTATTTCCAATCTTTTCTTATAGCCCAGTGTCCTAATCAATTGTAAGCTACTAAATGCCATATATTGAATATCTAAGTAGTAATATTTCAGAATGCTAATTCCCTCAGATGCACTAAAGCAGAATAATAATCTTCCATAGTTATGTTTTTATGTTTTTATGAGGTTACATCTATACAGAATCATGTCATTTAAAGAAACCTTCACAAAAGAGAATAATGTGAACACATTTCCCAGTTATACACTGAGGTAGGTTTAGAGTGGCATCCTACCTTAATGTCACATCCATTGGAAGCGATACAGCATATCTGTAAATAGCTTACTAGAAAATATCACATGAACATCTCTGTGAAAAGAGGAAAACATTTTTACCTAGACATAGTAAGTGTTCTGACAGCAGTTATCCTTCAGCATTTTACTGTCATCTGCAAAGTGACAAAAAACCTGTCAATCAGCATTATCAGAGTTCCCATTTTGCTTTACTGTAATCTAATTTTTCCATAATCTCACAAGCTTTAATTGTAAACTTTTTTAAACTGACAAGGGAAATAAAGTGACTTTGCCTGCAATTGCCATATGCACACTATTTTGCTGTCCGAGGACAAGCATCATAATTGGTTGCTTAAAGTCCTCTTTCAAAAATGTGGATAATGAGAAAAAATTAAGGAAAATATCTCCCTTTTTTACACAGAAATGTTCATGTGATATTTTATAGTCAGCTTTATACAGTTATGCTGCATCACTTTGAAGAGATATGGGTAGAGTGCCTTCAATGCAGGTGATTTTCCAAGTATCTAAAAAGAAATGTATTGATACTGTATATATTTGTTTCAGATGTAGAAAAGATGTGGCACAAAATATATAAGTTGGTTATATGGAAAGGTTTTCCATGTATAAAATGAAAAATATATACTGTATATATTTTGATGGAGATGGTGAATGGAAAATCTGATACTAACATCTCTCTGCTCATATTCAACTTGGAAACATCAGATACCACTCAGTAAGCTTTAAAAGATTTTTCATTACAAGAGGAAGCAATGAGCAATAGCATTTGCCAGAGAAGCTAAAACTGTGAAGTAACCATAACAGCAAATTCTGAGGCTCACATTAAGTTCAGCCATAAATTTAAAGCCTAGTGTCTATATCGCTTTTTGATATGATAATTTTTTTCTAACTAATCCCATAGTCAAAGATCCTTGATTGAATTCTCAAAGTGGCTTCCTAGACTGAGTATATTAATTAGACATGTGCAATTAGTTTCAGCCGAATTTTGTTTTTGGACGAATTTTGGATGATTCGGAGATTCGAATGAATCTGAATTTCCGAATCGACACCATAACTTAAATCCCGAAAAATCCCGAAAATGAATAAATCCTTTTCCGAATTTTCAGATCTATTCTTCATATTCATCATTCTAATCTAAACCGCCGTCCCCTCACATTGCCAACACTAAATAAACCTATAAACCCCTAAACAGCCATCACACCACATCGCCAACACTAACTAAACCTATTGACCTCAAAACCGCCATCTCCCCACATCACCAACACTAACTAAACCTATTAACCTCTAAACTGCCGTCCCCCCACATCGCCAACACTAACTAAACCTATTAAACTCTAAATTGCCGTCCCCCCACATTGCCAACACTAACTTAACCTATTAACCTCTAAACCGCCATCCCCCCACATCGCCAAAACTAACTAAATCTATTAACCTCTAAACCACCATCCCCCCACATTGCCAACACTAGCTAAACCTATTAACCTCTAAACCGCAATCCCCCCACATCGCCAACACTAAATAAACCTATTAACATCTAAACTGCCATCCGCCCACTTTGCCAACACTAACTAAACCTATTAACCTCTAAACCGACACCCCCCCACATCGCCAACACTAACTAAACCAATTAACCTCTAAACCACCATTCTCCCACATTGCCAACACTAAATAAACCTATTAAACCCCTAAACTGCCTTTAACCCACATCGCTAACACTAATTAAACCTATTAACCCCTAAACTACCATCCCACCACATCGCCAACACTAAATAAACATAATAACCCTTAAACCGCCATCCCCCATATCGCCAACACTAACTAAACCTATTAACCCCTAAACCACCTTCCCCCTCATTGCAAACACTAAATAAAACTATTAACCCCTAAACCGCCGTTCCCCCACATCGCCAACACTAAATAAACCTATTAACCCCTAAACCACTGTCCCCCACATCGCAAACACTAAATAAAATTATTAACCTCTAAACTGGCGTCACCCCCACATTGCAACTACCTAATTTAAGCTATTAACCCCTTAACCTAACACCCCCCAACTTTAACATAATTAAAATACACCTAAATTAAAGTTACAATTATTAACTACCTAGTTAAAATAAATACAAACTTATCTGTGAAATAAAAATAAAACCTAAGCTGGTTACTATATTACTATTTACTAACTACCAAGTTCAAATAAATACAAACTTACCTGTGAAATAATAATAAAACCTAAGCTAAACTAAAAAAAAAACTAACATTACTTGTGTAAAAAAAAATACAACAAAATAAAAAACAATAACAAACGAAATTATCCAAAATAATAAAAATGAATCCTATTTTAATACCCTCCGTTTAAAAAAAAAAAAACATCCCAAAATAAAAAAATAATCTATAATAAACTACCAATAGCCCTTAAAAGGGCTTTTTTTAGGGCATTGCCCTAAAGTTAACAGCTCTTTTGCCAATAAATGTAATTTTAGTGTTTTTATTATTTTTTGTAATTGTAGGTTTTTTTTTAATGTTAGGTTTTATTATTTTTAGTAATGTTAGGTGTTTTATTTTTTGTATTTTTTTTTTAAAAACAATTAATGTTAGTTTTTTTAGTTTAGCTTAGGTTTTATTTTTATTTTACAGGTAAATTAGTATTTATTTAAACTAGGTAGTTACTAAATAGTAATGTAACTAGCGTAGGTTTTATTTTTATTTCACAGGTAAGTTTGTATTTATTTTAACTAGGTAGTTAGTAATTGTAACTTTAAATTAGGTGTATTTGAATTACGTTAAAGTAAGGGGGTGTTAGATTAGGGGTTAATAGTTTAATTTAGGTAGTTGTGATGTGGGGGGACGCCGGTTTAGGGTTCAATAGTTTAATTTAGGTAGTTGTGATGTGGGGGATGGCCGATTAGGGGTTAATAGCTTTATTTAGTGTTGGCGATGTGGGGGACGGCAGTTTAGAGGTTAATACATTTATTTAGTGTTGGTGGTGGGGGGGACGGTGGTTTAGAGGTTAACAGGTTTAGTTAGTTTTTGGCGATGTGGGGGATGGCGTTTTAGAGGTTAATAGGTTTAGTTAGTGTTGGCAATGTGGGGGGATGGCGGTTTAGAAGTAATTAGGTTTAGTTAATGTTTGCGATGTGGGGGGATGGTGGTTTTGAGGTTAATATGTTTAGTTAGTGTTTAGGCGATGTGGGTGATGGCGGTTTAAAGATGAATAGGTTTAGTTAGTGTTGG
Organism: Bombina bombina; assembly: GCF_027579735.1. NCBI lineage: Eukaryota > Metazoa > Chordata > Amphibia > Anura > Bombinatoridae > Bombina > Bombina bombina. The sequence continues at coordinate 259,749,977 of NC_069500.1, forward strand.
CGATGTGGGGGGTGGCGGTTTAGAGGTTAATATGTTTAGTTAGTGTTGGCAATGTGGGGGGACGGCAGTTTAGAAGTTAATAGGTTTAGTTAATGTTGGCGATGTGGGGGGACGGTGGTTTAGAGGTTAATATGTTTAGTTAGTGTTTTGGCGATGTGGGTGATGGCGGTTTAAAGATGAATAGGTTTAGGTAGTGTTGGTGATGTGGGGGGACGGCGGCTTAGATAATTTTGTTTTATCACCAATTTTGCTTTTTTCTCTTGTTATTCTTAGTTGAAAGCTAAACCTAGGTAGGCTCATATGCTAATTTCTAAGCCCTTGAAGGCCGCCTCTTATCACATGCTTTTTTATTTGCTTATCACAACAGGGGAGACCTAATTCATGTTAGACACTGCACTTATTGGCTTAAATGAAAGCCAATAGATAATAAATAAAAAGTCATGTGATCAGGGGGCTGTCAGAAGATGCTTAGATACAAGTTAATCACAGGAGTAAATAGTGTATTAATATAACTCTGTTGGTTATGCAAAACTGGGGAATGGGTAATAAAGGAATTATCTATCTTTTTAAACAACAAAAATTCTGGTGTTGACTGCCCCTTTAAGTTAAATCATTTTTTGGATACATTCGTTATTTCGGATACATTCTTTATTCATATTCATTATTCTATTCTAAACTTTAGAATAGAATAATGAATATGAATAAACAATGGATCTGAAATAACGAATGGATTAGAAATAACGACTGGTTCCGAAAAAAACTATATAACTTAACATAACTAATTTGCCGAAATGAAATTATGTATTTAACTAATGAAAACAAAATTAAACATTTTTTTTTCACTGTGCACATGTCTATGCCAGATACAACATTAGCACTATAGGAGTTACCTGCAAATAATATTAACCCATGAATTATGTACTTTAGCTAAAAAACCTTACTCATTCCAGGTGGTATTTTAGACCTAGGGCCCAGCTAAGACTCCTTTGACTTTGAGAGTGAATTATGTAGCATGGCGCTCTGCAAGGAGCTGAGTGTATAAGAAATATGATTTTAAAAGTATATACGAAAGAGAATTTCTAGTAAATACAGTCAGCAATAAAATATATTAGACCAGAAAGGAGATAGTCTGCAAAAATAGGCAAAGTAAATGTTTATTCAATCTATAAAGTATTTCTATTTATATCAGACAATTATATTAAAAAATGAATACATCTAATATAAACATCTAATAAAAACCTCCCAATAAAAAACTTTCTATAAACTTTCTATTCAAAAGTCAGGATGTGGCCACATCTCTAAAAAAACCTTCTATTATAAATTCAAATATAAGTTCAAATAAAATGTAAAATATATTCTAAGAATAAGATATTAGCATTGGACTAAAATCAATACTAGATATATGATTAGGTAACTTAAAGGCCTCTAGTTATCAAGCTGTCTACTTACCTGCATTCACCGGCCCCAATACGCTCGCTTAAGCTCGCGTAACATCGCCGCCGCAGACCTGAATACGTTCGCCAAATTTATCAAGAAAGCTGTCAAAAAGCAAGTACGGTGCGATGAGCAGAGGACTGTTGTTAACTGACAGTCATCGATCTCGCTGCTCTTCGGCTTATTCGCAGCTTTCTTGCTATCCTGTCACTAAGCACCCACACTAAACTATACTGTTTACCCCCTATACCGCCGCTCCCGGAGCCCCCCGCACATAAATAATGTTATTAACCCTTAAACCACTGCTTCTGGATCCCGCCGTAACTATAATAAATATATTAACCTCTAAACCGCCACTCCCGGACCCCGCCACCACCTACAATATACCCATTAACCCCTAATCTGCTGCCCCCTATACCGCCGCCACCAACATAAAGTTATTAACCCCTATCCTGCCAATCCCAAACCCCACCACAACTAAATAAAATGTTTTACCCCTAAACCGCCGCTCCCGGAGCCCACCGCCACCTACATTACATTTATTAACCTCTAAACCGCCGCTCCCGGACCCCGCCACCACCTACATTATACCTATACCCCTAATCTGCTGCCCCCTATACTGCCGCCACCTACATAAAGTTATTAACCCCTATCCTGCAAATCCCGGACCCTGCCGCAACTAAATAAAATGTTTAACCCCTAAACCGCCGCTCCCGGAGCCCACCGCCACCTACATTACATTTATTAACCTCTAATCTGCCCCCCCCTACACCGCCGCCACCTGAATTATATCTATTAACCCCTAAACCTAAGTCTAACCCTAACACCCCCTAACTTAAATATTATTTAAATTAATCTAAATAAATATTCCTATAATTAAATCAATTATTCCTATTTAAAACTAAATACTTACCTATAAAATAAACTCTAAGCTAGCTACAATATAACTAATAGTTACATTGTAGCAATTTAAGGGTTTATTTTTATTTTACAGGCAACTTTGTATTTATTTTAACTAGGTACAATAGCTATTAAATAGTTATTAACTATTTAATAACTACCTAGTTAAAATAAATACATATACCTGTAAAATAAAACCTAACCTAAGTTACAATTACACCTAACACTATACTATCATTAAATTAATTAAATAAATTAACTACAATTAGCTACAATTAAATAAAAATAACTAAAATTAACTAAAGTACACAAAAACCCTCTAAATTATAGAAAATAAAAATAATTACAAGAAGTTTAAACTAATTACACCTAATCTAAGCCCCCTAATAAAATAAAAAATCCCCCCAAAATAATAAAATTCCCTACCCTATACTAAATTACAAATAGCCCTTAAAAGGGCTTTTTGTGAGGCATTGCCCCAAAGTAATTAGCTCTTTTACCTGTAAAAAAAGAAATACACCCCCCTAACATTAAAACCCTCCACCCACACAACCAACCCTACTCTAAAACCCACCCAAACCCCCCTTTTAAAAAACCTAAGACTAACTCCCTGAAGATCACCCTACCTTGAGCCGTCCTCACCCAGCCGGGTGAAGTGGTCCTCCAGATGGGCAGAAGTCTTCATCCAATCCGGCCAGAAGAGGTCCTCCTGATGGGCAGTAGTCTTCATCCAAGCGGCATCTTCTATCTTCTTCCATCCGACGAGGAGCAGCACCATCTTGAAGACATCTGACGTGGAACATCCATCCCGACGACTAAACAACGAATGACAGTTCCTTTAAATGACATCATCCAAGATGGCGTCCCTTGAATTCCGATTGGCTGATAGGATTCTATCAGCCAATCGGAATTAAGGTAGGAAAAATCCGATTGGCTGATGAAATCAGCCAATCAGATTGACCTCGCATTCTATTGGCTGATTGGAACAGCCAATAGAATGCGAGGTAAATCCTATTGGCTGATTGGATCAGCCAATCAGATTGAACTTCAATCCGATTGGCTGATTTCATCAGCCAATCGGATTTTTCCTACCTTAATTCCGATTTGCTGATAGAATCCTATCAGCCAATCGGAATTCAAGGGACGCCATCTTGGATGACGTAATTTAAAGGAACCGTCATTTGTCACTTAGTCATCGGGATAGATGGATGCTCTGCATCGGATGTCTTCAAGATGGTGCCGCTCCTCGTCGGATGGAAGAAGATAGAAGATGCCGCTTGGATGAAGACTACTGCCCATCTGGAGGACCTCTTCTGGCCAGATTGGATGAAGACTTCTGCCCATCTGGAGGACCAATTTGCTAAGATTCGTTGAGGACTTAGGCCCGGCTGGGTGAAGATGGCTCAAGGTAGGGTGATCTTCAGGGGGTTAGTGTTAGGTTTTTTAAGGGGGGTTTGGGTGGGTTTTAGAGTAGGGTTGGTTGTGTGGGTGGTGGGTTTTAATGTTGGGGGGTGTATTTCTTTTTTTACAGGTAAAAGAGCTGATTACTTTGTGGCAATGCCCCGCAACAAGCCCTTTTAAGGGCTATTTGTAATTTAGTATTGGGTAGGGAATTTTATTATTTTGGGGGGATTTTTTATTTTATTAGGGGGCTTAGATTAGGTGTAATTAGTTTAAACTTCTTTTCATTCTTTTTTATTTTCTGTAATTTAGAGTTTTTGTTTTTTTGTACTTTAGTTAATTTTAGTTATTTTTATTTAATTGTAGGTAATTGTATTTAATTAATTTAATTTATTTAATGATAGTATAGTGTTAGGTGTAATTGTAACTTAGGTTAGGATTTATTTTACAGGTACGTTTGTATTTATTTTAGCTAGGTAGCTATTAAATAGTTAATAACTATTTAATAGCTATTGTACCTAGTTAAAATAAATACAAAGTTGCCTGTAAAATAAAAATAAACCCTAAGCTAGATACAATGTAACTGTTATATTGTAGCTAGCTTAGGGTTTATTTTACAGGTAAGTATTTAGTTTTAAATAGGAATTATTTATTTAATTATAGGAATATTTATTTAGATTAATTTAAATAATATTTAAGTTAGGGGGGTGTTAGGGTTAGGGTTAGACTTAGGTTTAGGGGTTAATAGATATAATGTAGGTGGTGGCGGTGTAGGGGGGGGCAGATTAGGGGTTAATAAATATTATGTAGGTTACGGTGGGCTCCGGGAGTGGCGGTTTAGGAGTTAAACAATTAATTTATTTGCGGCGGGGTCCGGGATAGGCAGTATAGGGGTTAATAACTTTATGTAGGTGGCGGCGTTGTAGGGGGGAAGATTAAAGGTGTTTAGACTCGGGGTACATGTTAGGGTGTTAGGTGTAGACATTTTACATAGAAATCAATGGGATATCGGGCAGCAGCGAACATGAGCTTTCGCTGCTGTCAGACTCCCATTGATTCCTATGGATTGAAAACCAGGTATGCTGGGCTGGAAAAGTGCAGAGCGTACCTGGTTGTTCTTTGATAACTTCCAAAAGTAGTCAGATTGTGCCGAACTTGAGTTTGGAACATCTGTAATGACATAAGCATCGATCTGTGTCGGACTGAGTCCGGCGGATCGTATGTTACATCACTATATTCTACTTTTGCCGGTCTGTAGGGCTTGATAACTATGGCGAATCAGCCTCGTCACAAATACGCTGTGGAATTCCAGCATATTTGCGGTTGACGGCTTGATAAAAAGAGGCCAAAATTCTGTTATTAGAGTGATTAAACACAGTCGGCTAGATTACGAGTTGTGCGTTAGGGTAAAAAAGCAGTGTTAAGAGGTCCTAACGCTGCTTGAAGGTTTAGGGTCACCGCACACTTCTTTAGCCTTACCGCAAAACGACTTACGTAAACTTCGTAAAGTCTTTTTTCTATGGGACTTCTATACCGCTGATATTACAAGTCTGTCCTGGGAAGCCAAAAAGTGAGCGGTACACCCTACCCTGTCAAGACTCCTAATGCATTTAAAAGTCAGTAGTTATGAGTTTTATGGTACAATGCCGTAACATAAAACTCATAACTAAAGTGCTAAAAAGTACACTAACATCCATAAACTACCTATTAACCCCTAAACCGAGGTCGTCCCGCATCCCAAACACTATAATAAAAATTTTAACCCCTAATCTGCCGCTCCGGACATCTCCGCCGCCTACATTATATGTATTAACCCCTAATCTGCTGCCCCAACATCGCCAACACCTACATACTATTTATTAACCCTTAATCTGCCGCCCCCAATGTCGCTGCAACCTACATACTATTTATTAACCCCTAATCTGCCGCCCCCAACGTCGCCGCCACTATATTGAAGTTAGTAACCCCTAAACCTTAGTCTAACTCTAACCCTAACACCCCCTAACTTAAATATAATTACAATAAATCTAAATAAATATTACTATCATTAACTAAATTATTCCAATTTAAAACTAAATACTTACCTGTAAAATAAACCCTAAGATAGCTACAATATAACTAATAGTTACATTGTAGCTAGCTTAGGGTTTATTTTTATTTTACAGGTAAGTTTGTATTTATTTTAACTAGGTAGAATAGTTATTAAATAGTTGTTAACTATTTAATAACTACCTAGCTAAAATAAATACAAAAGTACCTGTAAAATAAAACCTAACCTAAGTTACACTAACACCTAACACTACACTACAATTAAATAAATTAACTAAATTAAATACAATTACCTAAATTAAATTAAATTAGCTAAAGTGCAAAAAAAAACACTAAATTACAGAAAATAATAAACAAATTACAGATATTTAAACTAATTACACCTAATCTAATAGCCCTATTAAAATAAAAAGCCCCCCCCAAAATAAAAAAAAACCCTAGCCTAAACTAAACTACCAATAGCCCTTAAAAGGGCCTTTTGCGGGGCATTGCCCCAAAGTAATCAGCTCTTTTACCTGTAAAAAAAATACAAACAACCCCCCCAACAGTAAAACCCACCACCCACACAACCAACCCCCCAAATAAAATACTATCTAAAAAAACCTAAGCTTCCCATTGCCCTGAAAAGGGCATTTGGATGGGTATTGCCCTTAAAAAGGCAGTTAGCTCTATTGCAGCCCAAAGTCCCTAACCTAAAAATAAAACCCACCCAATACACCCTTAAAAAACCTAACACTAACCCCCTGAAGATCGACTTACCGGCAGAAGTTTTCATCCAAGCCGGACCGAAGTCCTCAATGAAGCCGGTAGAAGTCTTCATCCAAGCCGAGCGAAGTGGTCCTTCAGACGGGCAGAAGTCTTCATCCAGACGGCACCTTCTATCTTCATCCATCTGGCGCGGAGCGGGTCCATCTTCAACACATCCGATGCGGAGCATCCTCTTCATCCGACGACAAAAGCTGAATGAAGGCACCTTTAAGTGATGACATCCAAGATGGCGTCCCTTGAATTCCGATTGGCTGATAGGATTCTATCAGCCAATCGGAATTAAGGTAGGAAAAATCCTATTGGCTGATCCAATCAGCCAATAGAATTGAAGTTCAATCCTATTGGCAAATCCAATCAGCCAATAGGATTGAGCTTGTATTCTATTGGCTGTTCCAATCAGCCAATAGAATGCAAGCTCAATTCTATTGGCTGATTGGATCAGCCAATAGGATTTTTTCTACCTTAATTCCGATTGGCTGATAGAATCCTATCAGCCAATCGGAATTCAAGGGATGTCATCTTGGATGACGTCATTTAAAGGAACCTTCATTCGTCGGGAGCCGTCGGAAGAAGAGGATGCTCCACGTCGGCTGGCTTGAAGATGGACCCACTCTGCTCCGGATGGATGAAGATAGAAGATGCCGCCTGGATTAAGACTTCTGCCCGCCTGGAGGTCCTCTTTTGCCCGGATCGGATGAAGACTTCTGCCCCTCTGGAGGACCATTTGTGCCTGGCTGGGTGAAGACGACTCAAGGTAGGGTGATCTTCAAGGGGTTAGTGTTAGGTTTTATTAAGGGGGGATTGGGTGGGTTTTAGAGTAGGGTTGGGTGTGTGGGTGGTGGGTTGTAATGTTGGGGGGGTATTGTCTTTTTTTTTTACAGGTAATAGAGCTGATTACTTTGGGGCAATGCCCCGCAAAAAGTCCTTTTAAGGGCTTTTTGTAATTTAGTATAGGGTAGGGATTTTTATTATTTTGGGGGGCTTTTTTATTTTATTAGGGGGATTAGATTAGGTGTAATTAGTTTAAAATTCTTGAATGTATTTTTCTTTTTACAATCTTTGAATTGCTGTGCAGTGTTTTCATTCTCTTGCTATCCTTTGTGTGAATGTATTTTTCTTTTTACAATCTTTGAATTGCTGTTCAGTGTTTTCATTCTCTTGCTATCCTTTGTGTGAATGTGTTATGGGAATCGTATTTATAAAAGGGTATACATATTTAATAATGCTTTCCATTGAGTTTTATTAGGTGATATGCTTCACTCTAGCAGCATCAAACATAAGATTTCTGTTTTCCGATTCCTATTGACTACTATAGCATCCGCAACCTCTAAGAAGGCGGATTGAAAACTAGGTACACTGCGTCGGATAAGACGCGAGCGTAACTGTTAATTTTTTTTTGATAACTTTTGAAAATCTTCAAATTGTGTTGAATACCACGGTGAATCCACAGAATTACGCTAGAATTCCAGAGGTTTTCGATTTGCATCGATCTGCGCCGAATTGAGACCATCAGATCGTATATTACGTCACAAATTTCAAATTCTTGCGATCTTAAGGCTTTGATAACTATGGCGCATCAATCTCGCGACAAGTATGACGCGGAATTCTGGCGCATTTTCAGTTGACGCTTTGATAAATAGGCCCCTACATGTGCAGTCAGGAGCCAATGTGCCGCCAAAGCCACTAATGGGAATAGTTTCAGTTCCCACTGAGCTGCGCCAATAGGTTAAGATGATCTGTGATGGGGCGGAGCCAACTGCAGAGCCGATAGGACGTGTTCTGGTGCAGCTCCCAGGCCCAGGATCCTAATTTAGAGGTCTTTCCACACTTTATTGTGATCTTTTTAAACCCTGAATCTACGTGGATAGACCTAAGAACTGATAGTGCATTCCTGTGAACTTTTAGGGGTCTGGAGAGCCTGCACCAGCCTGCCATCACTGCTATACAGTAAAGAGCTGAGGAGGAGAGCCGCCATCTTGCAGATCTCTAACCATATACTCCCTTCACAGGCAGCTGCAAACCTTCTATTTCTCAAGAGTTCCGATCTACCCTACACTATGAAGATTCCACCCTATTTTTTAGAGGAGCTGAGATATCTACTTGAAAGCCATCATGCTAGTCTGGCTGACAAACTGTACGCTGCTCCTCAGAGAAATGGCGGCTGTCGGCCTCGGCAGCCCGACTTAGCTGAGCCCATCTTAAATAACCGAGATGGGAGTGGCGCTGTGGAGTCCCGGCGCTTTCCCCCTGACTGCAACTCAACAGTTGAGGAACGGATGGGCGACACATTACAAACTCCAGGCCATCTTGATTTACCGGCGACTAGTGGGGCAGTAAGTATCACCGCAGTTGCGGACACCCTCCCTCCCGCCAGTGCAGTCCCACCTGCAGCTCTCACTCTAGACTTGGCTCCCGGTCATAGTAGTGGGTCCCTGAGACTGCACAGCACTCCTATAGCTACGTAGTCACTAGAGGTGCAAATCCCCCTTCAATGCATACCGCTCTACTATTTGACCCAGGCACCGTCCGACCTGTCACTCCACAAGCTGACTCTCTTCTTGGTGCTGATTGACTGTGGGGGAATTTTGGCTTTGAAACTAGCGCTACAGGGAGACTCACCACATTCTCACAGGGCCGGAATCGGCTAAAATATACTCTCCCAACTGGACACCTGTAGCTGTAAAATACCCTGGAACAGCTATAACTTCAGTTATCCCACACCCTGAGAGTCATGGACAGATTTTGCGATGTGTTTGATTTGTGCAGACTCTGATATTTGATTTATTATCTGTTGCCAATATGTGGGTTTGTCCGCCATTTCCTGAAGCCCATATTTGTTCCTTGAAATGTGGAGTGGGTTAAAATCTAGGTAATACACGGTAGTGTGTAATGGACTCTCAGACCTGTTTTACTGCATCCACAGTATGTGGAACGTGGGACATATCACATCGCAGAACTTTTGGTTAAGTGCTATTTTACTAACATCTACTTTAGATATTATGTTAATTTTATGGTTTTGATGTTCTTTGTTCAATTGGCACAGGTTACGACTTTTATAGATAATGTGAGTTATTTTTTTTAATTTTGTTTTCTATATATAAAGTATGTATTTTAACGCATCTCTCTCAGTTCTAAGCTGCATATGTTAGGAGTATTCTCTTAAAAATCTAGCTGATGTTTTTTGCCAAACATTACTGTGCTTGTGTTATCATATTGGAAACCTTAAGATCTAAACACTCACTAATCCCTGCTCACATATACTTACTGATCTATACTCCCAGACTTCATATGGTCTGGTCATACATCCCATGAGATTTAATAGAATTTTCATAAAGTGATTTTCATACTATACTCCCAGGTTTGCATGGGTAGGGCTGGATTATCGCCACTATATATATTTCCCAGCTTCACAGAGGTCTTTCATACGTTAGTCATGCCTATGGAGCGTTGAAGTTACTTTTAGTCAGGACACACTACTGCCAGCGGCCGGGGTAGTGGGTGCCCATTTTCTTTTAAGTTTTTTTTTTTTTGTTTACCAGTGTGTGACTCTGTGGCAAGATTTTGGATCCAGCCCTACATTGCTGTGCAAATTACCCTTTATAAGTAGTGCCAAGACTATATGTTTAACTGTTATGTAATCACAGCAAATGCATATATTTACCCATCCCACTCTTGATAAGCTGAAATCTACTAAGTTCCCCTATCCATGTACACAAGCCTGGTTTGTCCCGTCAAGTTTTAACTATATCTCACCGCTATAAGTAGTTTCCCCTACCTTATTTTGGTACACACTTTTGTATTATAACCCACCCTAGTCCATTTTATATGCTTACAGGCTCTTATTTTCTACAGGGATTTATCTCTATTGCCATTTGTTTTCACCAAATATATTGTTAGCGTGAAGTTTATTTTATCATGCCTCCTATATTTAAATGCCCTCCTCCCCCCCAACCCCTATATAATGTGCCTCCTTGTTTAGGAGGACTAAACAAGCGGTTTATCTTGCAAATACCGCAACCATCACTACCATTCTTCTTATAGTAATCCTTACAAATTATCATATAGCTGACCTTATTTTTTATCTACCCAACCTAGCATGATTGGTCAGCTTCACTTGTTTCTTCCCTAGTTCAATTATAAACATAGAGCAAAATAAAATAAAATTAAAATAAGAGGTTCAGGCAATGAGACCCATGAGAGGTTTCTTACAGTTAAGGTAACCTTCTATAAGCGTCAGTTATTACGCATGGTATAAGGTCCAAGAGCGGCCTCTTCAGACAGATATGAAGGTTTAAAATTTATATTGGCGTACTGTTGAATTGTCTTCTTACAGCACCTGTAAATATTATTGGCTTCATGTCATGGAAATAGCAGACATTGTTTTTTTTTTTTACATATGCAATTCTAATATGTAACTCTAATGATAAATTCTGTTAACTTGGAATGTACCTATATAACGCTGTAATACTATGTTTGTCCGCCATAACTTTACCTCAATCAAAAATATTATAAAAAAAAAAAAAAAAAAAAAAGATGATCTGTGACCCACTAGGTATCAATCACGTGTCAACCATGTGATATGCCTAGCAAACAGGCGGAAAGTCAAAAACCAATAAAAAATGTTAAAATTCCAAACAATTTGTGTTGAAGCAGGGACACACCTACACACTGCTGCCGACACACTAATGTGTCACGACACACAGTTTGGAAAACACTGCTGTAATAGAAGCAATGGGCTTTAACAGATCACTGTTGTTACTGACTTTGTGACAGCTCTACCTGCATTTTGTTTAAAGGGAAACTAAACCTACATTTTTCTTTCATGATTCAGATAGAGCACACAATTTTAAGCAACTTTCTAATTTAATCCTATTATAAATTTGTCTTTATCCTCTTGCTATCTTTATTTGAAAAAGCAGAAATTTAAGCATAGGAGCCGGCCCATTTTTTGTTCAGAACTTGGGTAGCGCCTGCTGATTGGGAAAGTTGCTTAAAATACATGCTCTATCTGAATCATGAAAGAAAAAATATGGATTTTGTGTCCCTTTAAGCATGCACAACAGAAAGCAGAGGCTTTACATATTTGCAGTTCCTTGAACACAGTTTAAAAGTTACATAACAAATATAAAAATGCCCTCAGGAATAATATAGAGCAATGCAGCCACTGCAAAACATACAGCTCCTGCTCTGTATTCTCCACTGTAGCCTAAGTGCACAATAAGACTTGCCAAGAAGCAGTGGCGTAGCGTGGGGGGGGGGGCCACAGGGGCGGTTGCCTCGGGCGCAAAATTCTGAGGGGCGCAAAATGCTTGGCTCCCAGCCTCCCCAGTCCCCACCATCTAAAGACAGTAGACAGTCACAGTCCCACTCCCAGCGGCGCTACAGGGAGGCTAAAAAATCTGACAGGCGCCTGCGCCCAGCCGTTCTGTCTCTCAAGTGAACTGTCTACTACTCTGAAGTCAAGACGTGCTGTGTAATTATTTAATTATCATAATTTTATGAGTGTAATCCTATCCGACCGTTACCTGCTGCTAGACTAGTGGTTACGCCACTAGTTAGCACGGTCCACTCCCACTCCCAGCGCACATGTCAGGAGGGAGGAAGAAGTCAGAGCAGCAGAGCCAGAGTGGAGTCAGACTGACTAGCACGCCGCGCCCGCAATGATAAGGTAAATAGTGTCTACAGAAATTACCAAACTCATCACCGGGTCCGTATCAGAACCAGACCACCAGTGCCACTGACAGCCAGAATTATAATTAAATTATTATAGCCCCTGTTTTTGCCTGGACCCTGGGGAATAGGGATTGGAAATGGCAACGCACGCAAAATGCAGCTTAGCCTCTACCGTTACCCAGGTGACGTCGCATGGCCAGCCAGCCAGCCGAGTTCCAACTTCCAAAGGACACAGAGTCTGAGCCAGCCAGCATGCCAGAGTGTGAGAGTTCAGTGATCTATGCTGCTTTAAAGTGAAAGCTGGTTATTTTATTTCAAATTCATTTTTTACCTGGGTAAAATAAAAAATACAAGATGTAGATGATCTACATCTTGTATGTTTTACCCAGGTTAAAAATGAATTTAAAAAAAATAATAACTGGCTTTCACTTTAAAGCAGCATAGATCACTCTCACACTCTGGCATGCTGGCTCAGATGTATTTTAAAAATGAAATCCCATGTTTAAATATTAAACCATAAAAAATGTAATTGTTAAGTTATATAATGTACTTACTTAATGTATATAATAAAGTAATGGCTGCCTGCAACCATATTGAATCCTAATTTTTAAGGATGAATGTAGAGTTTAGAATTATATATATATATATATATATATATATATATATATATATGTAGATAGAGAGCACTCTCACTTTCCAAACTTGATGCCAGGGTGCCAGCAGATGAATATGCACAGTAAAGGAAGGCACTCACTGGTCTTTTTCTTCAAAATAACTTTAATAATTGTGACGTTTCGGGGACACACTCCCCTTCCTCAGACAAAGACAAACTAAAAGTGACTGAACTTATAAAGCCAAACTAACCCCTCCCAGTGAAAATTGCGCCAAAACAGTTGTCATGGGGATCCTCAAAAACATTATAGTCATGTGATGAGTGTTACTCATGTGAATTAATGCTGTTCAACAAACTATATAATGTTCACATATAGGTATATTGCAACATATTAAAAATTAAAGTATGTGGAAACAAACTGATATAAAACATACTATACCAATAACCACATAAAGTTAACAAAAACACAAGTGTAATAAAATATAACATATTGTTGTGTTAAAAGGTATCGTGGGAAAAACTATACATTCTCCTGCTCTCAAAGTGAGTGAAATGGATGAATACCTAAGTGTCCCCTAACACATATTGTGTCCCTGAACCTGTGTAACGGTGTCTATATCAAAGTGTATGTGAACTAAATTATGTACATAATAATAGCCTTCTGGATAATCTGAATATAAATGCTGATTGCATAACCTAATCAGAAAATCTCTAAACGTTAATTTAAGAAAATACTGTAAGCAGCGTTATAGGATCAAGAATACTAGTCATTTCAACAATAATGAACTAGCAAGTTACAGCAGGTAATTCATCCTGTGCTATAACACACAAACCAGATATAGTAATACGGCTATGAATCCAACCATCGGCTCATATGTTCCAGGCATTCTATCGCAGCCCTTTCTACTTGTTAACTCAAGGGAAGCATACCTGTTCCTTCTCTTTCTTGTGTATCCGTAACATCACCGTAAATACAACTAATCTGAGAGAACAGCGTGGCCCCACGATGAGTATCTGCGACACACATAGCCGGCAATGTGTACTGACGTCAAACAGCTGCGCGCTGTATTGTGTGTCAGGTAGTCATGGTGATGGTACACGCTGTGGAGAGGATCACTTAGAGGGAATGCCCTTACTAGAATTACTCACATGCTGTGTAGTCCAGCATTATCAAGTATATAAGATAAATGCTAAGTCTAAAGGACTCTAAGCAGCCAATTCACTACGTGCGGTAATATGTGTGATGCTGGACTCTAATCACTGTGTCTATAATCTATAGAGTTATTCAACAGCACTACTTATAGAACATCGTATCTATTCAATCAGAGTGAGCCAAACATCAATGTTGCCAGTGATACATAAAAAGCTAGAGCTATATGACAAGATAAAAGTTAGAATAAAAATAAAAGTAAAAGTAAAATTAAAATAAAAATAAAAATAAATATAAAAGAATAAAATAAAATAAATTAAAATAAAATAAAATAAAATAAAATAAAGTAAAATAAATTGAAATGTAACAGAAAATATAGGACAAAAACAAAACTGAAATTGAAATAAAGAAATGCAAGGACTGATGAAAATAAATAAATAAATAAAATAAAATAAACTGAAGTAAAATAAACTGAAGTACAATAAAATAAATAAAATGAAATAGCATAGAATAAAACATAAATAAAAATAAATATAAAAATAAAAATAAATATAAAAATAAACCTAAAGAATACACATATATAAACATAAAGGATGAAAATATAAATAGAGACAAGAATAGAAAAGAATCCCAAAAGATATGAAGAGAGTGAGAAAACAAAGCAAAGAAGTGCATAGAGAACCCAGAACATCCCATGAGGATATAGACAAAGAAACCCAAAGAAATGGAGAAAAGAAACTAAACCCCATAGTGAAAAACAAAATAGAAGGATGAGAGTGGAGATGAATGGATCGTCAACTCTCATAGGTAGAATTCAAAGGATAAAGTCATATAGTCCGTCTTCTACTCTAACTTCTTCATAGATATCCATTGCACAACCAACCGGAGTCCCCAATAGTTCAAAGGAAACAGTGCCAGTCCAGGTTCACGTTCAGTCCCTTCGGGCGTATGGTATTAAGACGGAAGGTCCACTTGGATTCGATTTGTAATAATTTGTTGTCCCGGTCCCCACCCCTAGAGGGCACAGGGACATGGTCTATGAGCTTAAATCTAAGATCCTGTACACTGTGTCCACTGATAGCAAAGTGGTGTGCCACCGGTTGTTCACTTCCATGATTTTTGATGGCTGTTCTGATGGCCGATCGATGGTTCGCCATGCGGGTGCGGATGTCATCCACTGTTTTCCCTACATAGAATAAACCGCATGGGCAGTTGATTAAATAAACCACATATGTCGTGGTACAGGTCAAGTAATGTTGTATCTTGAAAGTTACATTTGTATACGGATGACGGAAGGTCGCCCCCGGAATCATCGCATGACAGGTAGTGCAACCACTGCAACGATAGCACCCTTTCTTGTTAGAAGATAGCCAGGTTTTTCTATCGTAACAATGTTTGGGGTCTGTTATTACCAATTGGTCCCTCAGGTTGCGGTTTCTCTTGAATCCCACTCTTGGACTTCCCCATTCGCCAAATGGAAGACCTGTATCATCCTTAATGATATGCCAGTGGGTCCTTAGACACTGTCCTATGTTCTTTACATCTGGGCAGTATCTAGTTACAAATGTCATCCTCTGTGTATCATCCCTTGTTAGTCCCTCCTTGGGAACATCCTGTTCCTTCATACATGCCAAGAGATAGTCCCATTTGTAGCCCCTAGCCAAAAACTTCTTTGCCATTTCTTCTAGCTGTGTTTTCATGACATCAGCATTGCTGTTGTTTCTGTTAACTCTTGTCATCTGTAGTATATCTGTAGTATATATTTTTGTTGTTAAAATAAAGCTTTGTTTGTTTTAAAACAAAAACCTGTCTCCTAAGTTGTTGAGCTGTCTCCTAGATTCAAAGCAAATTTTCCAATCCCTACTGTACTGGTAGAAGAGACTCAGTCAGTGCTAATGGATTAGGGGGGCGCAATTCTTGCCTTGCCCTGGGCGCTGAGAAGCCACGCTACGCCACTGCCAAGAAGACAACAATATCACTGAGCACGCACCCAGAACTCTGACCCAATACATTCCACACAGTGATAGCTTAATCAGTACAATAACTCATTTATATATATTTGTAATAGAAAGAAAAAAAAATGAAAGAGCAACATTACTCACAAGGCTTTGCAATGACAGAAAGTTCCCTTAATATCAATGAAACAAACAATCAGTCTAAAATTATTGAATACATTTCTTTAGTATGCAGATCTTTTGCAATGCAATGGTTAATTGCAGGTATATACTATAAATATATAAAAAGTGATTTTATTGTCCCTTAAACACAAATGTCGATCTGATATGAATAAAATATGAACAAACATGCTCCAGCTACAATTGAGTTGTAATTTTATTGATTTTGCAGAGTTTTGTTTCTACTTTTTAACAGTTCTAAAATGATTTCTTATTTTTACGAGTCACAAAACTGCCATCTGCACCCACACAATATGCTTTCCTTATGAATCTGCAGACATTAGCTAACTCTAAATAAGTCCCTTTAGGGCAAAAGAGTGTACCAGTAAGATACTGCATGTTGTTAATACACTGTTCTGGATACACAACCCCCTAAGTGCATAAAAATCATATATTTTTGTTATTACCATAAGAAGAGCAAAAGCATACATCACTGGTATTTACTTCAGAAATTTCTCTAGAGTACATGAAAAGCCTTTCAAAGAAGAAAAACTAAATAATTCTCCTCAGCAATAAAAGCTAAATAATTCCCTACAACAAAAGCAATCCTCCACAATTTATAACCTTGACGTTTGTTGTGACATGAATATCTGAGTCATGGGGATGCAGGTTTCATAACATAGTGCTTTTTCTATTTCAATTACTTACCAAGAAAACAAGATCCGGAGATGGTCTGTGATTAATAAACCTAGAGTTGTATTGTACTGCAATACTGAGGCGCATGACTTGTCTGTCTGTACGAGATAATGTAGCCAAATTAAATATCTTTTACTAGAATAATGCTGTGCTCCAGACCAGTGAAATAAGTACATAGCATTTATTAATTACACAAAGCATCCATCCAAAACAGTTCAGGGGAATCTATTGGTTTGTACTGCATATGGGTCACATGTTCCCCAGGAACACTAGAAATAATACTCTCAGGGAAGTGAAATGAAGATGAGTACTGAATGTTGATTTTATTTTTAAAAAAGGGTATATTTACTTTTGCCTGGCTATAAAGTTAGTCACTTGTTTGAAAGCTTGCAGCCATATTTTGGCCTAGTCTAGGTCTGTGCCTAGCATAGCAGGATTTTAGTGGGGCAGCAAATTTTGGTTTCAAATTGGTTTCAGGATACTTTGATACTCATGTGCTCTTCCTAGAGGTATACATGGTCCTTTAAGCTGGGGCTGACAGCATCCCTATCAGTAACTAAGCAGTTAAGTGTGGGTTTAGTGGGGGCCTTATGTCTGAATGTGGTGTATGTTGCTGGGATGGCCCTTGACATTGGGGATTCTGACCTTGAGGTTGGGGCCTGGTGGGGGCATGACAGTAAGGCTACTTTGTTAATTTGCATAAATTTGAATTTGGGTCAGTGTGAGACAGTGGGGGCCCTCCTCTAATTTGTGCCCAGGGCCCTGATTGGTCTCAGTCCACCCCTGTTTGTGATAAACATTTATAAGGCAAATATGAGCTTCAATGGATGAAAGAAGAGAGATCCAACTTAAGTGCAGGTCCTGTGTGCCAAACTGCTAAGTCTCCTGTTAGTGCAGCCTGGGCTCTGGCAAGAAGAGAACTGGGTTAGCGTGCTCTACAGTGTACGTTAAGGGAAGTATTGTAGCTACAGGTGAACTTTTTGCCTGTAGCTTTGAAACATTTACATTAATTTTAAAGAAAACAAATTCAAATGTTAAAAATTTGATTTTCGTTTAGTTTAAAACTAAATGAAAAACAAATATTGCAGGGAATTAATATATGGGGAAATACATTTCCTCGAATATTCTTTATAGAAATGTCCTTATAAACAAAATGTTTTGCCCTGCACACACACACACACATATACAGTATATATATATATATATATATATATATGGGAGTGCTAAATTACGAGCCTCTTGTGAGCCCTGTATGAGCAGTTTGTTTAAAAAAGATTGGAATGCCTTTATCACTAAAAATACATATATTATCATAGACTTTGGGGGGTAGTTATCAAAGCGTCTAATATGAAGCATTCGCGACGTCAAGTACGCTCGCCACACTTCGACATACATCGCTGTCGCGGACCGTAATACGTTCACCTTAGTTATCAAAAAACCCGTCCAAAATATGCACGTCAAGTACGGTGCGAAGAGCCGCGTACTTTTGTTAACTAACAGTCATCGAGCTTTTCCCAACTTTATTTATATCTCCAGTACATTCAATGAACAGAGCACATAACATACCTTGTCAGCAGATGATTAATATATCTCTATATATATAGATAGATAGATAGATAGATAGATAGATAGATAGATAGATAGATAGATAGATAGATAGACACTGCAATTTGTTTTGCGAGCAATATTTTAAATATAGCAAGTAGCAGACATAATTCATATCAAAATGTATATTTCTTGTTCTGCAAAATTTAATATATTGGACATATTTATCCTTATAGTTTCAAGTGTAACGTGTATGTATATATACAGAGTATATGTATTTAATAACTATCAATATCTAAACGGGATATGACACAAATATTTACACCAGTGGGAGCTAGATGATCATTGAGACATCTTTTTCTTTTCTCTATATATTAATTCATTGCGCCAAGTAAGGTTCAACACTGTGCACTAAAGAGAGACATACTTGGAGCCTAATTATTTAAAAACATTCATTTTGTATTTTATATTTCAATTCCGGGTCAACATATTTTCTAATTGACATGTTTCTTTTGCAGCATCATATAGATAGATATAGATAGATATAGATATTGATATATATCTATATATCATATATTGTTTGCTATCCCCTTCAGATATATAAATATAATTTACACTTGTGACAGCTAGCTTATCTGTGAGCCTATTATTTTTTTTTTTAGTCTTTCGATATCAATAAATATTGTCAGGTTATTTCCCACACTGTGCACAAACTATGTAATCAGTAATATTTAGAGAGAGACACACTTGTAGCCTAATTCATTACAGGCATTTTATTTTTATTTAAAATTATATGTCAAGCATTGCATGTCACCTCCCCCCCCCCCCTCGTGTCTACATATTTTCTAATAATTATTTTTCTTTTGCATCACATATATTTATAGATATCTATATATATATAGATATATAGATATGAGAGATGTCTCTCTCTCCCTCTCTCTCTTTTTAGATATATATATTAATATATAAATATATATATATATATATTTCTCTCTCTCTCTCTCTCTCTATATATATATATATATATATATATATATATATATATATATATATATATAATTTAATATCTCTCTCTGTATGTATGTACATATTTTTAAATGTCAATTTCCAATATACTAATAGATGTGTTTATGTATGTATATATATATATCTCTATATATATATGTATATATTTATATATGTACATACATACATAGCGAGAGATATTATGTAATAGATAAAAAGAGATAAAAATATTACTCATAATACTACTCCAAAGTTACTATTCGAAGCATGAACAATAACATTTGATGTGTATTTTCACTTTACTCAGATAATCTATTTTACTTAAAGTCAATCATATAACGCTTCTAATTTTACAAATGTATTGCGGACCTTATAAGACTTTGCTGATTATTCTTTCTCTATTCAGCATTGCACCAGCAGCTCTTCTGTGCTCCTGCTGCAACACTGCACCCTGCAGACTTGAGGATAATTGACTACCAGCAGGGAGTGTCAATCAACCCAATGGTACTGTTTCATTTCTAACGTTTGAGATTACTGTCCGCCTCATAAGATCAGTTGGACGGGGTTATTGATCATCAGTCTTTATACTGCTGCTCCCTAACTTGGGTTTCTGTTGATTCCTAATTGCCAGAATCCCATCCCTTAATAAATGTGTGTCAATGCATCTATGTGCTTTCATTAATCAGCAGCTATTGATTTATAAATATTGTAGCATATTTATACTGTTTTTTTCTTGATTTTTGTCATGTCACTATAAATTAATCATTAAATGAATACAGTGAGACATTAATAACTATAAAAGAAACAATTTTTATTCATATTTTTTTTTTTTTTAAATCAAACAAATTTAAATGATTACATCTCATTAAGGGCCTGTTGTATGTTTCTAACTGCCCTGGCAACAGCTGTTAGGGCCTCAGCCAGTTGGTCAAAAACTGGCTGTAAAAATGGACCAGTTTGGTTCCCCTGATCTCGATCTAGAAAAAGAAGAAAATAATGTATGCTAGATAAATTATTTATCAATATTGAATTGGTCAAACATTATATTCTTTCAACTTACATTCAACCATAGGCACCTCCTCCTCTTCCTCCCTAGGCACCTCTTCCATAAAAAAATTAACCTCTTCCTCCTCTTCCGCCCTAGCCACCTCTACTTCTGGCTCTCCCATTGGCGGTATTTGGTCTTCTGTAATAGATGAATCATAATAATGAATAAGTATTAGTAAGATCAATGTCATATTCCAAATTTAAAAAATCTTCCATTAAAAACAATTTTCTAAGTCTGCAAAATGCCTTTTTTTGTTTATAAATAAATACATCAAGTGTAAATGAGAAATTAAAAAACAATCCTTTCATCTTTTATAAAGAGATTCTAAATGTTTTCAATCATGATAATTTAATGAATTGTTCTATTATATTTCTAAGAAAAGCATATCTAGATTTTCTCTGTAGTTGAAGATTTGTTAATCATCAGAGATGCCTTGATTACATGACACATCCATATGCAATCTGATTACTTCATCAAATGATATATATATATAATGAAGTAAATGGATTACCACTATACTGTCAACTTAAAAAAATATTAAAATCTTTATCTAGATTGTGAAAGTAAATCTTTCATTTTATTGTCCTTTCAACATGCTGCCTTTAATAACATGTAAAATATCACAAATTGTAAAGTTAAATAATTCAAACACAGTATGATAATATTCAAATTACCATGAGGAGCTGTTAGAAACCGAGAAGGCAATGGTGGTGAGGAGCGGTTGCTCCGTGGCGTAGCCATAGACACTGGCCGAATATATCATGGTACCTGGGCACGCCTGCAATCTGTTAAAATATAAAGTTGTATGTACACATTAGATACAGGTTAAATATTATTGTTAAGTTATGTATCTTCAGCATCAATGCATGAGAGAGAAGAGAGAGAGAGAGAGAATAGAGAAGAGAGAGAAGAGAGAGAAGAGAGAGAGAGATAGCTTTATATAGATATATAGCTCTATATACATACATATCCATATGAATATCTCTCTCTCTCTCTCTCTATTTTATATATATATATATATATATATATATATATATATAGAGAGAGAGAGAGAGAGAGAGAGAGAGAGAGATAGATATATAAAAATATATCTTAAATATATTATTAAACTTTGTTTCATTGTTAATAAACATGATGGAGCATGAATGTTTTATTTAAAGTCTCTATAGATTCAATTATGTTGATAATCTAATGTTGAACTAAATTGTATTGCATTGATCCTCTACAGCAGTGTTTTTCAACCAGTGTGCCGTGGCACACTAGTGTGCCGTGAGAGATCCTCAGGTGTGCCACGGCAGACTTACAACAGTGTGAACAACAGTGTGACATATTTTTTTAACTTTTCTTTTTTTATATACTCCCAGTGCAGGGGTAGTTTGTAGGAGGCATGGCATAACAGCACAATACATACAGTATGTGTTTGTGTACATGTGTATATATATATATATATATATATATATATATATATATATATATATATATATATATATATGCTGTATTAGGCTTCAATGTGTGATTGTTTTTTTAATTTTGGGATGGTGGTGTGCCACAGGATTTTTAAATGTAAAAAAGTTTACCATGGCAAAAAAAATGTTTAAAAATCACTGCTCTACAGTAATAATTTTTTTGTGTTATGCTAATTTTTGGTATTGAAGTAAATAAAATACAAAAGAAATATAAAAAATAAAAGGACTGCTAAAAAGGCAATAAGATTCTTGAAGAAATCAAATATATTCATGTAACACAGTAAAATAAAAAAAACTAAAATGATCCACTAATGTAATTGTTTATTGAATTGCGTCATTTAAGTATCCATCTATCTATTAACTTCGAAGACAATCACTTACACATTCGGACCTGCGCTCTCAACGCTTCATAGCGCTCTGTCTCCCGCCGCCTAAGGTCCGAAAACCTTCTCAGACAGCTTTGACGTGTCCGGGTAATCCCGGACACCCTCCTCATCCTCTGCATCATCTCATAGATGATGCAGTCTCTATGTTCATGTTGAATCCCCCTTACCTCGCCTATGTGACGGGGAAAGTACCTGTTCATCCCATACACCAGAATAAGCAATTCTCCCTGGGTGAATGGGGTAGACATACTTGCAACTCAATTAAAAAAAATGTTCTGAAATTTTTTTAAAGTGCGACGTATATATAGCAATCATAGAGAAATATCATTGGTTGTTGCAAGTGTACATAAAAATATCAATATTTGGTTGGCGGATTATATGTAGCACGTGTTCCATTTTCACATTATCTAACACATGCGCCACTAATTACTTGCATGTCAATAACAAACAATTTAAAATACAAACGATTGTCGAATCATACGTCCTTTAAATTTCAAATATTGAAATGTTACTTTATTTACTGTCAGGTATAATGCTGTCGCCTTAAAAAATAAAAAGGTGTATAAAAATTTTGTCAACATTCACTTAGGCCCAACTGTTAATTATGTTTGCAATGAATATATTTGCAAAAATAGTGAAAAAACATTAATGGCGACATATAAATAAGTGCTAATAATCCGTCATGCTAGTCTATAGGATGTCATACATATATACTAGTATTCATCCCAAACAAACATTTACAATTCTGCCTGAGTGGATGTAGACAGCATTATTACATACAAAAATAAATATTATTTATTATTGCGACGGCGATATACAAAATAAAGCCAAATTTGATTGGTTATTGGTTGTAAATAAATATGATATTCGGTTGGCTGATTGCATGTCTCACGTGTTCACTATAACTTTATTTGCATGTCTCACGTGTTCACTATAACTTTAAAGTGTACCAAAAGTTTTTGCTTGTCGGTTTATATGTTTCACGGGTTCATAACTTGCTGTTTAACTCCTTAACATAAACAAATCATGCGACAGTATTAAAGCAACGTAAAACAAATTAATTTACTTACGGTTTATTGAAATAAATTGTGATTGCCTTGTATTCATGCGGCTACAAAGTAAATACCAAAAATTCAAGAGATCCCTCCTGTCGGACAATAGACCTCAAAGTAAAAAATAAACTGACCCCTTTTATAGACAACTATGACACACTGTAGGCATGTATGACACACTGTAGACACGGATGACACACTGTAGACAAGTATGATGGCTTATCCGTCATAAAATAATTAATACTGCGACATAGATGTAATATTAAAGATTATCTAAGACATCGAGATCGTTCGATCGTTACATTAAACGGGCGTCATAAATGACGTAATTATATTAATATTAATTGTTTTATAATTACAATAAATAAAAATGACAATTGTTAACTGCTAATTAAGATATTTTTTCAAGTCTATAAAAGGGAATGTAAAATGGAGTCTAATCACCTATGCTTTACAAGAGCTGTAGGTACAAGAGCTACAAGACTGTTGAGATATTTATTTACATTGCTTATTTATTTATTCTCTTGCTGCTATTTTTATCCTTGTCATGTCTGCGCCTGGTAAAACAAAGTCAGGGCGCAACATACAATTTAATTATGAGCAAAACAAAGTTTTAGTGACCCTTGTTTTACAACATTCCGATTTTATTATTGGTTCTAAAGCCCAGAAAACATCGCTCTCCAGGAAAAAACAAATCTGGAGAGCAATCGCTGACAGTGTGTCCGCCGAAGGGAATCATCCAAAACCGGTGGAAGCATGTAAGAAAAGATTTTCGGACATCAAAAGAAACTTAAAGGCCAAGCTGTCCAGGGAGTTACAGTCTGCACGTCGGAACGGTGGTGGCGAGCCATATGTGGCTGAACTTACTGAATATGAGGTTCAGCTGCGGGAGAAGCTGGGAGCAAACCTAACGCTTGGTCTGGATTTAGTGGGGCATGATACTGACGAGTTGGCAGGTAAGATGATATTACTTGAAATCTTCATGTTGCACATTTTTGTGATTGTTCCATCAAATGTTTATTAAAGGGACATAACACCAACATTTTGTATTTTATGATTTAGAAATAGAATTTAATGTAGAACATCATTTTAAGTTACTTATATTATCTAATTGGTTTGATTCTATTCAGATTATTTGATGAAAAGCATATCTATATATGCTCAATAGCTGCTGATTGGATGATGCACATAAAAGCATCATGTGATTTGAAAAACATTGTGCATTGCTTTCTCTTCAAATAAGGAAATTTTACAAATAGAGAAAAAGAAGATATGAAAGTCAATAGAAATGTGTTTTACATTTATATTCTCAATCGAAATCATGAAAGAAAGATTTTCGGTTTAGTGCCCCTTTTAATATCATTATGTGCAATATTACTCATATTTTATTTCTTGTATTTTGTTGAAGCATCTACCAGTGCAGCAGCTGCTGTTGCTGCTGATGCTGAATCCGAGAGTGAAGATGCTGAAGATGGCGATAATACACTGCTATTGCCCGTCAGTATCCACACTGAATCCAGCCACAGCTTCTCCTCGGCCGCCACGCACCCGGACATTATGTGCAGCACCCCTGATGTAGCAAGCATTGGCCGATCTACAGGTATGTTTAATATTATTAGCTTGCTTTGAATTTAATTGTTTTCACTTGTCTGATTGGTCTAAGTTCTAAATATGTATATTCATTTTTATTTATCTAGTTGATGTCCGAAGGGCTTTAGGACCACCTCCAAGATCTACGATCTCCTCCTCAGGTAAAAGAAAAAATAAAAATAGAATGTTATCTTACTATCTTTCTTTGAAAATCCTGAATGTAAGCTTAAAAGACAGGCCATTTTGGATTTACCACCTGGGTACCGCTTTTTCATTGTTGTCTATATGTAACCATCCAATCAAAAAACGGACGACATTTTATTGAAAAATAATGTGCCTGCTTGTATTATTACTTTGTATAGATTTTCAAGGAAATATAAAAAGAAAAATAATCATTATTGATAATAGGATTAACTAATAATCTTGCTTAATATGTAATGATCTATCTGAATCATGTAAGTTTAGTTCTTTCTAGACTATCACTTTGATGATCATTACATATATTTTAATTTAAAACTCTTTAGAAATTAAAATTAATTTAAGGTTTGGATAATCACCTGTGTATTGTATGACCATTCTTTGAGGCCTATTTACAAAACAACAGTGCTGATCAAGTATGACAGACATAGCTGAATGTGTAGAGCAATAAGTTCTCAGAAATCAGAGCAGGTGGACAGGGTTATGGAGCAGGGGTCTTTAGACTTTTGCTTCATAAGAGTTGTTTTCAAAGAGTCAGTATACTCCAAATAAACACGGCCCTTAAAGCTACATAAGGAGCTTGATAAACGGACCTCTATCTCTCTCTCTGTCTCTCTCTCTCTCTCTCTCTCTCTCATGTTTTAACCGACAAATGGAGTTGTAGGTACAAATTTTATTGCGAGCATCCAGGCTTTACACAACATGCATTTATAATCATACGTATAAAGAAAGCTGCTCCATACCCTTGACGCTATTCACCACAATTGAGTCTGATCTTGTTTATTGAACAACACAGTGCTGACGGGCCATTGTCCATGACTCTGAAGGGGGCATTCTCTACATTCAGTGAGTTATTGTGGACATGATCTGCACTGTTGGATCATGTCCAACCGAAAAAAGATAAATAGGCCTAGAATATATTCTCTGTGCAACATCATTGTCAATACTCAAGCTCATAACACCATTAGTGGTGCTTGTAATCATGTCATTGATTAATAAACAGAATAAACCGAGTTTGATATTGTTGAATTTATAACATTGATGTGTTAAAAATGATGTGGTACGGTCATTAATTCTAAAAAAATTTGAATATGATATATTTTTGATACTAAGCCACTTTAAAAGTATAAATTAATATACACATTCTTATTTAGTTTATAAATTTCAGATAACATACAATATACAAATCAGTAATGTTAAAATACTGTGTCTTACCAATTTGATTGTGTTATGATTGATTTAAGATATATGTTTAATATCATATGCATTTAATACTTCCAAATA
The DNA here is from genome assembly GCF_027579735.1 of Bombina bombina. Lineage (NCBI taxonomy): Eukaryota > Metazoa > Chordata > Amphibia > Anura > Bombinatoridae > Bombina > Bombina bombina. The sequence continues at coordinate 259,776,349 of NC_069500.1, forward strand.
CATTAAGTTAACTAACAATATATATTTTATTTTTAATTTCTTTAGATGCCGAGCGTGCATTACTGACTTCGAAGGAGATCGACTGTTGTCTTCGTGAGCTGAGAGATTTCACAGAGGAGTCGTCCCTGGGAGAGAACCTATTTCCAGAATCACAGGATCAGGGACTCTCCCAGGGAACATCAGAAATAGGTTCTCTCAGCCGTTCTGCCCCTCCTGACCCCGAACAACCAGCTGCTTTGGACCCTGGTGACCCTCATGCCCCTGTTGGTCATGCCCCATCAGCTCATGGCCATGCTGATCCTGGCCACCAACTGCTTCGCATCACTGATGAGGAGGCAGTCGGGGAAATGTTAGATCTGGCCAGGCAGTACCGGGCAGAACACCGTGAGTTGCGTGGGGCATTACGCTTATCTATTGACCAACAGGGGCAGATATTAGATCGGGTCATCTCAGTAGATAGGGAAAGATTAGATATAGAAAGGGAAAGGTTTAGAGTAGAAACAGCTAGATTAGATTTAGAGAGGGAAAGATTTGAATATGAGCGACGTAGGGATAGTATCAGAATAGAGTTAGAGAGGGAAAAATTAGAATTAAATAGACGTATGGATAGTTGTAGATTAGAATTGGAGAGGGATAGGTTAAATTTGGATAGGGAAAGATTAGCTTTTGATAGGGCCAGAGCAGTTGAAGACCAGCTAGAACGGCAGCGTCGGGAGAGGGAGGACGAAGACAACAGGGTTTTAAATCATCAGATGATTTTAAAATTTGGGAGAAGGGCAACAAGGGAGAGATCACCCCCCCTCTCTCCCTCACCCAAAAGAAAAAAAGATTAGGGTGTTTTAATGTGCTCATTTTATTAGGGTTTTTAATATAATTTTAGGTTTCAATTATTTAAAAATTTAAAAATATGAATAAAATATTTTTAAGTTTTTACCTAAATGTCTTGATGTTTTTATGATTTTTAATTTAAAAATATGTCAATTATATTTTTAAATTATTTCAAAAATGTCGATGTTTTTACTATTTTTAATTTTTTAATATGTAATGAATATTTTAAAATTAAATAAATGTCGATGTTTTTATGATTTTTAATTTAAAAATATGAATAAAATATTTTTAAATTATTAAATCATTTTCAGTTTTTATGATTTTTAATTTAATAATATGAATAAAATATTTTTAAATTATTAAATCTTGTTATGTTTTTATTATTTTTAATTTAAAAATATGTCTACAATATTTTTAAATTATTATATGTTTTTCTCTTTTTATGAGTATTAATTTAAAAATATGATTAAATTATTTATTTTTTTTGGTTTGAAAATAAAAATATATTTTTAAACATTAACAACTGTGTTTGTTATTACTTGATTCACACGTTACAAATGACTGATGTTCTAATTGAATGCATAAGTAATATATTAAAGGGATACTAAACTCAAAATCTTTCATGAATCATATAGAACATACAAATTTAAACAACATTACAATTTACTTCTATTATTTATTTTGCTTAATATTTTAGATATACTAATTTGAAGAAAAAACAATGCACATGGGTGAGCCAATCACATGAGGCTTCTATGTGCTGCAACTTATCAGCAGCTACTGAACATATCTAGATATGCTTTTCATCAAAGAATATCAAGAGAATAAAACAAATTAGATAATAGACGAAAATTAGAAAGATGTCTAAAAATGCATTATCTTTCTAAATCATGAAATAAAAAATGTGGGTATCATGGCCCTTTAACTACTCGTATTATTAAATGTTAAATTTAATAAACATATTACATTTTCTTTTCTTTGAAGATTTATAATATTGAGCTTTTGGAGAAAAAAGTTATTATAATAAAGTGAACTTGAATCAATATTTATATTTTAAATATTAATTGTTAACATGTGATATTCACATTTTAAAACACTTTTGCTAATTGTTTTTATATCTTTATTTTAAAATTAAAGTCCATACCCTTGGACAGAACTTATTTATTGGTGGATGAATGTATACACCAATCAACAAGAACAACCAAGGTAGTTAAACAAAATGGGTTGGCATGTAAAGTTACAAAAACGATTATTTTAAAAAATATATAAAGATTAGTTTTAAAAAACAATTGAATAATTAATAATTTGATTACATTTGTATGCTCTATATAAATAACACATAAAAAATCATTAAGTTCGGGGGTCTCTTTATTAGTTAAAACATTATAAAAAATATATTTAGAGAGAGAAAAAACTTAATAAATAGAGATATTGAAAGAGAGAGGGTTTGTGTTAGAGAAAGAGGGAGGGATTGTGAGAGAGAGAGATGGATTGTGAGGGAGAGAGGGAGAGAGAGAGAGAGAGAGAGAGGCGATTGTGTGAGAGAGAGAAAGAGGGGGGATATTGTGTGAGAGAGAGAGGGGGTATATTGTGTGACAGAGAGTGAGAGAGAGAGAGAGAGAGAGAGAGAGGGGGGGGGGATATTGAGAGAGAGAGAGAGAGACAGACAGAGAGAGAGAGAGAGAGATTGTGTGGGGGGAATGTGAGTAAGAGAGAGGGATTGTAAGGGGGGGATTGAGAGAGAGAGAGAGAGAGAGAGAGAGAGAGGGGAGATTGTGTGAGAGAGAGAAAGAGGGGGGATATTGTGTGAGAGAGAGAGGGGGATATTGTGTGACAGAGAGTGAGAGAGAGATAGAGAGAGAGAGAGGTGGGATATTGAGAGAGAGTGAGAGAGAGAGAGAGAGAGAGAGAGAGAGAGACAGAGAGAGAGAGAGAGAGAGATTGTGCGGGGGGAATGTGAGTAAGAGAGAGAGATTGTGCGGGGGGAATGTGAGTAAGAGAGAGGGATTGTAAGGGGGGGATTGAGAGAGAGAGAGAGATAGAGAGAGATTGTGCGGGGGGAATGTGAGTAAGAGAGAGGGATTGTGAGGGGGGATTGTGAGAAAGAGAGAGAGAGAGAAAGAGAGAGAAAAACTGTGATGTAGATAAAGACAGACAGCACCAAAAAAAACATGTATACATGTATAGAACTGTAGTGCATTGCTGCTAGGTCCATTAATGAAAAAAATAATTGTATCTTAGATTTTATATTATTATAATGTGACCGTTAAAATTAATATACATAACATTGAGCTCATGCACGTTAAAGGGACAATGAACCAATGAATTTGTTTTATTTTTTATGCAGATAGAGCATGACATTTTAAGCAACCTTTTAATTTACTACTATTCACTGATGTTCTTCATTATCTTGTTAGATTAATTGTAAATGCAAGAATGTAATTATTTATTCTAAAACACAAGTATGCCTAAATAAATGAAATAAAATGGTCATTTTTAAAAACTGAAATACAGAATATTAACACATTAATAAATATTTATTGTTAGAGCCTTACAAATAACAAAAGAGTCAAGTGTAGATCTTTAAAAAATTTGTTTAATGAGATTTTATTAAACATGTGTCTCATCAACTTTACATTAAACAATAGCAACATTTTCAAAAATAAACCATTTTCAATCAATGGCTTTACAATGATATACAATTTCATTCATAGAAACGACAATATTTGCTCAAAGGTAATCCAAAATATAGCAGCTTTTGGATTACAAATAATAATGTAAAGTAAAGAAAAACACAAATAAAAACTGTATGTTGCACAATCAACCTTCTTTCCCAAAACCCCCCTGGATATAGACTGATCGAGCTTGGACACCCAGAGCATTGTGCTCCAGATCTGGGTCGATGAATTCACCATATTCATTGTCCAAGCTCTCCATATCTATATCCGGGATTTTTAGGGCAATATTGTGCAACATACAGCAAACCATAAAAATTAAGGAGACTTTGGAGGGGGCGTACTGAAGGACACCACCAGAGATGTCCAAGCAGTGGAAACGGCTCTTCAGCACGCCAAAGGTGCGCTCAATGACAGATCTTGTTGCCTTGTGTGCACGGTTGTAGCGCACCTCTTCCACTCCGTTGGGGTTTTGGACGGGTGTGAACAGCCACGGAAGACACGGATACCCAGAATCACCTGAAAAAACAAAATAGAGAATTGACATTAGCAATAGGAATGATTAAAATATTTCATATACATATGGTTAAAGCATTGTTTTTCAACCAATGGGCCGTGGCACACTAGTGTGCCATGTCAGAGATCCTCAGGTGTGCTGTGGCTGACAACAGTGCGGTTGTGTACCTCTTTCAAAACTCTAAATATTGGGAGGTATTTGACGGGATCATCAGGCATCATTTACAACCATGACATTGACATTCATTCACAGACAATCACTATGATTGATTGTGAATGAGTGTCAATATGTCATGTATATTTTGTAGGAGGCATGGCATGACAGCACAGTACAGTGTGTGTGTGTGTGAATATATATATATATATATATATATATATAAACATATATATATATATATATATAAACACATATATATACACATAAATATAAATAAAAAAAAAAATATATATATATATATACACATATATATATATATATACATATATAAACACACATATATATATATATCCTGTATAAGGCTACAATGTATGATTTTGTAACATTTTTAAATGTAATAAAGTGTGCCACGGACAATAAAAGGTTTCAAATCACTGGGTTAGAGTATGTAATAGATATTTACCTATCAGGATTCCCTCTGGCATTTGGCCCTCCTGGAACCGATGGTAGATGGCAGAATTCCGGAGGACGAAGGAATCGTGATTGCAGCCAGGGAGTCCAGATCGAACACTCATCACCCTCAACCTGGCGTCACAGATGACCTGGATATTCAGCGAGTGATTGAATTTCCTATCCCGTTAGGGCTCTTCTTCATCCCTGGTAGGCTGCACTAGGATGTGAGTGCAGTCGATGGCCCCCAATACCCTTGGCAATCCAGCTCGATGGTAGAACTGGAGCTTGACAGCATGCCACTCCTCCGGTGTGTTTGGGAAGTGGACATGATGGACTAGGCGTCGGTGCAAAGCATCCAGGACAACCTTCAGATGACGTGAGAAGGTTGTCTGGCTCATACCAACGCCTAGACCTGTCACAGCCTGGAATGACCCAGTTGCCAAGAAATAGAGGACCGCAAGAAGCTTTACCATCCCAGGGATTGCCCTCGTTCTTCTAGTGAGTGGCTCGAGAGAGTCCGCGATCTCGACATAGAGCCTCTCAATAGAGGCCCTATCCAGTCGAAATCGACGGATCACCTCTCGGTCACTGAGGGCATGGAGCCCAATCCTTGGGTAGAAAACCCTTGGCACTCGCCGGCATCTTCCATGTTGTATTGCAGCCATCAACACCCGTCTTGCCCTGCGTCTCCTTAATAAAAGAACAAAATTGACAACATTGAGGATGTCCATCCTCAAACAAAGAACCAAACAATAATAATGAAAAGCAGTGATTGAACAGCCCCTTTTATAATGCCTAGTTTCACAGATGTGAACGTTTTCAGTAATTAACTAAATTGGTGCAGCAATCATTACCTAAGACATGGCTTGCACATTTCGTTAAGTATTGCGTCATATAACGCTCAATTAAAGTGACTAATTGATCAACTACTAAATACTAGTGACGTATATGTCTTTTTTATCGCGTCATTTGACGAACACAATACGATGTTCATAAACATATCTTATTGAGCCATTCAGGTGTGTATCACCTGTAAGAAATGCAGGTGTCTGTTTAATTATCAAAATTATTTATTCAAAACACATGAGTATGTTGCTCTAGTTTCAATGTTATTTAATATTTTTCTGTTTGGATGGCAGCATTATGAAGGTGAAAAAGGTCAGTGATTACTGTGTTTTACTATTAAATATTAGAGAATTAAGATTTTTCAATCCTAAGTAACAAAAAGAATGCTGTCTTGAACATTATGTGAAATATTTTGTTATTCTTGATGTGATTCCTAATAACATTTACAAATCAAATGTATTTTGAAAGTGCAGTTAAACATTGACATAAAGCTGACATTTATAATTATTGTAGCTACAAAAAGGGATCCTAGCAAATGACTGAAATCATTTCAATGTATTTTTAAAGTACAAAGTTACACAGTGACATAAAGCCATGAAATTTATAAAGGCATTTTATCTCCAAAAAGGGATACTAGCAACTGACTTCAAAACATGACTATCAAACATTATCCTAGTGATTTACCTTAGCCTCAACGATACTGCCATCCAAACCAAATCAGAATTCATATAATGCCGATGTAAATTTGCATGTGTTTTGGATAATTGATTGATAGCCTAATTTGTATTGTGTGTAATTAAATAATAGCCTCTTTTGTATTGTGTATAATTAATTGATAGCATTATTGGTGTGCATTGTTTTGAATATTTTGTTATCCTTTGTGTTCATGTGTTTTTTATTTTCAAAAATAACAATTGCTGTGCAGTGTTTTCATTCTTTTCCTATCCTTTGTGTGCATGTGTTTTTCCTTTTCAAAATGTAACAATTTCTGTGCAGTGTTTTCATTCTTTTCCTATCCTTTGTGTGCATGTGTTTTTCCTTTTCAAAATGGAACAATTGCTGTGCAGTGTTTTCATTCTTTTCCTATCCTTTGTGTGCATGTGTTTTTCCTTTTCAAAATGGAACAATTGCTGTGCAGTGTTTTCATTCTTTTCCTATCCTTTGTGTGCATGTGTTTTTCCTTTTCAAAATGGAACAATTGCTGTGCAGTGTTTTCATTCTTTTCCTATCCTTTGTGTGCATGTGTTTTTCCTTTTCAAAATAGAACAATTTCTGTGCAGTGTTTTCATTCTTTTCCTATCCTTTGTGTGCATGTGTTTTTCCTTTTCAAAATGGAACAATTGCTGTGCATTGTTTTCATTCTTTTAATATCCTTTGTGTGCATGTGTTTTTCATTTTCAAAATTATAACATTTGCTGTGCATTGTTTTTAATTCTTTTCCTATCCTTTGTGTGCATGTGTTTTTCCTTTTCAAAATGGAACAATTGCTGTGCAGTGTTTTCATTCTTTTCCTATCCTTTGTGTGCATGTGTTTTTCCTTTTCAAAATGGAACAATTGCTGTGCATTGTTTTCATTCTTTTCCTATCCTTTGTGTGCATGTGTTTTTCATTTTCAAAATTATAACATTTGCTGTGCAGTGTTTTCATTCTTTTCCTATCCTTTGTGTGCATGTGTTTTTCAGTTCCATAAACTGTAACAAGTGGAAAAAAAAATAAAAAAATTCCATAGTTTTATTAGGTGACATGATCGACTCGAGCCCATTGACTACTATAGGATCCGCGACCTCTGAGGCGGCAGATTGAAAATGAGGTACGCTGCGTCGAATAAGACGCGAGCGTAAGTGGTCATTTTTTGATAACTATCAGAAAGCTTCTAATTGTGTCGAAGAGCAGGGCGAAAGCATTGGAATCCGCAAGTTTTCCAGAGGTTTTCTACTCGAATCGATCTGTGTCGAATTGAGAGCGCCGAATCGTATGTTACGTCACCAAAAATCAACTTCGTCCGATTTAGACACTTTGATAACTGAGGCGAAGCCAGTTCGCGACGTGTACGACGCGGATTTCCGGTGGATTTCAAGTAGACCTTTTGATAACTACCCCCCTTTGAGTGTAACAGTTAAAAGGAACTAAAATTTATTTTTCAAATGACTTCTGTATAAGCCGCACCATTAGCCAGTGTCCTTTTCTTGTTTTGTAATGTTTCATAAGCAGAATAAGATATTCTAATAGCAAAATGCTGTCACTTTCCAAAGCTTTCCTACTCTTGGTTTAATTGCTAAGAGCTCCGCTCTATCATAAAAGCTCATAACTGTGTTTTGTCCCATTCAGTAATAATACATATGGGTGGTAATTAAACAAAATAATTAGCCTTTATATGACTTTCTAGATTTTCATCTACACTTGTTGCAATTGAACAGAACATGGTTAGAGTGAACAAGTGACTCCTCTTACACTTCATTATCAAGCAGTATAATTTTATTTTCATCTGCTATAGCAAAACTAGATTTTACCCTAATAATCTATTATTCATTGTGGCTTTCTCTCCTCAAAGCTATGTTTGCCAAAGTTTGTACACACTATTCATAAACCACATTGTAGTTTGCACAATTATCGCTGCAACTAAAAAGGAGATTGTTATAACAGGATTAAAGACAATACAATAAATAACTAAATCAAGCATTTAGAAACCACATCATGCACATTAGCATAACTACTTATAATGTTACATGCCCCAGAGACACAGAATTGTGGAAACAGGCAAACAAAATCAATGGGCTTGAAACAATAAGTTGAGGTTCGTGTATATAGTTAAATCTCAATGAAACACCCTTATAAATGTATAAATGTGTAGGCTTGGTATACACGAAGGAGAGTGATGTTGAAACATAGATAATATATATGGAACATTTTCTGATCTACAGCAGTTCCTTTTTGTTTGGAAGAATACATCAAATTTCTATGGTTCTAAGTAACGAAAATCTTTCCACAACAGTTTTTTTGTATATCATTATTTATATATATATATATTATTATTATTATTATTTTTGTATTTATATTCTTTTATTGGGGTTTTTAGTAAAATACAGAAAAAATTATTGTGTCATGCTACAAGAATAACAGTCATAATGAAACATATACTAAATAATAAGTAAGTCATTAGATAATAAGACATAAACTTCAGAAACCTCCATTTTCAAGGAAACTTTAGCAAAGGGGTAACTACAGCATTGGTCACTCATGGACCATCTGAATAATTAGAAATATATCATATGGTAGTTACGATAGATACCACTCTTGGGCCATTTGATTAGCTTTAAATAATCAAATGTCTAGTTGGTTAATAACATATTGACACAGGGTAAAGTATTATAACATAGGATGAAATCTTATAGGTTAGCACATCAAACACAAATAGTAACGCTAAAGGCTAAACAAATTACAGTATAAACTGTATGTTGACTTAGTAAAAATAAAAAATAGAAGATAAAACAAAGATTTCTTGACTAAGTCAGCATCTGATAATGAGAGCCTTTCTTATGTAATATTTTGTGCAGATTGGTTTAAGTGGAGGAAGAGCTCCCTTTATATGAAGAGCAATGAGTAACATGTCTAAATCCAGTAAATATCCATAAAATCTGCCAACTTGGACTATAGAGTATGTGAATGATTTATCACAAATAGTAGAAGATCCTTAGGAACCTGCTTATGTGTGCATGGGTTAAACATATGCATAGGGAAAGTGATAGTGCTGGGGGTGAACAACAGGATTGCCAAGAGATGAGTTGTTACTTCTACTTAGAAGAGCTGTTAGCTTCTGTATCTAAGAAAATATAATCTTAAGTGCTCTACAGTGCCCCAGTGTATTGAGTTGGGTGTGGGGGTCTATACACTTGTTAGCCTGGGGATTGGCTAAATGTTTTTATAAGCGTGCTGAAATGCGAGTAACTTAGAAAAACATTTTCAACAACAATGCAGTTTTAATTCTCTTCCCTCTCTTTGACAACAACTCAACATAAGCTTAAAGGGACGGTCTAGTCAAAATTAAACTTTCATGATTCAGAACGGAAATGCAATTTTAAACAACTTTCCAGTTTACTTTTACCATCAAATTTGCTTTGTTTTCTTGGTTATTGTTTGTTGAAAGCTAAAACTAGGTAGGCACATATGCTAATTTATAAGCTTTTGAAGGTTGCTTCTTATTTTAGTGCTAGTTCATGTGCCATATAGATAACATTGTGCTAACTCCAGTGGATTTACCTAGGAGTCAGAGCACTGATTGGCTAAAATGCAAGTCTGTCAAAAGAACTGAAATAAGAGGACAGTCTGCAGAGGCTTAGATACAAGGTTATCACAGAGGTAAAAAAAATGTGCCCAGCCCCTTTTCTCTGCTACCTTCTTTACTGTCAAACCTTGTTTCAGCTCACTAAACAACTCGGTAGCATTTGTCCCTTCACACAGATTCCCCAGTCACTCTACACCCCTCCAAATTCTCTAAAATATTCTTCCCTTTAATGTGTTCCCAAAGGTCCATTTTATCTGCTGGAGTGTATTTAATTGTTTGCAAACAGCTTATTTATCTTTATTTGTTATTCAAAATAGCTATTTTTGCCTGTTGTATCCCCACTTATACTTAAAATATGAGTAACACGTGTTTTTTTTCTGTTGAAAAGCTATCGCCTAGATTACGAGTTTTTGTCGGTAAGGCTGTGCGGGGCTAACAAGCCTTTTTTTCTTACCGCTCACTTAAGCCAACGCTGGTATTACAGGTTTTCTGCAAGCCGGCGTTAGCCTCAGAAAAGTGAGCTCCACATCTCACTGTAATACCAGCGTTGCTTACGGTAGCGGTAAACTGGCTGAACATGCTCGTGCACGATTTCCCCATAGGAAACAATGGGGCTGAGCTGGCTAAAAAAAAACTAACATCTGCAAAAAAAGCAGCGTTCAGCTCCTAACGCAGCCCCATTGTTTCCTATGGGGAAATTAATTTTATGTCTGCACCTAACACCCTAACATGAACCCCGAGTCTAAACACCCCTAATCTTACACTTATTAACCCCTAATATGCCGCCCCGCTATTGCTGACACCTACATTATAATTATTAACCCCTAATCTGCCGCTCCGGACACCGCCGCCACCTACATTATACTTATGAACCCCTAATCTACTGCCCCCAACATCTCCGACACCTACATTATAGTTATTAACCCCTAATCTGCCGCCACCAACGTCGCCGCAACTATATTAAATTTATTAACGTCTAATCTGCCGCCGCCAACGTCGCCGCCACTATAATAAATTTATTAACCCCTAAACCTAAGTCTAACTCTAACCCTCCCTTAACTCAAATAAAATTTAAATACAGCTAAATAAATTTACTACAATTAAATAAATTATTCCTATTTAAAACTAAATACTTACCTATAAAATAAACCCTAAGATAGCTACAATATAACTAATAGTTACATTGTATCTAGCTTAGGATTTATATTTATTTTACAGACAACTTTGTATTTATTTTAACTAGGTACAATAGTTATTAAATAGTTATTAAATAGTTATTAACTATTTAATAACTTCCTAGTTAAAATAAATACAAATTTACCTGTAAAATTACACCTAACACTACACTATAAGTAAACTAATTACCTAAACTACCTACAATTAATTACAATTAAATTAAATAAACTAAATTACGAAAAAAAAATAAACACTAAATTACAGAAAATAAAAAAAGAATTACAAGAATTTTAAACTAATTACACCTAATCTAATCCCCCTAATAAAATAAAAAAGCCCCCCAAAAATATAAAATTCCCTACCCTATACTAAATTACAAATAGCCCATAAAAGGGCCTTTTGCGGGGCATTGCCCCAAAGTAATCAGCTCTTTCACCTGTAAAAAAAAATACAATACCCCCCAACATTAAAACCCACCACCCACACACCCAACCCTACTCTAAAACCCACCCAATCCCCCCTTAAAAAAAACTAACACTACCCCCTTGTGATATACCTTTAAGGTATATCACCTGTTTGGCCTCTAACCCTATAAAAGGCTTCCTGTTCCTGTATCTCATTGCCTGAATATTGAAGGACAAACACTGCTGTGCATTTGAGTTTCTTAATTGCTCTGATTGCTACTGCAGTAATTCAAACTTTCTGCTACAAGTTTTGTTGCTAATTTATATTTGTTATTTTGCAAGCAGTTTTCGCTACTTATCCTTTTTGTTTGCATTATTGGGTAAACCTCTTCAACAGCCTTTTCTCAGGAAACTTCCATTTGTACATTTACCGTTACGCTGACAGGAGTCAGCTGTTTGCAGAATCTCGCAGCAAGGACACAGTGTTGCAGGACCGGAAGTCAGTCACGCACATACCCGCTGCTGTGTAAATGCTGCAGACGCAGAGGAGGTCAGGTATCATAGTGTTTACCACTTCAAGCATCTTACTTTTCTTATTACTTGTGTTTATACAAAACCTTATATCATCTGTTACCAATACAAATACCGGAACTGATACTAAGACTGTTTACCTAAACTTTACCTCATCATTGCTCATTGCCGGATTCCTCTCAATACCTGTGAGCTTCTGTGGATGTATGTATTGATCGGGTGTGTGTGTGTGAAGACAGAAAGACTCAATCAGATTATACTTCATCATTTGTGTAAAGACTTTATACTGCTTCTATTACTAATTCAAACTAGCAACTCCTTGCTAAGCTACTCATATCAGAGTCAGCCCACGCTGAGAGACCCTTCTTAAAGCATAAAATCTGCTCTCGAATATCTGAAACTACTTAACATAAAAACTAGCTCACCGTGTTGTTACTTAGAGTAATCAGTGACTCCTGGGTAACATTCACAAAAGAGCAACAAAAACTTATTTTTGTAGCAATTATAACGTATTTGTTACATAATATTCAGGCCAAATAAACATTAGTATCTGGTTATTTAACCATGGATCCTAATGAAATCAAAAAGGAATTTAATAATGTGTACCAGAAGTTAGATTTCTTAGCTCATGCATTAAATGAAGTTAAAGCTGAAAACACAGCAATCAGAACCTTGATAAAGGATTCATTAACCCCTAAGGAACCACAGCTTCCTGAGCCACACATACAAACACCTACACCTTTCTCAGGGAAAAGGTCAGAGTTCCGTGACTTTAAAAATGCATGCTTCCTTTTATTTTCTATGAAACCACGTACCTATCCTACAGATAGAATCAGAGTCTGCACAACTATCTCTTATTTGATTGGTGAACCGCGGACTTGGGCTAATAGATTTTTTGAGAACAATGACCCAATATTAGATTCACTTCAAGAATTCTTTTCTGCTTTAGCTAGTTTATACGAGGACTTAAACAGTCAGCTAAATGCAGAGACAAAATTAAGAGCTCTCAAACAAGGGAAAAGAACAGTGGAAGAATACACCACTGACTTCCAAATGTGGGCTTCTGAATCTCTTTGGAATGAGATCAGCCTGAAAAATCAATTTAGGTTGGGACTCTCAGAGACTCTGAAGGACGAGCTATCTCGTCTGGAAATGCCTGAGACACTTGCATCATTAATTAAACTCAGTACTACACTTGATCGCAGACTAAGAGAAAGAAAGGCAGAAAAGAGTTACTATGATCCTACCCCCAGACGCATGACTCAAACTACCCAAGGTCACGATAGAAACCAATCCACACCCATGGAAATAGGTACTATCAAAGGACCATTATCTGCAGAGGAAAAGACCAGGAGGAGACTGGCGAATCTTTGCCTCTACTGTGCACACAAAGAGCACACAGTATCCTCATGTCCCCTATTAGCCAAACAAAAGAAGGGTAAGATTAAGACCACTATATTTGTGTGTAATACCAAAACATCTACTCCAAACCAACTCACTTTATCCATTTCTTTACAGTGGGATCAAACACATACCCAGACTGATGCCTTAATAGATTCCGGAGCATCTGGGATATATATAGATGCTGACTATGTATATAGAAATAAAATTCCTGTTGTGTGTAAAAAGCAACCAGTCTTTGTCAAATTAATTGATGGTTCTTTAATACAAAAAGGGCCTATAACCCATCACACCATTCCTTTACTTACCACAACACTAGATGGACATACAGAATATTTAGTCTATGATATAATTCCTATTGATAGACATGAAATAATTCTAGGGTACTCATGGTTGAATACACATAATCCAAACATAGATTGGTCACATAATTCCATTCTCCTAAATTCGGATTACTGTACTAAAACTTGTTATCCACATTGTTCAATATCCAGCCTGGAGACTGGTTTACCATTGGCGTATTCTGATTTGGTAGATGTGTTCGATCTCAAAGAAGCGGACAGTTTACCACCTCATAGGCCCTTCGACTGTCCAATAGATATAATTCCTGGTTCACAAATTCCATATGGGAAAATCTACCCATTATCTCAAACAGAACTCGAACACCTACGCACATATCTAGATGATAACCTCAAAAAAGGCTTTATTTCACATTCCACATCACCAGCAGCAGCTGGAATCTTTTTTGTAAAAAATAAGGACCACTCACTACGACCCATAATAGATTATAGAGGCCTCAACGCTATTACCATAAAAAATCGTTACCCACTACCCTTGATACCAGAATTGATAGAAAGATTGACAAATGCAACAATTTATACCAAACTAGACCTTAAAGGTGCTTATAACTTAATTCGCATCAAAAAAGGGGATGAATGGAAAACAGCTTTCAGGACACGCTATGGCTTATTCCAATACAACGTGATGCCATTTGGTTTAACTAACGCCCCTGCGACTTTTCAATATTTTATTAATGAAATATTTCACGATCTCATAGACATATGCGTCATCATCTATCTAGATGATATTCTGGTATATTCCAAATCCCTTAAAGAACATGAAAAACATGTAAGATGGGTCCTGACACGGCTACGAGAGCACCGACTGTTTGCAAAGATGGAAAAATGTAATTTCCATGTTCAACAAATAAAATTTCTTGGATATATCATTTCACCTAATACAATTCAAATGGACCCAGACAAGATCATTGCAATAACTAATTGGCCACAACCTAAAACCCTGAGAGCACTCCAGAGGTTTCTGGGATTCTCCAATTTTTACAGAAAATTTATAAATAAATTTTCAGACATTGTGAAGCCACTCACATTACTTACCAGAAAGAACTGTAACTACAAATGGAATGACGAGGCTCAAAAAGCATTTCTTACTCTAAAACATTTATTCACAGTAGCACCTGTGTTAACCCTGCCTGATTATACTTCACAGTTCATCCTAGAAGTAGATGCTTCTAATTATGGACTAGGAGCTGTCTTATCCCAGAAGGATAAAACTACTCAGGAATTACATCCAATAGAGTACTACTCCAGATCTTTACTCCCAGCTGAACTAAACTACAATGTGGGAGATAAAGAACTTCTAGCGATTAAAGCTGCTTTGGAGCATTGGAGGCACCTTCTGGAAGGATCTCCAGAACCTTTCCTAATATACACTGACCATAAGAACTTAGAATACTTGCGGAAAAACAAGACTCTCTCGGCCCGACAAGTTCGCTGGTCTTTATTCTTAGACCGTTTCATTTTTTTAATCACCTATCGACCTGGAAACAGTAATACTAAAGCTGATGCATTATCTCGAATACCTAATGTCAATTCGAGTCTGGATACCCTCAATCCGATTATTCCTCAAGAAAAATTCTTGGGATCCCTAACCTCTCTTGAAAGTGAGATACTATCTGAAACTCTTAAAGAGACAGAGTTACCAAGTGACTGTGAGAAAGACGAAGCCACCGGACTTTACCTTCACAACAAGAAAATCTATGTTCCCAAAACACTCAGAGATGTCATTTTACATCATCATCATGACAATGTATTAGCAGGACATAAAGGCATACAAAAGACCACAGAGCTAATTAAACGCTACTTCTGGTGGCCTCAAATGGAACTTTCTATTATCTCCTATATAAAAAAATGTGATATATGTGTAAGAAACAAAGTTATACACAAAAAAACAATTGGCTATCTCTCACCACTACCAATACCGTCTATGCCATGGTCCACCATCTCCATGGATTTCATAGTAGATCTACCCTCATCTCAACACTTTACCACAATATTAGTAGTTGTTGACCACTTAACAAAGCTTGCACATTTCATCCCTCTCAAGAATCTACCCACTGCTATGACTACAGCTAGAGTATTCCTGAAACACATAGTACGCTTACATGGCATTCCCACTACCATCATTTCTGATCGGGGTACACAGTTTACCTCAGCTCTCTGGAAATCACTTTGTAAACTTCTACAAATAGAGACTAGGTATTCAACTTCATTCCACCCTCAAACCAACGGGTTGACTGAACGCCTAAATCAGACTTTGGAGCAGTTCCTAAGATGTTACATAACCCACTTACAGGACGATTGGATTGAATACCTACCTATGGCAGAATTCTCTTATAACAATTCAATATCAACATCCACGAAAATGACTCCATTCTTTGCCACTTACGGATATAATCCATCCACTATAGCCATTTCGCATGCCCCGGTCTCTTGTCCAAGTGTTACTTATTTCACCTCTACATTAAAAGATAGACTGGAGATACTCAAACTACATTTAAGTGAGGCTAAAGATCGTTAGAAAAAATATTATGATTATCATCATTCACCAACACCTCCCTACAAAATAGGTGACTTAGTGCTACTCTCTACCAAACATCTTAAGCTTCAGCTCCCCAGCAAGAAATTAGCTAATCAATATATAGGACCATACCGTATTATTTCCATAGTGAATCCAAATGCTGTAAAATTGAAATTACCCATTGATTGTAGGTTGCACCCTGTATTCCACGTCTCCCTACTGAAACCTTATGATTGCCTTCATCAATCATCTCCTCTCCCTCCTGTTTTGCTTCAGGATGGTCCAGAGTATGAGGTGGAGCGAATTCTTGACTCCAGGGTAAGGAGACGTACTCTCCAGTATTTGGTTAAGTGGAAAGGTTATGGTATGGAGGAAAATTCCTGGGTTTCTCACTTGGACGTTCATGCTCCTTCGCTTCGTTCTGCATTCCACAGACGTTACCCCAATAAACCTTCCTGATTTCACCTGGGGGGCCTTGGGGAAGGGGGTATGTGATATACCTTTAAGGTATATCACCTGTTTGGCCTCTAACCCTATAAAAGGCTTCCTGTTCCTGTATCTCATTGCCTGAATATTGAAGGACAAACACTGCTGTGCATCTGAGTTTCTTAATTGCTCTGATTGCTACTGCAGTAATTCAAACTTTCTGCTACAAGTTTTGTTGCTAATTTATATTTGTTATTTTGCAAGCAGTTTTCGCTACTTATCCTTTTTGTTTGCATTATTGGGTAAACCTCTTCAACAGCCTTTTCTCAGGAAACTTCCATTTGTACATTTACCGTTACGCTGACAGGAGTCAGCTGTTTGCAGAATCTCGCAGCAAGGACACAGTGTTGCAGGACCGGAAGTCAGTCACGCACATACCCGCTGCTGTGTAAACGCTGCAGACGCCGAGGAGGTCAGGTATCATAGTGTTTACCACTTCAAGCATCTTACTTTTCTTATTACTTGTGTTTATACAAAACCTTATATCATCTGTTACCAATACAAATACCGGAACTGATACTAAGACTGTTTACCTAAACTTTACCTCATCATTGCTCATTGCCGGATTCCTCTCAATACCTGTGAGCTTCTGTGGATGTATGTATTGATCGGGTGTGTGTGTGTGAAGACAGAAAGACTCAATCAGATTATACTTCATCATTTGTGTAAAGACTTTATACTGCTTCTATTACTAATTCAAACTAGCAACTCCTTGCTAAGCTACTCATATCAGAGTCAGCCCACGCTGAGAGACCCTTCTTAAAGCATAAAATCTGCTCTCGAATATCTGAAACTACTTAACATAAAAACTAGCTCACCGTGTTGTTACTTAGAGTAATCAGTGACTCCTGGGTAACATTCACAAAAGAGCAACAAAAACTTATTTTTGTAGCAATTATAACGTATTTGTTACACCCCTTGAAGATCACCCTACCTTGACCCGTCTTCACCCAGCCGGGCACAAGTGGACGTCCAGAGGGTCCGAAGTCTTCATCCTATCTGGCCAAAAGAGGACATCCAGACCGGCAGAAGGCTTCATCCAGGCGGCATCTTCTATCTTCATCCTTCCAGAGCGGAGCGGGTCCATCTTCAAGACATCTGATGCAGAGCATCCTCTTCATCTGACGGCCGACGACTGAATGACTGGTCCTTTAAGTGACATCATCCAAGATGGCATTCCTTGAATTCCAATTGGCTGATAGAATCCTATCAGCCAATCAGAATTAAGGTAGGAAAAATCCTATTGGCTGATGCAATCAGCCATTAGGATTGACCTTGCATTCTATTGGCTGATTGGAACAGCCAATAGAATGCGAGCTCAATCCTATTGGCTGATTGGATCAGCCAATCGGATTGAACTTCAATCCTATTGGCTGATTGCATCAGCCAATAGGATTTTTCCTACCTTAATTCCAATTGGCTGATAGGATTCTATCAGCTAATCGGAATTCAAGGGACGCCATCTTGGATCTTGTTTTTTTTTTACAGGTGAAAGAGCTGATTAACACAAAGGGCCAAGCCGCTGCAGATGCGGTAGTTCCGGCAGGATCCGTGAGCAGGGGCGGAATGATCTAGGTAGAGGGCAGGTCACAAGGGGTGCTTGCTGTATGTAAACGGCCGGTGTAGCCGAAAAATAAGTACAAAAATACAAGGAGCACAGCAGCACTGTTGCAAAGGAATCACAGGGCAAAACAAAGTAAAACAAAGTTTACCTTTATTGACACGTGTTTAAAAAGTACACAACACCAAACTCCCTGACTAGTTTCGTGCTCAGTTGAGCACTTAATCATAGGGTAAGTTTGCTAGGTGTCAACACACCCTATTTAAAGGGGTAGATACACCTGTAAGTGATTAGATTAAATTACAATCCAACATACTATTATAAAAATATATATACATATGAATATGTATAAATCTATCTATCACACAAAAAAACAAAATCTGTTCAAAATTGCATACACAATGTTAGTGAAAAAAATGTAATGAGATAAAGATTCAATAATGTATTAACCTCTGATAGTGTTACTGAAGCTGTACACATAAATAAACAAGCTTGTGTTATTATAATAAGTTTAGTACCGTGCCATATACAATTAATAACACATATCAAAAGGATCTACATATGTATATGTGTAAAGTTGAAATATCATAAAAATAAACACATAATTTGACACCATAAAATAGGGGAAAAAGAAACTACAGTATTCCCCAAATGTCAATGTATTAAAGATAGTATATTCTCCTTGGTGTTAGACAAACCACCCTTAGAATAACCTTTTTATAAGGGAACTGATATAATGTTTTAATAAACAAATAAATAAAACATCAATTATAAATAACATTATATAACGTTCATCTCCATCAAAGAGAATACATATGCAGAAATTTCCAAAAAATTATTTTCTATGTTCAAAAAGGATACCTACTTACACCATATACTTTATCACTGCAAAACTTATTTATGTTATCGTAATGTACATTTTCTGGACCAGACTAAAATGACCATGATTTACGATCAACAAAAGAATTACTCAACAAAGTAACTCATGTCCCATTCACGATTCAGACCCAGGGGCGTGATGGTTCTGAGTTTATAAATCCAATATAATTCTTGTTTTTGCAATAATTTGCACCTATCACCTCCCCTGGGTGGGAACATGATGCGATCGATCACTTGAACTTTCATATTGAAAACATTAGTCATATGCACTAAATTAAAGTGCCTTGCCACTGCAGATTCTTTCACATATTCCCTGGTGTCCCTTACATGCTCTCTTATCCGGAACCTTAGTTCTCTGGTCGTTTGGCCAGTGTACAGTAAATTACAATGCTTGCACTCAAGTAGATATACAATAAATGTGGTTCTGCAATTTGCATAGAACTTATGTGAAAATTCATCACCAGTTTGTGTACTCTTAAAACCATTACCTACACATATAAAACTACAAGTGACACAAGGGCCAACACCGCACTTATAAGTCCCTTTCCTTCTAATCCAGTCACTTCTATCCTGACCTTCAGAACAAATAAGACTAGGAGACAATCTAGAAGACAATGTAGGAGGTTTTTTCGGCACAAATTTACAATTTCCAGTAAGGGATCTCAGGACCTCATCCTCATTGAATAAGTGAAGATTTTTCTTCAGAATGGAGCAAATTTGATTATATTGGCTCGAATATTCCGTAGAAAAAACCACTGTTTCTTGTATTACAGCATCACATCTAACCGATCCCTGGACCAACTCATGTTGTGATTTGGACCTCACCTCAATGTAACTCTGATTGAATAATGATTCATTATATCCCCTCAACTTGAGTCGCTCAATTAATGCCATTGCTTGTTCATCAAATAAAACGTCTGAATTAGTATTTCTGCATAACCGCATTAGCTGACCTCTTGGAATTGAACGCACCAAGTCAGGAGGATGACAGGATTTTGCATGTAGTATAGTATTACCTGCGGTTATCTTGCGATATGTGTCACTTATAACTATTCCATGTTCCTCATCTCCCCTCAAAGTTAAATCCAGGAAATTAGCTACTGTTCCATAGGTGTCACCTACAAAGCTAAGATTGAATTCATTTTGACTTAAATAGGCAAGAAAGCCATTATAGTCAAAGGGTTCTTTGATCACAAATATCAGATCATCTATAAAACGCATAAAAAAGATGATCTGATCTTTGAATGGGTTTTCATGGCAGTACAAATACCTATCCTCCCAGAATCCTACATACAAATTTGTGAACGAGGGGGCAATAAAGGTAAACTTTGTTTTACTTTGTTTTGCACTGTGATTCCTTTGCAACAGTGCTGCTGTGCTCCTTGTATTTTTGAAAGAGCTGATTACTTTGGGGCAATGCCCCGCAAAGGCCCTTTTAAGGGCTATTTGTAATTTAGTATAGGGTAGGGAATTTTATTATTTTGGGGGGCTTTTTTATTTTATTAGGGGGACTAGATTAGGTATAATTAGTTTAAAATTCTTGTAATTCTTTTTTTATTTTCTGTAATTTAGCGTTTTTTTTCTCGTAATTTAGTTTATTTAATTTAATTGTAATTAATTGTAGGTAGTTTAAGTAATTAGTTTAATTATAGTGTAGTGTTAGGTGTAATTGTAACTTAGGTTAGGGTTTATTTTACAGGTAAATTTGTATTTATTTTAACTAGGAAGCTATTAAATAGTTAAAAACTATTTACGAACTATTGTACCTAGTTAAAATAAATACAAAGTTGCCTGTAAAATAAATATAAATCCAAAGCTAGCTACAATGTAACTATTAGTTATATTGTAGCTATCTTAGGGTTTATTTTATAGGTAAGTATTTAGTTATAAATAGGATTAATTTATTTAATTGTAGTAATTTAATTTTGTTTTATTTAAATTATATTTAAGTTGGGGGGGTTAGGGTTAGATTTAGGGGTTAATAAATTTAATATAGTTGCGGCAACGTTGAGGTCGGCAGATTAGGGGTTAATAAATGTAGGTAGGTGTCGGCGATGTTAGGGACGACAGATTAGGGGTTAATAAAATGTAACTAGTGTTTGCGAGGCGGGAGTGCGGCGGTTTAGGGGTTAATAAATTTATTAAAGTGGCAGCGATGTCCGGTCGGCAGATTAGGGGTTAAACATTTTAGTTAAGTGTTTCCGATGTGGGGGGGGGGGGCCTTGGTTTAGGGGTTAATAGGTAGTTTATGGGTGTTAGTGTACATTTTAGCACTTTAGTTAAGAGTTTTATGTTACGGCGTTAGCCCATAAAACTCTTAACTACTGACTTTTATATGTGGTAGGAGTCTTGCCAGGAGAGGGTCTACCGCTCACTTTTTCAGGCGATCGTAATACCGGCGTTAGGCAAATCCGATTAAAAAGATAGGATACGCAATTGACGTAAGGGGATTTGCGGTAAGCTAAAATGGTGGAAAAAAAGTGAGCGGTAGACCCTCTCCTGCCTGACTCGTAATACCAGCGGGCATTAAAAAGCAGCGTTGGGACCCCTCAACGCTGCTTTTTAAGGCTAACGCAAGACTCACAATCTAGGTGTTGGTAAATAAGAGACAATAGCACTGATTAATCTCCCAGTGGGGAGTATAAGGAACAGAGAGATTGTGTATGTGAAATAGCTGCTTGTGTTTATTCAACCCCCCAGCCATAATTAGTATTCTTTACCTAACATAAATAACATTAGCATATCTGCTTAACTTGACACATTGTTATGGGCATGTCCTAGGACCTAGGTTATAATTTTTTTGGAGAAAAAAACTGCTATTTCAAATACAGAAATATATATATGAAGGAACAATTACCCATACATTATTTAATATTGCAGTAATAGGAAGTCATTTGGAAATGTTATAGTACAGTGTCCCTGTTTTTTTACATGTCTTAAAGTCCTTTGTTATTTTGTTTCAGTTTCCTTAGTTTATAAAGCATCTTTTATATCACATGGAACATAACAAACCTTTATATAACTTCTTACAGAAATTAGTAATAGTATTTGTTATAAAATCTGCCCATTTGTTCATTACAATAATCTTCAAGCTTAGTATTCACCTGTTAAAACTACAGAAGTCAGATGAAGATTATATTACATTTATATAAACTGGATATCGGGTGCATATTGTGCTAACCTACTGTCAGCAGGTACAGAGCATGAAACATTGGAGTCATATATATTAATTCTGCATGACCGACAGAAATGGAAAATATAGCAATCACAATATGAAGATGACATCAACTCTTTTTGTATGTGTGTGCATATATCAACAAATAAATACTTAAAATTGCACAAGGCAAATCATTCCTAACAAACAATCTGAAAAATGTGTTTTTAAGAATATTTATTTGCTGCACTATTCAGTATTCATTTAATTTAAAACAAAACAAATATTGAATATTAAGTAACATTTGCATTCATTTTAGTTAAAAAGGAATGTTCCTTTGCTGCAGGTGAAAAAGTGTCACCTGTAGTTTTATACTTATCTATAGTGCACTGGGGAGCCGCAATAATCTGTATCTTTCTTTATAGAGCCCAGGGCTGTCCGAATAGGAGGCTTAGGGGCCGATTTATTATGATGCGGCCGCTTATGATCTCCGACTCACCTCCTCTCTTGTTGCCTCCTCACATTCCCGTTTACAAGACTTTTCCAGACTGGCTCCCATCTTATAGAACTCTCTGCCTCGCTCCACAAGACTCTCCCCTAGTTTTGAAAGCTTCAAGCGCTCCCTGGAGACTCTACTGTTCAGGAATGCATACAACCTACACTAACCTTCCTATCTCCACTGCTATCCCCTTAAACCTTAAATAACATGTAAGTCTATGAGCCCAGCTGTTTGTAGTTTACATTCATAAGAGCCGACAACAACAGTGCAACTCTCGGCAGGACCCTCTACCCACTTGCCCCCTGTAAATGTAATTTTGTATACCACCTATGTCATAGAGCTGCATAATCTGTTGGCACTCTACAAATACCTGATAATAATAATAATAATAATAACTTTCCAATTTACTTTATTTTCCAATTTGCTTTGTTCTTTAGGTATCTTTTGTTGAAGATTCCTCGTACCTAGTAAGGCTTTGTTTGTTATTTTTCGTAATTTAGAGTTTGTTTTTTTGTAATTTAGTTAGTATTTATTTTTTGTTATTAGATACGTTTTGTAATTATTAGAGTAGTGTTAGAATTTTTTTATTGGTAGTTTAGTTTTATTTAATTGGTAGTTAGTTTAATTTTAGTTTAATAATTATAATAGTTTTAATTTGACAGATAAGTTTTGATTTAATTTAAGCTAAGGAAATTGTCATTTTAATATAAAATTAAGGGGGGTGTTAGGTTTAGGGGTTGCTAGTTTATTTTAGTATATTTTGTTGTGGGGGGCTTGCGGTTTAGGGGTTAATTGGTTTATTATAGCGGCGGTGTTGGCGGACAGCATATTAGGGTTTAATAATATTTAAATAGTGTTTGAGATGTGGGAGGTCGGCGGTTTAGGGGTTAATAAGTTTATTATAGTGGCGACAATGTCGGGGAGCATCAGAATAGGGGTTAATAAAAAAATTTAGTGGCGGCGATGTCAGGAGCGGCATATTAGGGGTTAATTAATTCATTATAGTGTTTGCAATGTGGGAGGGCCTCGGTTTAGGGGCTAATAGGTAGTTTATGGGTGTTAGTGTACTTTGTAACACATTATTTATGACTTTTATGCTTTGTTTTGTAAAACTCATAACTACTGACTTTAGATGGCGGTACGGATCTTGTCGTTTTAGGCTGTAAAGCTCACTTTTTAGCCAGAACGCAAAACTCGTAATACCGGCGCTTTGGGAATCCCATGAAAAAACGTAATTTTTACGTGTGCAGTACTGACGTTGCGTTACAAGCTAAAAGATGTGTGGTACACCTATACCGACAAGACTTGAAATAGCTGCGGTGCTGTTTTAACGCTGAAAATGCCATATTTTCAGCGTTACGAGCCGCAACGCAAAACTTGTAATCTAGGTGATAGTGTATCAAGACATCATTGTATATACCACCACAAAAAATGTGCTTTTCAATTACCCCACTTGAACAGATACCTCCCATACAGGGATACAATAGAATAGTAAAGCTTAGACAAAGAGAAACTTATTGGGTCTATACGTTCAAATCGTTGGCCCCAGCAGGCCTTATGAAAATCTAGATATGGCAGCCTTTAATTGAATAAACTATCATTGTGAGCTTGTTTTGAAGTAACTCTGTCAAAATGTAATAGAACATGCAACATGTTTAGATATAGGCACATTAGTCATTCAATACTGTTAGAAGTCTCAATATAAAATATAGGATCACTATAATAGACATTAAAATATGTCACTTAGTCCATATAGGAGATATTCCAAAATACTAAAATTTCATTAGAATTAAGATTAACTTTAAGGACACATATCAAGTGTAATCAAAATATTATATATGCCAACAACTTACAAACATAATTTATGAATATCATTAGTCACTAACGGCTAGATTTAGAGTTTTGTCGGTAACGACCCGCGTATCTAACGCTGGCTTTTTTCTGGCCGCACCTTTAAAATAACTCTGGTATTGAGAGTCCACAGAATGGCTGCGTTAGGCTCCAAAAAAGGAGCGTATAGCATATTTAACGCAACTTCAACTCTCGATACCAGAGTTGCTTACGGACGCGGCCAGCCTCAAAAACGTGCTCGTGCACGATTCCACCATAGGAAACAATGGGGCTGTTTGAGCTGAAAAAAAACCTAACACCTGCAAAAAAGCCGCGTTCAGCTCCTAACGCAGCCCCATTGTTTCCTATGGGGAAACACTTCCTACGTCTGCACCTAACACTCTAACATGTACCCCGAGTCTAAACACCCCTAACCTTACACTTATTAACCCCTAATCTGCCGCCCCCGCTATCGCTGACCCCTGCATATTATTATTAACCCCTAATCTGCTGCTCCGTAAAAACCGCCGCTACTTACATTATCCCTATGTACCCCTAATCTGCTGCCCTAACATCGCCGACCCCTATATTATATTTATTAACCCCTAATCTGCCCCCCACAACGTCGCCTCCACCTGCCTACACTTATTAACCCCTAATCTGCCGACCGGACCGCACCGCTATTATAATAAAGTTATTAACCCCTAATCCGCCTCACTAACCCTAAAATAAATAGTATTAACCCCTAATCTGCCTAGCGGACCGCACCGCTATTATTATAAAGTTATTAACTCCTAATCCGCCTCACTAACCCTATAAGAAATAGTATTAACCCCTAATCTGCCCTCCCTAACATCGCCGACACCTAACTTCAATTATTAACCCCTAATCTGCCGACTGGAGCTCACCGCTATTCTAATAAATGTATTAACCCCTAAAGCTAAGTCTAACCCTAACACTAACACCCCCCTAAATTAAATATAATTTTAATCTAACGAAATTAATTAACTCTTATTAAATAAATTATTCCTATTTAAAGCTAAATACTTACCTGTAAAATAAATCCTAATATAGCTACAATATAAATTACAATTATATTATAGCTATTTTAGGATTAATATTTATTTTACAGGTAACTTTGTATTTATTTTAACCAGGTACAATAGCTATTAAATAGTTAAGAACTATTTAATAGCTAAAATAGTTAAAATAATTACAAAATTACCTGTAAAATAAATCCTAACCTAAGTTACAATTAAACCTAACACTACACTATCAATAAATTAATTAAATAAAATACCTATAATTATCTACAATTAAACCTAACACTACACTATCAATAAATACATTAAATACAATTCCTACAAATAAATACAATGAAATAAACTAACTAAAGTACAAAAAATAAAAAAGAACTAAGTTACAAAAAATAAAAAAATATTTACAAACATTAGAAATATATTACAACAATTTTAAACTATTTACACCTACTCTAAGCCCCCTAATAAAATAACAAAGACCCCCAAAATAAAAAAATGCCCTACAGTATTCTAAATTACTAAAGTTCAAAGCTCTTTTACCTTACCAGCCCTGAACAGGGCCCTTTGCGGGGCATGCCCCAAGAAGTTCAGCTCTTTTGCCTGTAAAAAAAACATACAATACCCCCCCCAACATTACAACCCACCACCCACATACCCCTAATCTAACCCAAACCCCCCTTAAATAAACCTAACACTAAGCCCCTGAAGATCTCCCTACCTTGAGTCGTCTTCACCCAGCCGAGCCAAATTCTTCATCCAAGCGGAGCAAGAAGAGGTCCTCCATCCGGTAGAAGTCTTCATCCAAGCGGGGCAGAAGAGGTCTTCCATCTGATTGAAGTCTTCATCCAAGAGGCAACTTCTATCCTCATCCATCCGGAGCGGAGCGGCAGCATCCTGAAGACCTTCGACGCGGAACATCCATCCTGGCCGACGACTGAACGACGAATGACGGTTCCTTTAAAAGACGTCATCCAAGATGGCGCCCCTCGAATTCCGATTGGCTGATAGGATTCTATCAGCCAATCGGAATTAAGGTAGGAATATTCTGATTGGCTGATGGAATCAGCCAATCAGAATCAAGTTCAATCCGATTGGCTGATCCAATCAGCCAATCAGATTGAGCTCGCATTCTATTGGCTGATCGGAACTGATCGGAATTCCATCAGCCAATCAGAATATTCCTACCTTAATTCCGATTGGCTTAATTCCGATAGAATCCTATCAGCCAATTGGAATTCGAGGGACGGCATCTTGGATGACGTCATTTAAAGGAACCGTCATTCGTCGTTCAGTCGTCGGCCAGGATGGATGTTCCGCGTCGGAGGTCTTCAGGATGCTGCCGCTCCGCTCCGGATGGATGACGATAGAAGATGCCTCTTGGATGAAGACTTCAATCGGATGGAAGACCTCTTCTGCCCCGCTTGGATGAAGAATTCTACCGGATGGAGGACCTCTTCTTGCTCCGCTTGGATGAAGAATTTGGCTCGGCTGGGTGAAGACGACTCAAGGTAGGGAGATCTTCAGGGGCTTAGTGTTAGGTTTATTTAAGGGGGGTTTGGGTTAAATTAGGGGTATGTGGGTGGTGGGTTGTAATGTTGGGGGGGGTATTGTATGTTTTTTTTTACAGGCAAAAGAGCTGAACTTCTTGGGGCATGCCCCGCAAAGGGCCCTGTTCAGGGCTGGTAAGGTAAAAGAGCTTTGAACTTTAGTAATTTAGAATAGGGTAGGGATTTTTTTATTTTGGGGGGCTTTGTTATTTTATTAGGGGGCTTAGAGTAGGTATAATTAGTTTAAAATTGTTGTAATATATTTCTAATGTTTGTAAATATTTTTTTTATTTTTTGTAACTTAGTTCTTTTTTATTTTTTGTACTTTAGTTAGTTTATTTCATTGTATTTATTTGTAGGAATTGTATTTAATTTATTTATTGATAGTGTAGTGTTAGGTTTAATTGTAGATAATTATAGGTATTTTATTTAATTAATTTATTGATAGTGTAGTGTTAGGTTTAATTGTAACTTAGGTTAGGATTTATTTTACAGGTAAATTTGTAATTATTTTAACTATTTTAGCTATTAAATAGTTCTTAACTATTTAATAGCTATTGTACCTGGTTAAAATAAATACAAAGTTACCTGTAAAATAAATATTAATCATAAAATAGCTATAATATAAATATAATTTATATTGTAGCTATATTAGGATTTATTTTACAGGTAAGTATTTAGCTTTAAATAGGAATAATTTATTTAATAAGAGTTAATTTAGGGGGGTGTTAGTGTTCGGGTTAGATTTAGCTTTAGGGGTTAATACATTTATTAGAATAGCGGTGAGCTCCAGTCAGCAGATTAGGGGTTAATAATTGAAGTTAGGTGTTGGCGATGTTAGGGAGGGCAGATTAGGGGTTAATACTATTTATTATAGGGTTAGTGAGGCGGATTAGGGGTTAATAACTTTATTATAGTAGCGGTGCGGTCCGCTCGGCAGATTAGGGGTTAATAAGTGTAGGCAGGTGGAGGCTACGTTGAGGGGGGCAGATTAGGGGTTAATAAATATAATATAGGGGTCGGCGGTGTTAGGGGCAGCAGATTAGGGGTACATAGCTATAATGTAGGTGGCGGCTCTTTGCGGTCGGCAGATTAGGGGTTAATTATTGTAGGTAGCTGGCTGCGACATTGTGGGGGGCAGGTTAGGGGTTAATAAATATAATATAGGGGTCGGCGGTGTTAGGGGCAGCAGATTAGGGGTACATAACTATAACGTAGGTGGCGGTCGGCAGATTAGGGGTTAAAAAATTTTAATCAAGTGTCGGCGATGTGGGGGGACCTCGGTTTAGGGGTACATAGGTAGTTTATGGGTGTTAGTGTACTTTAGAGCACAGTAGTTAAGAGCTTTATAAACCGGCGTTAGCCCAGAAAGCTCTTAACTACTGACTTTTTTCTGCGGCTGGAGTTTTGTCGTTAGATGTCTAACGCTCACTTCAGCCACGACTCTAAATACCGGAGTTAGAAAGATCCCATTGAAAAGATAGGATACGCAATTGACGTAAGGGGATCTGTGGTATGGAAAAGTCGTGGCTGAAAAGTGAGCGTTAGACCCTTTTTTGAATGACTCCAAATACCGGCGGTAGCCTAAAACCAGCGTTAGGAGCCTCTAACGCTGGTTTTCACGGCTACCGCCAAACTCCAAATCTAGGCCTAAGTTACCACTTACACTTTTACTTTTACTACAGTTTTTTAGCCTATTTAATCAGGTTTCAGTGAGGCTACCTAACTCACAATTGTGTGAGTAATTGGGTGAGTTGAGAAACCGTGTTATATTTAGTATTTGTCACATATCACTGTTAGCATTGCTTTGCTGTGGCATATGAACTTAGGATATACTGCCTGGCTTCCTTTATCACTGATTTTGGAGTGTTGAATCCCATACAATTAACACGTCAGAGAAACTGTCACAGAAACAACGTGTTGAATATTCTGACGTTTGAATCAGCTGGGAGGATCCAGAAGGAGGTGGGCTAGTGATACGTCAGACGCCGAAGCAAGCAACATAGTTGTATACAACTGATGTGAATGGTACATGTTTATATCTTGTAAGTAGCACTCTTGAAAGGGGCTATATAATAAATTTAATTTATTGTCTACACTTAGATGCGTGTTTTGCGCTTCTCTGTTCTTTTCGTTTGTACAGTGATTTTTGGAATAGTCTGTGATGGGACTTTATCTGGAGGAGCTGCATTTCTGATCACGCTGACTTTTTTGGACTTACAAACTGTCCTGCTTGAACATTAAGTAAACGTATATTTATGATATAGCTATATGAGAGTTGTCTTTTTGTACCACTTACATATCACATATCACAATAGCTATGTTATGGTGATAACTGTCACAGTTATCACCATCACATATCACAATACCTATTGTTGTTCCAGTAATAATTACATTAATATTTGTATCACATATATATGAGCACCACAATTACATAATTATAAGTAGTTCACATAATTATTTCACCCCTAATAATATTATAACACTCAAATATGTATAGGATCGTATAATAATTTTGTTCCAGACATTCATTATTACTTCACTATAGATTTATTACACCTAGTTCTAACGTGATACCACCATTTTTCACTACACATATTTATTGGTATCTTATTTTAAAATTATAACACATTCCCTTCAATGTTGTGATTATTTCTTACGACTATTAGAATATAATATAAAAACCCTAATTAGGTATATCTCAGTTTATTTAGAGTTAATTGTCAATCGCCCATTGGACTGGACATCCGAGTTTACACACTAGATAACAGTATAGAGAGAGTGGTTAATTATCACACACAAACACTCGATCATAAGATACACTCAGCAACATGCAATTCCTGACATAACATCATATAAGTATAGCTGCTCATTCATCACTCAAAGGACACGTCACCAGTGACATTACACTACATACGCCCACCAACTATGTTCAACCACTTCACTAACACGTCACTAGTGATGCGATATCACTCACTATTAGATTCACACCTGGTACATTTAGAGTGAGGAAAGGAGCATCGGTATTGGACATCACAGATCGCAATTAAATTATAATATTTATTTATATAGAGGGGCACATTCAGTAAGGACCATAAGATCCAAATCTAAAACATATTTAATGACAGATTTACTTTAAGGGATACGCTACATTAAATACTGTTCACTAAAAATAAGCATTTTTATATATGTATATATACTAGATCTATATACCGACAAGGTGTAAGTCATACATGTTTTAGATGTAGAGGGATGTTTCAGATAATAAGTACAAATAATAATCAACAGCTGAATTTGAAACAATTGTTACGCTAGTGGGTGTGAACAAATTGACCACCCTGATAGGTTGGGATGGTGTTTTTAAGACTGTGCTTGTTATCTTGAAGACATATGCTCGAAGATAAAGCGAGTGTTCACTAATAAATGCGTCACAATTGTCTAGGGTATTGTTTAACCCTTTAATTTTAAGTCAAGTGTTTTTAACTGTTTTAAATAAACACACTTTTTAACTACAAGCATAAGTCAGAGTTGGATGAGCAAGTTCGGGTGAGAGACCATCGCTTGGCTTGCAACAGTGAGCTGGAACACTGTAAGATCCCAGACTGCCCCACTCAGCACACGGGTGCTGCCACCTTTGTTGCTATAACGTCACACATTTATTTTCTGTCTGGTTGGACTCACAGAGTTACACTAGGAGGCGCCCTCTGTTGTTTGTGTTTTTACACAGAAAGATCTTATTCCTGGAGGATTAAGAAGGAGAAGAGCAGCGCCAGCAAACTACTACACTTCATCACACAGAGTTTTTCGACACATCTTGCAACCCATATGCAAGAACTTTAATATACACTGTTATTGTAAAACCACAACGATTATATGTTGGACTCATCTAATATAAGTTCACAATAACATGTTCATTGATAGATCCCATTGGAGAAGAATAGTGTTTTATTTGTATTCTGATTACTTACAATTTTTTGTTAATATTTTGAATGGCAACTATTGCCTTCATTATAACACCTCTGATTCTCATTTAAATTGTATATCTATTGTCTCTTGTGACATTAGATATTGATGGTAGTTCAATGTTCTTTACATAAGGGAATATTTAAATAGATATACCTATATATCTGTATATATCTATAATGTTATATATATATATATATACACAGTATATATACAGTATATATATATATATATATAACATTATAGATATATACAGATATATATATATATATATATATATATATATACATATATACATACACAGTATATATACAGTATATATATATATATATATATATATATATATATATATAACATTATAGATATATACAGATATATAGGTATATCTATTTAAATATTCCCTTATGTAAAGAACATTGAAACGTGTACAGTACATACATAGCTAAAACTTTATTAAATATTAATATTGCATAAATATCATTTTTTATGCTTTCAGCCATTTGACTGCAAAGAGCTTCAATACACACACACACACACATATACATATATATATATACATATATATATATATATATATATATATGTGTGTATATATGTCTGTAAATATATATACACACATATAATTACATATATACACACTTTTTTAAAAGTACATTAAAGGGCCATAATACCCAAATGTTTAAACACTTGAAAGTGATGCAGTATAGCTGTAAAAAGCGGACTAGAAAATATCTCCTGAACATCTCTATGTAAAAAAGAAAGATATTTTACCTCAAAAGTTTCTCAGTAGCCACCTCCCATTGTAAAGGATTTCTAAGCAGCATATTAGTATGTCTGTCCTGGGACAGCTTAGGGGATGAGCCTCGTGCACTCTCATATTATTTCCCTATTCAGCTTACTATGAAATCTCATGAGAGTTAAGTAAAATCTCATGAGATCACAGTAAAAGAGTTTATGACCTCAGCACTGCTGATGCCGATTGGCTGCTGTTCATTTCTTCATTTTTTTTTTTTTTTTTTACCTGCAGCTAGGAGCAGCTGAGTATAACTTTTTACACAGAACTTACTCTGCTGAGCTGAGGAGATTGTGAGGTAAAATATCTTCCTTTTTTACATAGAGATGCTCAGGTGATATTTTCCTGTCAGCTTTTTACAGTTATACTGCATTAGTTTCAAGTTATTTAGCAAATGAGTATTATGTCCCTTTAACCAACGGCACTACTTGTACAATGGTGCAGACTTATACCCAATGCGTATCTTTCCTATCATAAAAAGATATTGGGGAGAAGTTCTGTGTATTAAATACTATGAACAAACAGACGGATACAGAATCCACTAGAGAGAATACACATATAGCACTCATGAGCCTGGAGAAAAAAAGTAGGAACTATGATAAGCAACTAATGTTGTTTCAGGGTACAGGAAAGCATTGAAGAATAAAAATAAAACGTAGCTTTTTATGGTTCACACATAAAAACAGGTGACCCTTTGAGAAAGCCGGTTAGCGGCGAAACATGTTAGGGCATTGGTGAGGAGTCCTTGGGAGCTCCTGTGTTTTAGCTACGCAACTAGCAGGATATGCAGATACATTATACTTAGCTGATTGACTCTATTGCAGTGAGAGTGGAGGTTACAAGAGATTAATGTATATTGCAGCCATACTCTTGAGGTTTTAAACCAGAAGCCCTTATGCCAATATACTCTGCACTGGCATAGATATTTCACGTTTAGACATAATTGGATGCAACACTGATATTATTCTCTACAGGGTCTCTGCCACCATTAGCTATTGTGCATGTACACTGGATTGTCATTCTATTTTATAAATAAATAACAGAGGCTAATTTACCACAAAGAAACTGTCAGAGTATAGACCTTATAAACTTTGTTATTTGAGATTTATTTCTCACAGACACTCTTAATATCTAGTGGGGACTCGGGAGCTCTACTATATGTATCACCAATCGTGTTACTTTGTTTAACTTAAATATATGACCAGTATCTTTGTGCAAGTGATTTTTATTAGCAGCAATTTACTTTTACTGTATTGCACATTTCAGCACACATATATCCTAATAATATTTTAAACAGCTAATATGCTAAATCTCACTTTTCATAGGCACAAACCAGAACTGCTTAGTATTTCTTTAAGAGCAACACGCATGAACGTTACTAAATAAGACCACAACGGTCCTGTATTTAGAAGCTGGCACCAACTGTTTATCTCTGTTTACAACTACCATATAAACCTTATACAGACCTTATCTAGCTGTTAAATCATCACAAGACTTTAATACCAACACTTGGGTGTTATATCACAGCGGATATCTTTTAGATTTCCTAAAGCATCAGCATAACTCGCCTATACTTGGCATACTTACTTTGCTGGACATGGTTTTTAAACTGTACACCAATCACACTGACACATTGTAACCCATCTATGATCCTAACCGTCCGCTCCAGTGTAATAGATTTCACACTGTCCATTCTGCCCCATCTATCCTGCTCACTAGTTGTATTTTTAATTCAACTTCCCTGTTTTTATGCGTGAACCATTAAAAGTTACGTTTTATTTTTATTCGTGGATATTTTCCTGTTCCCTGAAATAACATTAGTTGCTTATCATAGTTCCTACTTTTTTCTCCAGGCTCATGAGTGCCATGGGCGAGATTACATATACGGTGCAGGCTTCATCGTAACTGCTGAAACCCGCACCGCCCGTAATTTCCCTTTGCACATCAGGGAATCACATAAACCCCGCCGGCAGTTCATAAGGTTCGGTAAGTCAGATAAACTAGTGAAATGTGCGTAAATACAAATTTCTGGAGTCGCCAGTGACTTACGGCACATTAGAAACTGCTGGCAACAAAGAAAGTAAAAAAAATGTTAAATCCCCCGTAAAAGTCTAACCCGCCTCCCAAAAATAAACCCAACACGTAAAAACCCCTATATCCCCAATCCCCCACATTGCAACTAATTATAAAAGTATTAACCCCTAAACCAACATCCTCCCACAATGCATTATGCCTAATTAAACTATTAAACCCAAATCCGTTATTCACCCACATTGCGATCTCCCTAATATATGTATTAACCCCTAACCCGCCATTCACCCACATCACAATTAACCTAATTAAACTATTAACCCCTAACCCCCTATTCACCACATCGCAATTAACCTAATAAATCTATTAACCCCTAAACCGCCATTAACCGACATCGCAATTAACCTTAGTAATCTATTAAGCACCGGCTTTGTCCTGGATGAAGATTGAAGATGTCGCCGGTTCCAAGAAGACTTCACTGCTGCCTGCTAGACTTCAGGAACAGTGAGTACCTACTTGGGGCTTAGAGTTCAGATTTTTTTTAAATCTTTTTTTTTTATTTTTTAGATTAGGAATTTTGGGCACTGAAAAAGAGCTGAATGCCCTTTTAAGGGCATTAAAAGAGCTTAATGCCCTTTTAAGGGCAATGCCCGTACAAATGCCCCTTATGGAGCAATTGGGTAGTTTAGGATTTTTTAGTGTTAGGTTTTTTATTTTGGGGGTTTGGTGGGTGGGGGGTTTTACTGTTAGAGGTGGGACTTAGTATTTTTTAAGGTAAAAGAGCTGTTTAACTTAGGGCAATGACCTACAAAAGGGCTATTGGCAGTTTAGTTTATATTAGGTGGTGTTTTTATTTTGGGGGTCTTTTTATTTTTATAGGGATTAGATTTAATTTTTTTTGATAATTTGGTTTATTATTTTCTGTAATGTTAGACATTTTTATTTTTGTAATTTTAGATTTAATTTAATCTTATTTTTTTTTTTAAGTACAGTTAGGATTTTTTATTTTAATTGTAATTTAGTATTTTATTATTTTATGTAATTTGGGGTTAATTTAGGTGGTGTTAGGTTAGGGGGCATAGTAATTAAATTAGGTTTTTTGCAATGTGGGGGTTTGGTGGTTTAGGGGTTAATACATTAATTAGGTTTATTGCGATGTGGGTGAATGGCGGATTAGGGGTTAATAGTTTAATTAGGTTAATTGCTATGTGGGTAAATGGCGGATTAAGGGTTAATAGTTTTATTAGGTAGATTGTGATGTGTGTGAATGGCAGATTAGGGGTTAATAGTTTTATTAGGTAGATTGCGATGTGGCTGAATGGCTGATTAGAGGTTAATACATTTATTAGGTTTATTGTGATGTGGGTAAATGGCGGATTAGGGATTAATACATTTATTAGGTTTATTGCGATGTGGGTTAATGGCAGATTAGGGGTTAATAGTTTTATTAGTTATTGCAATGGGGTTTGGCAGCTGACAGGTAGACAGATATTGAGCATGCATAAGATATTAGTTAATATTTTCAGCCAGTTACGGGAGTTACGGTGCTCACATTTTCAGAGCAAGGCTTGCTGTGCCTGCCTATGTGTGGCAAGGTGAAAATGGAGTAAAATATCTACATTTTCGCAGCGTAAATCCTTGCGCTGAATATGTGATACTGATTTGCAACGCGGTTCTTTGTTAGCTTATGGGAGTAAAAATTGCGGGCGACGGGTGAAATATACGCGCCATATTTATATGCGGCGCTGTATATGTGATAGCAAAACCGTGTAAAAAACGGCGTTGCCGGCTTTTGCGGGTGCCACCACTTATGTAATCTTGCCCTATATGTGTATTGTCTCTAGTGGATTCTGTATCCATTATCTGTTTGTTCATATATACACACATATAAACATATATAACTATATACATAGAAGAAACAAAGGAGAGTTCAGGACAAAAGTTAATTGTTGGCTAGAGTCATTTGTTAACAAACAAAGTGATGATGTATGAGGCAGCCTGTGTTGCGCTGAAAGTGCTATAACGAAAAGTGATCGATTATGGAAGGAGGGGTAAATCTTGCTCTCACCAAGTACCGGCCTGTTGGTACCGCCACCGCCGCACCTCAGGAAGACCGGTCAAGCTGTTTCCTCCACACCTTCTACGAACTCCGTTTCTGAGAACCAGGCTCAGACTTCAGCACACAGGCTCAGGCTTCAGTACACAGGACACGCAGGACACGTCCGTGACGTGTATCAATCCGCTCCTCCAATCCAGAGGGTGCTCCAATATTAGGTAAAGGGAACAAAAAGGCTGAGAAACCGCCTTACATTCCACTGCTTTGCTTTGCTAACAGGCTTACTCATAAAAGGGAAAGTCAAATGTAGAAATAAAGGAGCGAGTAGCCAGGCATCTTAAAATTAAAAATTAAAAGCTTTAACAGGATTCAATAGAAAAGGTCTGACATGTTTCGGCCAATGGCCTTAATCTTAGACAGTGATTCTATACAGAAAACCGCCAACATTTAAAAGCAGTACTTGAACCCTATTGGTTGCTTGAAAAATAGTAATCAATCAGTAACAACTGTGATGACATACATGAATGCAGGTGGCACAAACTGAAACAAGAAAACAAATTAATTAATTAGTCCTACGTTCATAGTAACTTATTTCTAGCACATAAACAATATAAATTGAAAATAAAAATTGAAAGTCAATTCATACACAAATATATAAATTAAATTAAATACCTATTTGCAAGAATCTCTATACCTTTAGTATACAATTATTAGTATAATTACATTTATATATCTTCATGAAAAGAAAGAGAAAGGGAGATTAAGTTAAATACAAACAGCTAAGTGTACATGGGGAAGGAACCAAAAAAGAGAATAATAATGGTACATATACATAACTGGGATGTATTTACCTATTAATGAGGAAATGTCATGATGAAATATCCATCTTATATATAAACAAGGTAATAGAAGTGATGTTTCATAAGCTAACTTAGTAATGATAGCTAGCTGAAGTATAGACAGATTATTAACTTCTATTAGTACTACTTCATTTATTTAAATGAGTAAGCAACTATTGCTAAGATAAAACATCCACATCCACATCCACATCACAGGTAATACCTCCTAAATCAATATTGAAAAAAAAGATTTACCCCTCCTTCCATAATCAATCACTTTTCATTATAGCACTTTCAGCGCAACACAGGCTGCCTCATATATCATCACTTTGTTAACAAATGACTCTAGCCAACAATTAACTTTTGTCCTGAACTCTCCTTTGTTTCTTCTAACCATTACAAGCGTATGGGAAGCTTGTTTAATCAGGACGGTTTTTCGTTTGCTTTTGCTCCTTTGGGAACTTTTCTCCGCACATCTGCTTTGATTACAAAGGTCCTTTGGTCCAATTAGGGGGACTACAAACTGAACTTTTTATACATGGCATTAACTTTGGCTGCATTACTTTCTAACTACCTTGACCGTATTTAGCATGTTGCTTTTGTTTTTGCTTTTTGGATTGCTTCATTATTCACTTTCTAATTGCATTATTTTTCTAGTCATTGATCGCATTTAGTATAGTACTTTTCTGTTGTGATCACCTCATTGCCTCAGTGCTCATTTATGACTGAAACACAAATTTATATATATGTTTAATATGTTTAATATGCTATACTTATAAGGGATTTTTATCTATCTTTTTTCCCCTGTCCTGCATATATGCGTATATGAATGATGCTTTTTCTAGAGTCCAGTTAAAAATACTGTAAATATCTATCTTGAGGTTCAGTTGAGCTCTATATACATCTGTATCAGCACATTTACCAAATACGATCCATCAGAGGTATATTGTAAATTTCATTTAACCTCTCTACCATTTCTGTGTCCCGCATACACATAAGTTTATGTTTCATACTATATCGTGTCAGATTAAGCAAAAAGTCCACCTATTTCACATAATGTTTTAGTTCTCTTATGCTCTGTTTACTTAATTAATCCTCTATATAAAAAAATAAATGGAAAAGGTGATTTATTGATTTCTATCATCAATTGATATAAGAAAGGCATTTGCTTTTTACTCACACATATAAGCCACAAGTTTTAGTGTCTAAGATATAGTACTGAGGTAAACCGAAGAGCTTTTCATGTGCTCTATTGATATTTAATCTTATTTTATATATCTCACTATATGGCTTTTTGAGACTATTAATATTCAAATCCATATGAACATAATTCTATACAAAATGATTTGCTTTTTCTATGCATACTTGAGTGTGTAAGTATGAATATATTTCTGTTCAGCTTATTGCAATTGTTGACATTTCTTGCTTAGTGAATATTTGCATATTACTACATTTTACCATTTAAATAAGGCTATTTGATGTACATATATACAGATTGTTTCTAGATTTAGTATTGATATTCATTATATTATCTCTTTGTGTGATCATTCCAACAGTATATTATATTGAATAGAAATTCTATTCTGTTTATTTGGTTTTAATTGTCTTCCATAATGGACACTGACAATATGCAACAAGCGGGGCAGCATTTCTATTCAATGACAACCATAGCTGATTTAGATCAGCTAGAACAAGATTTTGAGAATATTTTCAGTGAGACTTTTAGCACCAATCCACTTAGTGATAATTTTCAAACAATGGAAAATCTGATGAAAAAGGAATTGAGACTGGGACAAATGGACCCTAGATAGATATATAAGATTACAGATGGTACCTGGAGGTCTACGAATAAAAAAGTTCCCAACTTTTTCATCAGATGATCCTGAGTTTATCAAAAGATGGAATGATTCGTTATCTAACTGCTCTTTCAAATTAATGACTTATTATAGAGTATAAAGATACACAATTGAGAGCAGTGAGAGAACAAATCACAATCTTACAAAGAGAACTAGATCTTAATACACTTGAGAAAAACTACAAGGAATTAGATAACATTCTCACTAACAGTATAGCACAACTTAAAAAAGATTTGATTCAATCTAAACATGAAAAGCTCATACGAGATCAATCTGACTATAGTCAGGATAGAGTATACATCTGGCAAAGACAACATAGAAATAGATCCAGGGATCGCAGACGCAGATGGAGAAACAACAAAGACAACAAATCAAAAAATACAGACACTTGGAGTGGGACAGGTACTGACACAGATGAGGCTAATAATTCTGATCAATGCACCCTAGATAATGAAACATCCACATCACAGGGAATACCTCCTAAATCAATATTGAAAAATTCTAAAGACAACACCATTAAATCAGTATCTTTTAATGCCAAAAGCAATGAACAAATTACACTACCAGAAAATAAATATTGAGTTGCATTAGAAAATAGCAATACACAAACAGAGCAAAGTGAAACTAACTTGCTAGACC
Source organism: Bombina bombina (assembly GCF_027579735.1). Classification (NCBI taxonomy): domain Eukaryota; kingdom Metazoa; phylum Chordata; class Amphibia; order Anura; family Bombinatoridae; genus Bombina; species Bombina bombina. The sequence goes on from NC_069500.1 coordinate 259,815,668, forward strand.
AGGTTTTTCAGGTACCCCCAATGAACCCCACAAATCGAGGGGGAGGGGCAAAACAAAGAGGGGGTCAAAACATGAGACAACAAGCCCGATATTCCCTAAGGAGAGGGAGAGGCCAAAACAAATACCATCTATAATAGATGGATCGTCAGCTCTCCCAGACACACAAAATAATGACATTATAATTAATGCCAATTGTGAACACAATGTAATCAATCTAACTGATTATCAGTTAAGCAATATTCAGCTTAAAGTCCTAAATTATGGATTGGGATTTGTACCCTCTAGTAGGTTCAACCTTTTTCAGACTCTTGTTGACATTAATAAGTTTATACGGTCATTAACTCTGAAAAAACATTTTCTATTGACAAATGAACATGCTAATTACAGTGAAAGTGTAAATGAAGTCCCCACATGTACTTCTCTTTTCAACAAAGACCATATTGCGCCAAATTCAATGCATTTGGATTTCTCGAAAATTAGAGATATTGAGTCTTTAATTTCACTTAATGAACAGAGTCTTTCTTAAGAGACTAAGATACAGAAGACACAAAATGCACACATTGGCTTTAAGCCAAAATCGATATTTTACCCCATACAATCGAGGGGTGATATTTTGGTTTCTTTTCAAAAGAGAGTCGAAAATGACCTTATTGAATTATCTAAAAAACCCTATGCAGGGAAACACAACTTGACAAAATCTGAGAAACTGGCATTATCTTCTTTAAAATCCAACTCTGACCTTGTAAACAAAAATGCAGACAAGGGCGGAAGTGTGGTTGTCAAGTCCTATAAAGGAGAGATTATGAGATAACTCAATAGTCCTAATGATTATAGAGTTTTACCGTGTAATCCGGTGCAGAGTTTTAAGAAAGAATTGATATCTCTTCTTGATGATGGCCTAGAAGAAGGCCATATTGATGTAAAAACTTTTGAGTTTCTTGTAGTGGATAACCCAGTTCCCCTATCATCCATGTGCTGCCCAAAGTTCATAAAACTATCATCAACTTAAAAGGTAGACCTATAGTGTCAGGCATAGGCTCACTTTGTGAGCCTCTGTCTGAATGGCTAGACAGAATTTTGCAGCCTTTAGTCTATTCCTTGCCCAGTTTTCTTAAAGACACCAAGCATGTGCTTCAGATCTTTGAAGATTTCACATGGGAAGACAACTACACCTGGCTTACTGTTGACGTTGTAGAACTCTACTCTTCCATCCCACACACCATGGGCAAGCTAGCTATAAAATTCTTCCTTGAACAAAGGTCTAATTACACTGAGGAATTTATAGCATTTATCCTCAAAATTCTGCAATATCTGTTAACACACAATTACTTCAAATTTGAAGATTTGTTCTATCTACAGTTACAAGGCACTGCGATGGGGGCAAAATTTGCGCCCTCATATGCCAACCTGGTGATGGGATGGTTGAGCTCCACATGATATATGGAGATGCTAATCCATACATTCAATGCATAAAGAGTTATCATCGCTACATTGATGATCTACTCTTGGTTTGGAAGGGCAGTACCACCACTATTAAGAATTTTATTGAATTCTTAAATGGCAATGATTGGGATTTACAATTCACATTTGAAACTAATCAAATGAAAATTAACTTTCTTGATGTTGAACTTAGTGTTGCCCCCGACACGAATAAATTCAAATCACAGATATATAGAAAACCAATATCTGGAAATACACCCTTGCATGGTAAGAGCAACCACCCTCCCAAAGTTCCTTACGCAATTGCTAAAGGACAATTTATCAGAGTAAAACGGAACTGTTCAGAAAAATCTGATTATGCCACTCAAAGTAAAGATCTTACCAAAAGACTCCCACAAAGAGGCTACAGAAATACAACCATTACAAAGGCAAAATCAGAGGTTGACTCTATAGACAGAAGTATTTTGCTTATGGACAAATCAAAATCAAAAAAGGAGCCTGTTGATCAAGTGACGTTTGTCTCACAGTACTCCTCGGATTACAAAGAAATCTGTAAAATCATACGCAGACATATGCCTATGCTTCAAGCAGACGAAGGCTTGGTAACAACTCTAGAGAAAGGGTGTAAATTTTCCTATAGGAGAGGTGTCACTATAGGTAATCAGATTTCGCCCAGTGTACTGCCCACAAGACCATCCAGTTCCAACTCCTGGTTGAATTCTAAGGGGATGTATAAATGTGGGTAAAGCGCTTGCATTCCATGCAGCTTTATACACAAGGGAAATGATTTTTCATCTGCTGTGACCAATAACACATACAAGATCAACGGATGTTTAAACTGCAGGTCCAAAAATGTAGTATATTTGATCTGGTGCACATGCACAAACAAGCAATATGTAGGTTTCACTACAAGAGAGGTTAGAGAACGCATTAGGCAACATCTATCAGATATAAAACGGTCAGATCCATGCTCAGACATGGCTAAACATTTTATTCAAAGGCATAATAGTAGTAATACTACTTTCAAATGGAAAGTCATTGAGCAGGTCAAAGCAGCCTCTAGAGGTGGCGATACTAACAAGGTTTTTTACATTAGAAACACGCATTCCAGAAGGTTATAACTCTGTACATGATGTTATAAACTTTTGGGAATAATCCATATTTATTTCTTTCATCAAGATCTATGCAATCTCAATTATAAATCACTTATTCACTCATCCCTAGGTTTACTTATGCATATATATATATATATATATATATATATATATATATATATATATATATATATATATATACACACACACAATAACTAGAATTAGGAAACATTAAAAGGTTTCTGTATGCAAGTATGTAATTTGTGCACAGGAGCGTTGTAGTACTCCATTGTTTGAGACCACGTTTTCCAATCAGATAAGCACAACTTTGTACATACATGCATATATATATATATATATATATATATATATATATATATATATATATATATATATATATATATATAAAAATATACATTTTCTTTACATCTAACAATGGTTAGTCATTGCTGTTTATTTGCCTATGGGGTTTGGTCATCTATTATATTTATATTTTTAATTTCATCTTAGCAATAGTTGCTTACTCATTTAAATAAATGAAGTAGTACTAATAGAAGTTAATAATCTGTCTATACTTCAGCTGGCTATCATTACAATGTTAGCTTATGAAACATCACTTCTATTACCTTGTTTATATATAAGATGGATATTTCATCATGACATTTCCTCATTAATAGGTAAATACATCCCAGTTATGTATATGTACCATTATTATTCTCTTTTTTGGTTCCTTCCCCATGTACACTTAGCTGTTTGCATTTAACTTAATCTCCCTTTCTCTTGCTTTTCATGAAGATATATAAATTTAATTACACTAATAATTGTATACTAAAGGTATTGAGATTCTTGCAAATAGGTATTTAATTTAATTTATATATTTGTGTATGAATTGACTTTCAATTTTTATTTTCAATTTACATTGTTTATGTGCTAGAAATAAGTTACTATGAACCTAGGACTAATTAATTAATTTGTTATCTTGTTTCAGTTTGTGCCCCCTGCACTCATGTATGTCATCACAGTTGTTACTGATTGATTACTATTTTTCAAGCAACCAATAGGGTTCAAGTACTGCTTTTAAATGTTGGCGGTTTTCTGTATAGAATCACTGTCTAAGATTAAGGCCATTGGCCGAAACATGTCAGACCTTTTCTATTGAATCCTGTTAAAGCTTTTAAGAATTGACCATTAAAATGTGGAACTTTTAATTTTAAGACGCCTGGCTACTCGCTCCTTTATTTCTACATTTAACTATATACATACATATACATAGACTTGTATGTATGTATGTATCTCTATGTTAAAGCCTTTGCAGGCCTTTTATGCAATTATTTTAAAAATTATTTTTATCAGGCAGTGTTAATATGAGTGTAACTGTAGTGTTAAATATATTTTTGTTAGCTGTGCTATGTACAACGTTTTTGTCTTGCGTAACAGTTCTGAAGTCACGCTTAACCCTGACGCACACTAAATCCGATTGCACTCAAGAGAACGGGTTTACTTTTAACTAGTAATAAAAAGCAGAGAAATACCTTGTATCATTCAAACACTACACTTAGCACGCCACTCATAATCTAGCCCATAGTTGTGTTAAATGGTACAATACTGGATAAACATCAAACGTAACAAGCTAGTGATGCAAAAAAACTATAATTTAAACTGCCACACTTATAAATATTTGCAAAACAGTATCTGTAAATGCATGCAGTTATTAAACATTCACATATCCATTGTGTTAATTTGTTTTTTTAATGTTTTTAAAACAGTTTTGTGACTCCAGTACACCTGGCAGAGGAAGTTGTTCTCTGCAACGGGAAGTTTACAGTTGTGAGATTGAAGCAGCTTTATTAATTTCATTTGCTGCTTTGACAAGGTGCGGGTACAAATCACTTTGAATTCTGCAGTTTTTCGAGTAGTAAGGTTGCAGCATTTTTTTACTTTGAGATATTAATTTTATAAACTAATTTTATTGAATTTAGGGACATAATAAATGCATAATTAATTCTCTACATATAACGCTACTATATGCACATAAAGTATTTAGCCCCTGAAAAGTCTGATCCAAAGCAGCAATGTATTGCTGGGACCGAGTTGAGCACATCTAGTGAACAAATCACAAGACCATGGGCTCTATTTATCAAGCAGCAAAAAATGCTTGTTTGTGGTCATCCACAGTTTTTTAACCTCTCCACCACCTCATAGTTTGCGGAGTTCAAACATTCCAAACTCACTTGTTCAGGATGATTGACAGGCCCCTCACTCACCAACTGGTCACAGAAAAGTAGATGACAGTGCAGCACAAGGGTTCCCTTGTGCAATTTTAAATGCAGCAGTGGACATACAGGGGCCCATTTAAGAAGCTGCAAATACAGCAGTTTCAGAGCGAGCCTTCAAGCAATAGTTAACTCATCCACCACCTCTTATGTGGCGGATAGCAATCATCCCGATCGGATACGATCAGGATGATTGACACCCCTGCTAGCGGCTGATTGGCTGTGAATGTGCAGGGGGCGGTATTGCACAAGAATTTCACTAGAAATGCTTGTGAAATGATAAATGCCAACAGTGTATGCTGTCAGCATTTAGCAATGTCTGGCGGACATGATCCGCTTCACAGTGTCTAATATCTCTCCCCATGATTATGGGTAGAAAGATTCCCAAGCAGGGAACCTTGTCCATCAGTGATTTGATAAATGGGTCCCAACATGTGCTTGGCCACCATCTAGCTGCTGCTCTTGACTCTACAAAGGTATAAATAAACCATAGGTTTAACAAAGGATACCAAGAGAAAACGTTCAAAATTATAACAGAAGTAAATTATAAACTCTATTAATATTGATTGCTCTGTCTGAACTATGAACGTTTATTGTTGACTTTCATGTCCCTTATACATGACTATTTTAATAATGAGACATATTAACAGAGATACACGTGCTTACAAGCTTTTTCAATTTACTGATAGTTTGCTTCCAATGTGTAATATATCACGTGTCATGTTAGAATGCTGAGAAATAAAGACACAGGTAATAATTATCTTTATCTCTGAGTTTATCAAGATCGCATTGTTAAATATAGGATGATCACAGTTGATGCTATTTCACCAAATATCTGTGATAATCTGTTTCTTTGTTCTTTTAACATAATTTTACATTTTAAGTCAATTAGAAAATGTGAGAGAACTTACTAATATTTCGGTTATCTTCATTTAGATTATCAACATTTATATGTGTTTGATGTATAAAAAAAGTGGGCCTTATAAAGGATCATTAGGAGATTAACTTGGGGCCATAAGTCCACAATATTTGTATTGTATTTTTAAAGGGTTTCTTAAACAGTGTTCTTTTAGTAAAAACAAATATGTTTAATCAAAGTAAACATGAAAAGAAACAGTGTAAAAAAAAAACAACAAAAAAACAGCAAACAACTTACTTGTTTTCATGCTAAATGAGCCCTTAGAAATTCTCATTGTTGCCACTTTCCTTTAGGGAGATACAGAGAGAAGACATTTTTGGAACTTAAGCTGCATTCTGCCACTTCTAAACATGAGCAAACCGGATACTTACTTACAGTCTAGTATTAACTGAAGAGTAAACTATCTCAAGTTCGCCTAGAAGATTTATGAGATCTTACTATATAGGCTTCCTGTAGACACTACAGCCTCCTTGTAGGGCTGTGTAAGGAAGTAATGGGCACTGCACAAATGAAGTTAAAAAAAGAAAGGTAAAATCCTTTTAAAATGATGAATAATACACATTGCAATTATTTCTATTAGATATAACCCCCAACAAGGAAATAGATTCTTTCTTATCCCTTTAAATACAGACTTTTATCCGCCTGGATTACAAGTGGAGCAGTGTTTTGCGTGAGTACCATGAGCATATCACAATCATATGTGCGCTTGTTAAATGGATACTAAACCCAAAAAAAGTCTTTCATGATTCAGATAGATGGCCCATTTTTGGTCCAGTACCTGGGTAGCACTTGCTGATTGGTGTAGCCAATGTAGCCACCAATCTGCAAGCGCTAACCAGGGTTGTGAACAAAAAATGGCCTGGCTCCTAAGCTTCAATTATTGCTTTTTCAAATAAAGTTATAAAGAGAATGAAGAAAAATTTAAAGTAAATTAGAAAGTTACGTAAAATTGCATGCTCTATCTGAATCATGAATGAAAAAATGTAAGTTTTATATCCCTTTAAGTGGAGAGTAAATTTTTCCAGCTAGAGCATTAGTTTCGTTCAAGAGCAGCTTACCAGAGCTGAAAGTAAACGGTGATTCCCATTGTGAACCAAAAACCTACCAGTTACAGCTTATACAAATACAATAGCCATTCAGCATGAGTATCCCTTACAGTAAGTGTTTACATCTATATTGTTGTATAATGGCAATTTACATGTGTGTAATTAACCTTTTCATTTCCCAAAGAATAGCACAACTTTAAAATGAATTTGTCACACATTTGAGCTATGGCATTATGGGTAAACAGTACATGTGTCTATGAGGTGTCATGTATATGCATTATGCTGTAAAAATATTAATTATACATTATACATTTTATTGTAAAAATGTTTTGTATTTTGGGATGTATTATTTTAGAAATAACATTTACAGTACACAATATTAAGATCTCGCATTAAAAAAGGCTGTAGCTTTACCTGGTCACTATAGTATATTTTTAAACATTTTTCACATTGTAAATGGTCCCTGGAGGAGAGCATAGACGGAGGGGAATTTGACCCCTATTTGAGGCAATGGAGCAGGCTAGAGGAGGTGAGGCGGAGCCTGTTGCCGAGGTATTTAAAGGGGCAACGGAAGTCGTTCAGCCTCTTTGGACTCTTCAATTGCAAGGAGAAGTCCCCTCCCTCTTTTACTAGGTTATGTCGCAGCAGGGCGGGGGTGCTTGTTTTAGATCTGGATGTTAAGTGAATTGGTACCTCCCTAAAGAGGCGGGAGAGATTGGGGGGGATGTCCCTGGTGGTAAGCCGGGGAAGGTACATCTCTGTGGACTAGCACCTTATGTTCTCAGGTTAATATGTTTACTGGTTATTGAAACTTGTTGAATTTAAAATATTTATATTTATTAAATATTTTAATAAATGCGGGCTGCGGCCTTTACACCCATCCATGTGCCTGGTTTTATTAATTTATGTTGCGGAATATATGCCTATATGGGGGTCAAACATATTTTTAAAATAATGAAACATGTCTTTCTCAAAGAAAGCTGCAGCCATTATGTATGCAAGATATTAATGTGCCATACCAAAAAGTGTCAAAATACAAAGCACATTTTTATTTTACAATTTTATAGATAAAATACACCTTATAGAAACACATACTGTATACCCTTAATACCCCAGCTAACTTGGATCAGACAATAATTTTTTTTGCCTTGAAAAAAAAACCCATTGATTTTACAACTTCTAAATATATATGTTATTGTGTCACCACATTGAGTATGTTACTTTAAACTTATTCATTGGCTTGGCATAAGGGATTTATAGTGTTAAATTGAAATAATTAAAAGAATGTTAGAGAATGTAAACAAGTTATTTATCATGTATCTGTCCTACATTCTTAAAATGTACAGATACCCAGTATTTGCAAAGTCAATAAAAAAAAAAGTTGTCCTAATTTATTTTTAATAGCTAGTATTTAATGAATCAAATTGGATCAAATTAGTAAAATAGCTTTATTGATTTTAGGTTGTATCATTCTTACTGTTTTGCATGGCTGCAATTTAATTTTACATTCTAATTTAAGGTTATCGATTTTTGGATTTTTGCTCAAAACATTGTTCTAAATGCAAAGTTATTTTTTAAAACCACCAAATCTTATATTTTTCATTTTGTACTTTTTAGGTAAAATAATTTCAAGCAGCTCCTGCAGTTAGGCTGTTTACAAAAAATGCATTTAAAATATTAAAAGCAAACATTTGTATTGGCAAATAGGATTTTATGCTATGATAATTTAGAAAAAAAGAAGATGAAGAAGAAAAGGCTGCACAAAAGTAATAGGGATGTATATTTGTTTTGTCACCAATATGCATTCGTGAAAAATCATCTTTTCGTTTTCATTTTAAGGAAATAAAAATCAGAATTGTCAGTGCTTATTTGTTTTCTTTAATTTTTTAAGGGGTTAATACTTACCTCAGCGCGCCCTAACTTGTCCCTCTTCTTGTTAGAGCCCCGTCCATGCTAACAGGAGGCTTATGGCCACATTACGAGTGGAGTGCAATTGTTAGCGAGGAGCATAAACGCAAATTAATTTGTGCAAACTTGCGGTAATTTACACTCCCCATATTCTTTATGGGTGTCATTGAGTCTGGTCATATTACAAGTTCAAAATAAATGCAATCGCTCAAACACTATCACATTTAATGCTCAAACTCTTTACTCGACTACAGAGTTTTGCTGGAGGAAACAGTTGCACTAAACGATTATATTTACCCCTAAAATTACACACCCTAACATCACAAACTAACTCACTACACTATTAGCCCCTAATGCACCACACCCCTACATTGCAAAATAACTGACTACACTATTATCCCCATAACCAGCGCAAACCCCATCGAAAAGTAACCCACTACACTATTAACCCCTAAACCACCGCAACCCCCACCGCAAAACTAAACTGCTACTCTCCTTCATCGCAAACTAACCCACCAACTATTATCCCCTAAACTGGTGCAACCCCCATCAAAAATAACCCACTACACTATTAGCCCCTAAACCACCACAAACCCCAACTCAAAGTAACCCACTACACTATTTACCGCTAAACCACCACAACCCCATCGCAACAAAACTCACTACACTATTAACCCCTTAACCGCCACAACCCCCAAAACTAACCTTACATTTATAACTAAAAAAAACTTACAGTACCTTTAAATATAAAAAAACTAACCTTACCTTAAAAATAAAAAAAGCTAACACGTGAAAAATAAAATAACCTAACATTAAAAAAAAAAATTACCATTAAAAAAAATAAAAAACCTACCATTACAGAAAAAAATGAAACAAATTACCAAAAATAAAAAACGGTTATGCCTATTTCAAAACCTTACTTAAAAAAAACCCACCCCAAAATATAAAGCCTATATTAACACTAAACTACAGCAATCACCTTCAAAAGGGCCTTTTGCAGGGCATTGCCGTATTGTTTTAGCAATTTTTCAAATAAAAAAAAACCTAACATCAATCTAAAAGTACCCCCCCCCCCAAAAAAAAACACTACTCTAAAAATTGCCCTGCGCTGAAAAGGACATTTAGCTCTTTTACTGCACATCATTTTTTAATTTTATTTTAAAAAACCCAATCTAAATTAAAAAAAACACAACCAAAAAAAATCTATCACTAAACACCAAGGCCTAGATTTGGAGTTTGGCGGTAGCCGTGAAAACCAGCGTTAGAGGCTCCTAACGCTGGTTTTAGGCTCCCGCCGGTATTTGGAGTCAGTCAAAAAAGGGTCTAACGCTCACTTTTCAGCCGCGACTTTTCCATACCGCAGATCCCCTTACGTAAATTGCGTATCCTATCTTTTCAATGGGATCTTTCTAACGCCGGTATTTAGAGTCGTGTCTGAAGTGAGCGTTAGAAATCTAACGACAAAACTCCAGCCGCAGAAAAAAGTCGGTAGTTAAGAGCTTTCTGGGCTAACGCCGGTTCATAAAGCTCTTAACTACTGTGCTCTAAAGTACACTAACACCCATAAACTACCTATGTACCCCTAAACCGAGGCCCCCCACATCGCCGACACTCGATTACATTTTTTTAACCCCTAATCTGCCGACCACCACCTACGTTATACTTATGTACCCCTAATCTGCTGCCCCTAACACCGCCGACCCCTATATTATATTTATTAACCCCTAACCTGCCCCCCACAACGTCGCAGCCAGCTACCTACAATAATTATCCCCTAATCTGCCGACCGCAAAGAGCCGCCACCTACATTATAGCTATGTACCCCTAATCTGCTGTCCCTAACACCGCCGACCCCTATATTATATTTATTAACCCCTAATCTGCCCCCCTCAACGTCGCCTCCACCTGCCTACACTTATTAACCCCTAATCTGCCGAGCGGACCGCACCGCTACTATAATAAAGTTATTAACCCCTAATCCGCCTCACTAACCCTATAATAAATAGTATTAACCCCTAATCTGCCCTCCCTAACATCGCCAACACCTAACTTCAATTATTAACCCCTAATCTGCCGACTGGAGCTCACCGCTATTCTAATAAATGTATTAACCCCTAAAGCTAAATCTAACCCTAACACTAACACCCCCTAAATTAAATATAATTTTAATCTAACAAAATTAATTAACTCTTATTAAATAAATTATTCCTATTTAAAGCTAAATACTTACCTGTAAAATAAATCCTAATATAGCTACAATATAAATTATATTTATATTATAGCTATTTTAGGATTAATATTTATTTTACAGGTAACTTTGTATTTATTTTAACCAGGTACAATAGCTATTAAATAGTTAAGAACTATTTAATAGCTAAAATAGTTAAAATAATTACAAATTTACCTGTAAAATAAATCCTAACCTAAGTTACAATTAAACCTAACACTACACTATCAATAAATTAATTAAATAAAATACCTATAATTATCTACAATTAAACCTAACACTACACTATCAATAAATAAATTAAATACAATTCCTACAAATAAATACAATGAAATAAACTAACTAAAGTACAAAAAATAAAAAAGAACTAAGTTACAAAAAATAAAAAAATATTTACAAACATTTGAAATATATTACAACAATTTTAAACTAATTACACCTACTCTAAGCCCCCTAATAAAATAACTAAGCCCCCCAAAATAAAAAAAATGCCCTACCCTATTCTAAATAACTAAAGTTCAAAGCTCTTTTACCTTACCAGCCCTGAACAGGGCCCTTTGCGGGGCATGCCCCAAGAAGTTCAGCTCTTTTGCCTGTAAAAAAAAACATACAATACCCCCCCCAACATTACAACCCACCACCCACATACCCCTAATCTAACCCAAACCCCCCTTAAATAAACCTAACACTAAGCACTTGAAGATCTCCCTACCTTGAGTCGTCTTCACCCAGCCTAGCCAAATTCTTCATCCAAGCGGAGCAAGAAGAGGTCCTCCATCCGGTAGAAGTCTTCATCCAAGCGGGGCAGAAGAGGTCTTCCATCCGATTGAAGTCTTCATCCAAGAGGCATCTTCTATCGTCATCCATCCGGAGCGGAGCGGGAGCATCCTGGCCGACGACTGAACGACGAATGACGGTTCCTTTAAATGACGTCATCCAAGATGGCGTCCCTCGAATTCCGATTGGCTGATAGGATTCTATCAGCCAATCAGAATTAAGGTAGGAATATTATGATTGGCTGATGGAATCAGCCAATCAGAATCAAGTTCAATCCGATTGGCTGATCCAATCAGCCAATCAGATTGAGCTCGCATTCTATTGGCTGTTCGGATCAGCCAATAGAATGCAAGCTCAATCTGATTGGCTGATTCAATCAGCCAATCAGATTTTTCCTACCTTATTTCCGATTGGCTGATAGAATCCTATCAGCCAATCGGAATTCGAGGGACGCCATCTTGGATGACGTCATTTAAAGGAACCGTCATTCATCGTTCAGTCGTCGGCCAGGATGGATGTTCCGCGTCGGAGGTCTTCAGGATGCTGCCGCTCCGCTCCGGATGGATGACGATAGAAGATGCCTCTTGGATGAAGACTTCAATCGGATAGAAGACCTCTTCTGCCCCACTTGGATGAAGACTTCTACCAGATGGAGGACCTCTTCTTGCTCCGCTTGGATGAAGAATTTGGCTCGGCTGGGTGAAGACGACTCAAGGTAGGGAGATCTTCAGGGGCTTAGTGTTAGGTTTATTTAAGGGGGGTTTGGGTTAGATTAGGGGTATGTGGGTGGTGGGTTGTAATGTTGGGGGGGGTATTGAATGTTTTTTTTTACAGGCAAAAGAGCTGAACTTCTTGGGGCATGCCCCGCAAAGGGCCCTGTTCAGGGCTGGTAAGGTAAAAGAGCTTTGAACTTTAGTAATTTAGAATAGGGTAGGGCATTTTTTTATTTTGGGGGGCTTTGTTATTTTATTAGGGGGCTTAGAGTAGGTGTAATTAGTTTAAAATTGTTGTAATATATTTCTAATGTTTGTAAATATTTTTTTATTTTTTGTAACTTAGTTCTTTTTTATTTTTTGTACTTTAGTTAGTTTATTTCATTGTATTTATTTGTAGGAATTGTATTTAATTTATTTATTGATAGTGTAGTGTTAGGTGTAATTGTAGGTATTTTATTTAATTAATTTATTGATAGTGTAGTGTTAGGTTTAATTGTAACTTAGGTTAGGATTTATTTTACAGGTAATTTTGTAATTATTTTAACTATTTTAGCTATTAAATAGTTCTTAACTATTTAATAGCTATTGTACCTGGTTAAATATATATATAAATCCTAAAATAGCTATAATATAATTATAATTTATATTGTAGCTATATTAGGGTTTATTTTACAGGTAAGTATTTAGCTTTAAATAGGAATAATTTATTTAATAAGAGTTAATTAATTTCGTTAGATTAAAATTATATTTAATTTAGGGGGGTGTTAGTGTTAGGGTTAGACTTAGCTTTAGGGGTTAATACATTTATTAGAATAGCGGTGAGCTCCAGTCGGCAGATTAGGGGTTAATAATTTAAGTTAGGTGTCGGCGATGTTAGGGAGGGCAGATTAGGGGTTAATACTATTTATTATAGGGTTAGTGAGGCGGATTAGGGGTTAATAACTTTATAATAATAGCGGTGCGGTCCGCTCTGCAGATTAGGGGTTAATAAGTGTAGGCAGGTGGAGGCGACGTTGTGGGGGGCAGATTAGGGGTTAATAAATATAATATAGGGGTCGGCGGTGTTAGGGGCAGCAGATTAGGGGTACATAGGGATAATGTAAGTAGCGACGGTTTACGGAGCGGCAGATTAGGGGTTAAAAATAATATACAGGGGTCAGCGATAGCGGGGGCGGCAGAATAGGGGTTAATAAGTGTAAGGTTAGGGGTGTTTAGACTCGGGGTACATGTTAGAGTGTTAGGTGCAGACGTAGGAAGTGTTTCCCCATAGCAAACAATGGGGCTGTGTTAGGAGCTGAACGCGGCTTTTTTGCAGGTGTTAGGTTTTTTTTCAGCTCAAACAGCCCCATTGTTTCCTATGGGGGAATCGTGCACGAGCACGTTTTTGAGGCTGGCCGCGTCCATAAGCAACTCTAGTATCGAGAGTTGCAGTTGCGTTAAATATGCTCTACGCTCCTTTTTTGGAGCCTAACGCAGTCATTCTGTGGACTCTCAATACCAGAGTTATTTTAAAGGTGTGGCCAGAAAAAAGCCAGCGTTAGCTACGCGGGTCATTATCGACAAAACTCTAAATCTAGCCGCAAGGATGGCACTCACCAAAGTTGTATCCAGGCAGCGGCGCTCCATCTTCACCCCGGCTATGGCCTTCTTATCTTCATCCCTTTGCCGGTCTTCTTATCTTTATCCCGGCGACTGTGTTCTTATCTTCCGTGTGGTGGTCTTCTTCTCTTCATCCTGGTGGAGGCCTTATTTCCACACTTGAAATGGTTATTACACTGTCTTTTTCCTGACTGTGACCTGTTTTGACTTATTTAATAATAATTTATATTATTTAGCATATTACAGTATGCTGTCAATCTTTGAGAAAGATTGTACGTTAATGTCACAATTCAGCACTCACTAAATTCACATTCCCAATTCACGTTTATTGCAAAACCAAGGTGTGTAAACAAGACAGATTTGTACTGCAACTAAGTATCGCATTATTCTTTACTGAATTGAACTGTTTAAAGATTATAGGTGAGCCAGAAATAGTTAAAGGGACATGAAACCCAAAATATTTATTTAATGATTCAAATAGAAAATAAAATTTTAAACAACATAACAATTTAATTATATTTTATAATTTGCTTCATTCTTTAAATATCCTTTGTTGAAGAAATAGCAATGCACATGGGTGAGCCAATCAGACGAAGCATCTATGTACGGCCATCACCATCAGCAGCTATTGAGCCTATTTAAATGTGCTTTTCAACAAAGGATATCAAGAGAATGAAGCAAATTAGATAATATAAGTAAATTGGAAAGTTGTTTAAAATGGCATGCTCTTTTTATAAAATAATTTGGGTTGCAGGTCCCTTTAAGCCTGTAACTATCAGGTTTTATCACAGTATCATTACTAGCTAATTATTGATCAAAATCCAGGTGTTACAAATAATTTACCCACTTATTGGCAGTAGGCACCTATCCACTGCCAATGCTTTCTATGGGATTTGCAAAAAAGCTTTTAAGGGCTGCACCTTAATATGCTTACAGTTAATTATGACTCTTTGGTAAGTTGTCTTTTACCACAATATTTGAGCATGATGGTAGGTCACACACAAAGCAAAAAAAGGTGCGTTATGCATCCATAAGCGATGTGCGCTAACCAGGCACAGCATTATAGCACTAAGGAGAAAGACCAAAGAGAGTATGCTAAGCAGGGCCAGATTGGCCTACCAGGAGATTTCCCGGTGGGCTGCAGCAGCTGGAGCTGGAAAGCTACAATTTAAAGGGGTGATTAATGGATACAATTGGGTTGTAGGGCTGCTATATAACATCAATCTGATATTTGTATTTAATACAAAGTAATATAATTTAATTCTGAAACAATATTGGTGAAGGAGTGTCCCAGTAATCCCCTTTGAGAAAAATGGGGCATGTGCATTCTATCAACTCAACGGAAAATAGGGCTGGTCGTCATATTTTTCCAGGGCTGCCTTTTATTCCCAGTCCAGCCCTGATGCTAAGAGCTCACTTCACAAACTGACAAACCAACAAACAGCCTAGCCTAACTAAATAGCCTACGCACGTGATAACGAAACACGCTAAAAAGCCAACATGCGCACATCTGAGCCCTGCAGTAAACAGAACAGTACATGCTCGCAAACAAAAGCAGACACGCGTTAAACATGCAAGGCGTGCAATCAAGCTTGTACACCTCTGAACAGCGCACAAATCCAATAGCTCTATATGGATGCACATGCAAAGCAGACAAGCACTTAACAAACAAGGCACTCAAAAGCTGATGTGCACTAGATAAAAATAACATGCATGAAAACCTAAATAACATGCTCACAATCTACAAAAAAGCAAAATATAGAGTGAATTTAAAAAAGTCCCCTTGCTACGATGTACAACACTAAGGGCTAGGTTACGAGTGGAGCATTATTTAACGTTCCTGTTAACTGCACTAGAAGTACGTTTTTTGCGATTGCATATTCTCAAATACGCTAACCCTAGATGAAGTATGAATATTTAAAATTCCAATGTTCTTCACATAGAAACATATGTTCTATTTATTCATATATACATATTTCTACATATAAAAAAGAGTATACAATAGGATAGTTATTTCCCTTTAGTTAGAACTGCTGCCTTCAAAACAGTCTCTCTCAAAGCTGTACAAACGATGTATATTGGCAGATAGAGGCACTGGTTCTAAGGGATCTCCAAAGGATTTCTCTCTATGTTTCACAATTTTCCCAGAAGAATTCAGTCTCTATCTGTGTTCAAAGAATATCACATTGACATAGTATGTCTGTGCACCTTAACATATAAGTGCAGTATACTCACAGAATGATATCAAGCAAACAGCTCCACAGGTGATATCACAAAAAAACAGCAGGTGATTTCACAAAAAAACAACAATCAGGAAAGGAAAAAGGCTGGCTTTTTTTTTTAAATAAAATGTTTATTTTGCTCAGCAAAATAAGTGAGTATACTGCACTTATGTATTAAGGTGCTCAGACATACTATGCCAATGTGATATTCTTTGAACACAGATACAGACAGAATTCTTTTGGGAAAATTGTGAAACATAGAGAAAAATCCTTTGGAGATCCCTTAGAACCATCGCCTCTATCTGCCAATATGTTTCTACAATATATATTTACTAGTCCTAAAGCCCATGTACATGGGCCATTTTTTTGCAGTACAGCGGTTCCACCTCTTGCTCTCTCTCTCTCTCCCACCTCTCATTTGCTCTATCTCCTCTTTATTTTGCTCTCTTTCCACCTATCTTTTGCTGCCTCTCTCCCCCTCTCTTTTGCTCTTTCTCTCCCCCTCTCTTTTGCTCTCTCTCTCCCCCCTCTCTTATGCTCTCTCTCACCCTCTCTTTTGCTCTGTCTCTCCCCTCTCTTTTTCTTTCCCTCTCTCCCCTCTCTTTCCCCCTCTCTTATGCACTCTCTCTCCCCTGTCTTTTGTGCTCTCCCCCCTCTCTTTTGCTCTCTCTCTCCCACCTCTCTTTTGCTCTCTCTCTCCCCTCTCTTTTGCTCTCTCTCTCCTCCCCCTCTCCCCCCTATTTTGCGCTCTCTTTCTCTCCCCTCTTTTGCTCTCTCTCCCCTTTCGCCCCCCCTCTTTTGCTGTCTCTCTCTCTCTCGTTTGTTCTCTCTATCTCCCCTCTTTTGCTCTCTCCCCTTTCTTTTGCTCTCCCTCCCCCTATCTCTTTGCTGTCTCTCTCCCTCTCTTTTGCTCTATCTAGCCCCCCTCTTTTGCTCCCTCTATCCCCCCTCTTTTTTTGAGCTCTCTCTCTATCCCTCCTCTTTTTTTGAGCTCTCTCTCTCTCTAACATCTGCACGGCCCCGCCCGGCCCCACCCATGCCCAGCCCAGCCCTGTCCATGTAATGACCTGTCCCGTCCTGCCCCGCCCACATCAAGCCCGGCCGGCCCCGCCTACATCACACACGGTCGTCCCAGATGCCAGCCAGGTCAGTCTTCTTGAAGGCCAGGTGTGTTTGTCCTCGCAAAGTTTCTACTGCGCATGACAGCTTTGGACAAACACACTTGGCCTTTTATATTATAGGATATCTATATACACACATATATATATATATATATATATATATATATATATGAATATATACAGGTATTGATATACACAGATATATATAGGATTATGTATTTATAAATAGTTAAACATATTCTGCTATGTGCAGAACATTGACATGTGAAATATTTACTGTAAATACACAGTATAACACTATATTCAATATGAATATTACATAAATATGCTTTTACATGTTTTCATCTACTTAACTGTAAAGGGCTTCAATGCACTTATATATATGTCTATATTTGTGTACATATGTATTTATGTGTTTATATGTGTATATATGTTTATAAATACATATACATACTTATAAATGAATAAAACATATGTACACACATATAAACATACAGGGAGTGCAGAATTATTAGGCAAATGAGTATTTTGACCACATCATCCTCTTTATGCATGTTGTCTTACTCCAAGCTGTATAGGCTCGAAAGCCTACTACCAATTAAGCATATTAGGTGATGTGCATCTCTGTAATGAGAAGGGGTGTGGTCTAATGACATCAACACCCTATATCAGGTGTGCATAATTATTAGGCAACTTCCTTTCCTTTGGCAAAATGGGTCAAAAGAAGGACTTGACAGGCTCAGAAAAGTCAAAAATAGTGAGATATCTTGCAGAGGGATGCAGCACTCTTAAAATGGCAAAGCTTCTGAAGCGTGATCATCGAACAATCAAGCGTTTCATTCAAAATAGTCAACAGGGTCACAAGAAGCATGTGAAAAAACCAAGGCGCAAAATAACTGCCCATGAACTGAAAAAAGTCAAGCGTGCAGCTGCCAAGATGCCACTTGCCACCAGTTTGGCCATATTTCAGAGCTGCAACATCACTGGAGTGCCCAAAAGCACAAGGTGTGCAATACTCGGAGACATGGCCAAGGTAAGAAAGGCTGAAAGACGACCACCTCTGAACAAGACACACAACCTGAAACGTCAAGACTGGGCCAAGAAATATCTCAAGACTGTGGCTGGCAAGAAAGGGTATAAAAGAAGAAAATCTAATGACATGGCCTCCTTGTTCACCTGATCTGAACCCCATTGAGAACCTGTGGTCCATCATCAAATGTGAGATTTACAAGGAGGGAAAACAGTACACCTCTCTGAACAGTGTCTGGGAGGCTGTGGTTGCTGCTGCACGCAATGTTGATGGTGAACAGATCAAAACACTGACAGAATCCATGGATGGCAGGCTTTTGAGTGTCCTTGCAATGAAAGGTGGCTATATTGGTCACTGATTTGTTTTTGTTTTGTTTTTGAATGTCAGAAATGTATATTTGTGAATGTTGAGATGTTATATTGGTTTCACTGGTAAAAATAAATAATTAAAATGGGTATATATTTGTTTTTTGTTAAGTTGCCTAACAATTATGCACAGTAATAGTCACCTGCACACACAGATATCCCCCTAAAATAGCTAAAACTAAAAACAAACTAAAAACTACTTCCAAAAATATTCAGCTTTGATATTAATGAGTTTTTTAGGTTCATTGAGAACATGGTTGTTGTTCAATAATAAAATTAATCCTCAAAAATACAACTTGCCTAATAATTCTGCACTCCCTGTATATATAAATACATACTGTACATATACATCTTTAAACATGTATATGTATGTATCTCTATGTTAAAGCCCTGCTTTTTTTATCTAACACCCGAGAACTCATATGTTTGAGCCCTTATAACTTTTGTGTGCAATACATTTTTTATTATTTTTTTAGATGGTGTTATTATGAGTGTAAGTGTTCTTTGTAATGTATTTTTGATGTGTTTCATGACTCTTTTTTTGCAAAACAGTTAACCAGTGCTCTGAGGATGTGGAAATCATTCTATCGTAAATCACAGTTGCGCTCAAGCGATTGTGTTTACTTTCAACCTTTAATATAAGCGGGAAAACCCAATGAGCACAAAACCCTTATTGCTCATGCGTAACAGGTAAACGCTCCACTCGTAATCTGTCTCTAAGTGTACCTACTAATAGCCTATAGGCTAAGTGAGTGCCCACATAAATGTTAACTACATATT
Organism: Bombina bombina; assembly: GCF_027579735.1. Lineage (NCBI taxonomy): Eukaryota > Metazoa > Chordata > Amphibia > Anura > Bombinatoridae > Bombina > Bombina bombina. Next base: position 259,835,185 of record NC_069500.1, read on the forward strand.
TACCTAATAAGCACCCACTCTAAAAAAAATGCTTTCTGTAGATAGCCAATCAAGTGATGTACACGTGACAGCAGAGGATCTGTGTATGTGGAGTATAACGACAATTTAACAGGAGGAGGCTATGGACTGGTCCCTGCGACACCTGTGGCAGGCCTGTGACTAACTCCCACTGATTATAATTGTGCCACTACCCAATACTCCATAAACTTCCCTCTGTCCGAACAGTAACACTTTGAGGGGAAAATGGGCCTCAAATCGGTCTGAAGACCCCTCTCCAGAACAACATCTGGAGCAGCTCCATTCTTCACTTTCCTCCTGCAGAGGCAAAGATAAGACTGGTTTACCAGTAAGGTGGAAGGATTATTTTGATAATATTTGCCTCCTCCTAGTGGCCAGAAATGGAATTCCCAGGAGTAGTGGCTCATGGACTCTCACCACCTTTATGAAAGAAATCACAAACGTTTGAAGCGCTTTTATACGGTTTTCATATGGTTACAAACATTTATACAATTTTTACTGCAGTTATGGTTTTCACTCAAACAATAAGTCTGAGGTTTACATACAAGTTACTCTACAATGCAGTTTTGTGTTTTACAATACACTTATGTAGGTGTGCAATACAAATTGCATTTAGCTGTTGCATTTCTTTGTAAAATATGCAGTAAAACTTGAATATACCTTAAAGTAAATTTTTTATTACAAATAATTCTTATATTACATTGTGTACATTTGAAATAAATTTAAAAATAATTATAGTGATAAGATATTTTGTTCCATAGCATCTGTTTAAATAAAATTTATTACATGTGCTCCATAACGTTGGCAATTTCAGAATAAATATACATTGCCTAGCACTAGAGTGGTACCATGTTGGCTATAGATTAAACAGGAAGACGCATTTTACTAATTACATAAATAAATAAATAAATGACATCATGTCTACAGAAAAGTCCTAGAAGAATGAAAACATGTACTGCTATTTTGCTAAATACACTGCTTTTTATTTCACTATTAAATATATTCCAATAATAATTAAGCTTACAAAATTGATCTAAATCAGATAAAAGTTCCCTTCTGACAAATTTGAGCGATAAAGTGCTTGACACCTGGGTACAGGAGTATTTTCACACACTCACCTCCAAACAAAACAAATTATCAGTAAATGACTGACTGTCTGTATGGGACAAGCATCACAATGTGCATCTATCGTCATTTCTGAAAACAAACTCACATAGGGCCAGATTACAATTGAAGCTCTAACTGTTACGTGCGAGTGATAAAGGGTTTGTCGGGGGTGTTTGCGCGCATTGGAAGTAGCACGCATATTACAAGTTGAAAGAAAACTCGTTTGCGCAAGCGCAATGGAATTTAACGTGCATCGGGTTTTTGCCAGAAAACCATGAGATATATAAAGAAATATGTATTCATGAATAAATAGAACATACTGTGCAATGTAAAGAACATAGGAAAATATTTATATTAATATTTCACGTCAGGTTTGTGCACTTGGTTAAACATAATTGGGTTTATGTGGGAGTAGGGTGTTAGTTTTTTTCCACTTTTTACGCTCCTTTGAAGTCTATGGGGGAATACATTATTATTATTATTATTATTATTGTTAATAACATTATTATTATTATTATTATTATTATTATTATCAGGTATTTGTAGAGTGCCAACAGATTCTGCAGCGCTATAAACATAGACAGTATACAAGATAACATTTACAGGGATCAAATGGCAGAGGGCCCTGCCGAGAGTTGCACTGTTGTAGTCTGCTCTTATGAAGGTGAACTACAAACAGCTGGGCTCATAGGCTTACATGCTAAGGGAATCAAGGGAGTAGCAGTGGAGATAGGAAGATTAGTGTAGGTTTTATCCCTGAATAGTAGAGTCTTTAGGGAGAGCTTGAAGCTTTCAAAACTAGGGGAGATTCTTGGGGAGCGAGGCAGAGAGTTCCATAAAATGGGAGCCAGTCTGGAGAAGTCTTGTAAATGAGAATGTGAGGAGGTAACAAGAGTGGAGGAGAGTAGGAGATCATAAGCGGAGTGAAGGGGACAGGGGTAGAGTATCTGGAGACAAGGTCTGAAATGTAGGGGGGAGCAGTGTATGTCAGGCTTTGTATGTCAGAGGGAGAATTTTGTGTTTAATCCTGGAGGCAAGAAGCCAGTGAAGAGATTGGCAGAGAGGTGCAGAAGATGAAGAGCAACGTGTAAGGAAGATGAGACTGGCAGAGACATTCATTATGGATTGTAAAGGAGCTAGGCAGCAGCTAGGGAGACCAGAGAGGATGAAGTTGCAATAGTCAAGGCGGGAAAGGATGTGTCCTGTGTAAGGAAATGTCTAATTTTAGAGATGCTTTTAAGGTGGAAGCAGCAGGCTTTAACCAAGGACTTAATGTGAGTTAAAGAAAGATCTGAGTCAAGTGTGAGCCCAAGACATCGGGCATGTGGGGTAGGGGTAATGATGGAGTTATCAACTGTTATAGAGAAAAGGTGGTGGAGATTTTGGAAGAAGGGGGGAAAATAAGGAGCTCAGTTTTGGAGAGATTTAGCTTGAGGAAGTGAAAGGACATCCAAGATTATATATGAGAAAGACAGTTAGTAACACGGGTTAGCAAGGAAGGAGATTCGTCTGGTGCAGCGAAGTAGATTTGGGTGTCGTCGGCATACAAATGATATTGAAACTCATTGGACTTTATTAAGGAGCCTAATGATGACATGTAGATTGAGAAGAGAAGGGGACTGAGCACAGAGCCTTGCGGTACCCCAACAGAAAGCGGTAACGGGGCAGAGGATGCCCCAGAGAAGGCTACACTAAAGGTACGTACGGACAGATAGGAAGAGAACCACAAGAGAGCTGTGTTGCAGATGCCGAAGGATTGGAGGGTTTGGAGCTAAAAGAGGGTGGTCGACAGTATCAAAGGCTGCAGACAGATCAAGGAGGATAAGCAGAGAGTAGTGGCCTTTGGATTTTGCTGTAAGTAGGTCATTGGTAACCTTAACAATTGCTGTCTCTGTGGAGTGAAGGGGGAAAAATCCAGATTGCAGTTTGTCAAGGAGGGAGTTTAATGTAAGGAAATGGGATAGATGTGCATGTACTAGCTTTTCAAGAAACTTTGAGGCAAAAGGGATAAGGGAAATAGGGCGGTAGTTTAATGGGGAGGTAGGCTCGAGAGAAGTTTTTTTTTATGATAGGTGTGACTAATGCATGTTTAAGAGATGTGGGAACTATACCAGTGCTGAGGGAGAGGTTAAATATGTGTGTGAGTATAGGGGTAAGGGTAGAAGTGTGGGAGTAGCTGTGAGGGGGTGGGGTTGAGGGGACAGGTAGTGAGGCGAGAGGACAGTATAAGGACAGAAACTTCTTTGTCTGTAACAGGGGCAAAATAGTTAAATTTATGGCTATGTGGGTTTTGGATGATGTGAGCTTTTGAGGAGGTGGGAGACCGGTAGTATGTTGAAAGCAGATTTCATTTCTGATAGAGTCGATTTTGTTGTTGAAGTAGCTGGCAAAATTTTGAGCTGAGAGAGAAGTTGTAGTAGGAGGTGGGGATGGGCGGAGAAGAGTATTGAATGTGAAGAACAGACATTTTGGGTTTGAAGAAAGAGTAGAGATCAGAGTAGAGAAGTAATGTTTCTTATGTAGATTAAGGGCAGAACTTATAGTGAAAGTCAGCTGAACTCCGAGATTTTCTCCAGTGTCGCTTAGCAGTACAGAAACATCTGCATAGGTACCATGTCAGAGAAGTATGCCAGGGCTGAGGATGAGTGTATGATTTCCGAGTTATGGTAGGTGGGGCCAGATTGTCAAGGACCGATGTAAGAGTGGAGTTATGGTGGCAGATAGATTCATCAGGGCAGGGAAAGGAGGGGATGGTAGAGAGGAGAGTGTCAAGAGAGCTAGCAAGCTGTTGTTGATCTAATGACTTAATTCTTCTGTGAAGTTTGGTGTGAGGGGTAGAAGGAGGGAGAGTTTTAGGAAGGGAAGTGATGATTCAAGTGAGGAGATGATGGTCAGGAAGAGGAAAGGGGGAGTTTGGGAAGTTTGAGATAGTGCATCGATAGCTAAAAATCAGATCAAGGGAGTGACCCTCTTTTTGAGTGGGAGAGTCAGTCCATTATGACAGGTCGAAAGAGGAAGTACCTTGCAGAAATTGACCCCATGTGATAGTGCAGCAGAGGAAGCTGTGTCTGAAAAAGGGAGCCAGGTTCCTATGAGAGCCAGAATATTGAGAGAGTGGGAGATAAAGAGGTCATGGACAGAATTGAGCTTGTTGCAAACAGAGCGAGAGCTCCAGAGTGCACAAGTGAAGGGGCAAGGACTTTGGCCCCTTTACCAATACCTTTGATATACTGTTCATGTTGGACCATCTGCCCTATTAAATATTATGGTACCATCTGTTAGTTGATCTTTACATATATCTGGGTCATTATCTGTTTGGGACCCGTGGTCCTATAGACTGAAGTTATCAGTTTTTATGCTCTGATTACTTTTAGGGATGATGTTTTTTATGTAATCATATGTTATTAGAGTTGACATTTGGCGACCCGGCCAGTGTCATGCTGTGCTTCAGCATGACTTGTACTACATCTACCATATGTGTAGATTAATGTACTCTATTGGGTATATGTTGATATTTTCATATATTATATTCTAGCTATTATGGACTTCCCCAATGAGTCTGCCACCATATACACAGTAACTCTACATGTCTTATCTATATTCCGGTCAATATGTGAGTCCGGTATAGGTCTACTATTTTATTTATTTTATACTTTTTTTTATTAATTTATGAAATGTAGGTATATGCTACATCATCACCAAAGAATACTGTTTGGTAATCCATGATTATAATTTTTGTATCCTATACGACTCGTCCATTGCACTATCAAACAGCGTCTGACAATTCTGTCAGTTATTATACCGATATTTGAGTCCTAAATTGGACCTATTAATTGATGTCAGGAACACAATTATTATGTTGTATTGAATGTGTATTCCAATTTTAAAACTGATATTCTAATTGAAATTAGTTATTTAATTTATTTTTATATATTTGTATATTTGTTATAAATATTCACTTAACCACTTGGAAATTCGATACCATGTATTGTGATTATCATTGTTTTTGTTTTCATTTATGACTTCAACATTTATATATTTTAAGGCTTATATCTATATATTAATGGACGGCATCACTACACACTTGTTTATTACAGATTTGTATCCATTAGGGTTGGGTGTTAAACTTTAGTTTGTTACCCACTTGTGGAGAGGTGTGTACTGATGCCGTCCCATGATTGGTTAGCCGTTTAGTTATATAGAGCAAGAGGTTTTAATTGTATTTACAGCCTGATGAAACAGCACATTTTTTCTAAGAAACGCGTTGCTGTGTTTTTAAGTGTACTTTTATAATAAACTAGTCACTTTTCCCAATGCTTGCTTTATTGCCATATTTATTTTGTTTCCTGCGGGATTTGAGTAATCCCTTCCGAGCCTGTCAAGACGCCTTTTACACACTTCCCTGGCTGATTGGTGATCGGTTCCTCCCCGGTGCTCCTGCTGTGGGGATTGGCATTCTCGATACCACGTGACGAGACCAGTAGCGTGTGTGGGAGTCTATCAGGTGACTGTGTTGGTCCCGATCTGCTGTGTTTGTCACTCCGGTTCTTGCGAGTAGTCACCATTAGGGGTTGAATATTGTTCTGTGTGATTGCCTGTACAGACAATATTGTCCTATTTTGGTGCCTCTCTTTTTTCTGTTCCTACAGGATCCTTCTTCATACTCCAATTTTCCAAGAGTGCTGCCTCTCACCTCTCCGGAACTCTCCTCGTCTTACACAAGCAAGGAAGTTGTGGGGGATCGGGATTAGGGAAGATGTCACCAGCAGCTAGTATGAGAAAGAGGGAGAGTGATATGAGATGCAGATTTGCAGTAATGTTTTTGGGATGAGGTGCAAGAGGGAGAGAGAGTCTTTAGGAATATGTGAAGTTCATAAATACAAAAGTAAGGTGAGGTTAAGAGAGATAGGCTAATGTACAGTGCAGGTGGTGAGGGGGAAGGAGTAATTGAATAAAGTAGTTTTTTATAGAGACAAAAGGTAGCAAAAAGTAATATGAAGATATTGAGCTTGTTTACAAAATAGGTAAACAGTGGATAAAACTCAGTATTAAAAAATATTATTATTATTGGTTATTTGTAGAGCGCCAACAGATTCCGCAGCGCTAATATAACATAACTTGCCTTATACCTTGTCCACTCCTTGTTCAATTCTTGTATAATTCTTTTGCCCAATTCTTGGTGCCTCACTTAAACATGTTCACTTAATTCTTGTACAATTCTTTTGCCCAATTCTTAGTTCCTCACTGATAAATATTCACTTAATTCTTGTAAATGTTCTTAGTGCCTCGCTTATAAATATTCACTTAATTATTATAAATGTTCACTTAATTCTTGTATAATTATTTTGCCCAATCTTAGTGCCTTACTTATAAATGTTCACTTAAAATATGTGAACAGATGATGTTACAATACTGCTATCTAAACCTGCAATGCTAATCCCTGCAATGCTACCCCATAGCAGTGTTACATTTATAGGACAGAGTGTTCAGCTGATTGCAATACATTAGTTAATGACATGATCAAAGATAGTCAAAATGCCAATTGGGAAAATTTGATTCAGTATGAGATAAGTTAAAAAGCAGACAATAGAATTTGGAGGAGGCTGGGGTTATACCATTAGTGAGCTTGTAAATTTAGGAATTAACACAAATATTGACAAGGTTTGAACATCACATAGCTAAAGACAAGATATCAGCAATGAAAATACATAACATTGCACAGACTACAGGCACATACCAAAAGAGAGACTTAAAAGAATACAGTTGCCACACAAAACAGGGAATTTGGCAGGAGTTAAATGCAGGACCAAATTCACATACCAAAAGAGAGACTTAAAAGAATACAGTTGCCACACAAAACAGGGAATTTGGCAGGAGTTGAATGCAGGACCCAATTCACAAACCAAAACATAGACTTTAAAAAATAAAGTTTCCACACAAAACAGGGAATTTGACAGGAGTTGAATGCAGGACCCAATTCACATACCTGAAAGCATAAGAGAGAGAGAAGGTTAACTTGCTGTAGCGAGCATTCCTTCGCAGATGTCAATAGGCAGTTTGTTCGTTAATAAGCAGCAGTGTGGTGAGTATTGAGTATAATTCTTGTATAATTATTTTGCCAAATTCTTAGTGCCGAACTTATAAATGTTCACTTAAGATATATGAACAGACGATGGTACAATATTGCTATCTAAACCTGCAGTGCTAACCCCTACATTAATGAGATCACGATATTGTAAGTTTGGCCTAGTGAACAAGCAAAAAGTTTTTTCTTTTAACTTGTAATACATGCGGTTTCCAACACGCACAAAAAACTTACTTCAAGCAGAGTTAGCGCACGAGTGTGAACGATAATTACTGCTCAACTCGTAATCTATCCCAGTGTGTATATTCACTTTCACTTAAAACCAAATCAAATATGGGGCACATATAAACTACCTACTTCAAATGTATTATTCCCCAATATAATTCCTAAAATATTTACACTTAATTTAATTTCTAGAACACTTTACATATAATGACAGATTACAGGAAAAAAATGTCAGCAACTTAATCTAATGATTTTTAAATAGGATCTTATCTCTTATGCAATTTCACACAATTGCAAGCATTACTTTTAACATATTTGTAAGGTCCACTTAATAATTACCTGATGTTTGCATTCTGGCCCTATAAGTTATCAACTTCTCCCTATTTAAGCCACCACCTACTAGCCCTCATTGCTGGTTAATTGAGAATCGGAGCATAAGTGCTCCTACTTGATTAGAACTTGCTACACTTCCTGACCGTCTGCTTAGCAACACTCTTCACCTGACAGCCTCTAAAGGTTACCCCCACTGGCAGGGTGAACCTTCAGCCTCTTCCAGCTTCCTGTATACCTCCAAAGGCTCTCTGGCTTCAGCTCTATATGAATTATCCACACTGCACTGAGAGAATCATTCCGCAACCAGGCTGACGTCATCAGCTACGGACAGCTCAGGCCGCATCTCCTACCCGAACTGCTCGGAAGTGTACAACTATTGAGTTCCAACCTGTCAGACTGCCACCTGTATCACTGAACATAGTGGTAACGTTACTTATTGCCAAATGTGAACCTTGTGTTAGTATGTGTATATATTAACTGCAGTTACATACGGCTAATATCAAGTCACAGAGGTAACCTCTAAAGCTTTCAATTCTGGTTTCCTCCGTGACACATATAATCCATTTTTACCAAGTTACTGTGTAAACACAGGGATTAAATACTGCAGCATACAACTGTTATACCTGAATATTAGCGTTATATATATATAGTGGATTTAAATAATTAACCAGCCATAAAAAAACAGAAATTGTGGGTTATAACCCGATATCCTTACTTCCTGTTAAATATTCTACATACTGTTAACATGGAACAAAACCCAATAACTGAACAAATTAAGAGTTTGTCTGATAGAATGGACATTTTGGCAAACTCATTTCATGAACTGCAAGTAGAAAACCAGGCTCTAAAAGTTTGTTTAAGGGAGGTTTTAACTACTAAGCCCAATCCCTCAGAAACACAACCAGAAACCTTAGTCTCACCTCCTGAAAAGTTTTCTGGTGTTCGATCCCAATTTAGGGAATTCAGAAATTCATGTATGCTCCTTTTTTATCTTAAGCCCAGAACCTACCCCACAGAGAGGATTAGAGTTTTAACGGTGATATCATATCTCAGGGGGGAACCTAGGGCTTGGGAGGATATGATCTATGAGAAACAGGACTCCATTTTGGGATCCCTTGATGCATTTTTTGCTGAGATGTCAACACTATATGATGACCCTTACAAACAAATATCCGCAGAGAATGCTTTGAGGTCCCTGAAAAAGTCAAAGAATTCAGTGGAGGTGTATATCACTTAATTTAAGATATCCGCAAGAGATTCCTTGTGGAATGATGTTTCTCTAAAAAATCAATGTCGTCTTGGGTTATCCAAGGAACTTAAAGATGAACTTTCTCGTGTTGGTATGCCGGATACCCTTGAAGAACTGTTTTCCCTTTCCATTAACATAGATAGGCGTCTCAGGGAAAGACGTTCAGAAAAGACCAAAAAATATCTCCCTTCACCTTCCTATCACCTAGATTATGAGTTTTGCGTTAGGCTTAAAAAGCAGTGTTGGCCTGTCCTAAGGCTGCTTTTTAACGCCCGCTGGTATTACAAGTCTTGCAGGCACAGGTGTACCGCTCACTTTTTTGGCCAGACTTGGCAATACCGCAAATCCACTTACGTAAATTGCGTATCCTCTTTTTTCAATGGGACTTGCATAGCTCCGGTATTACAAGTCTGCCAAAAAGTGAGCGGTAGACATTCTCCTGTCAAGACTGGTACCGCATTTTAAAGTCAGTAGTTAAGAGTTTTACACTACAAAGCCGTAGCATAAAACTCTTAACTAAAATGCTAAAAAGTACACTAACACCCATAAACTACCTATTAACCCCTAAACCAAGGCCCTCCCACATCGCAAACACTAAAAGAAAATTTTTATCCCCTAATCTGCTGAACCGGACATCGCCGCCACTATAATAAATATATTAACCCCTAAACCGCCGCACTCCCACCTCACAAACATTAGTTAAATATTATTAACCCCTAATCTGCCGTCCCTAACATCGCAGCCACCTACCTACATTTATTAACCCCTAATCTGCCACCCCCAACATTGCTGCAACTATACTAAAGTTATTAACCCCTAAATCTAAGTCTAACTCTAACCCCCCTAACTTAAATATAATTTAAAGAAATCTAAATAAAAATTACTATCATTAACTAATCTTTAACTAATCATTAATTCCTATTTAAAACTAAATACTTACCTGTAAAATAAACCCTAAAACAGCTACAAAATAACTAATAGTTACATTTTAGCTAGCTTACGGCTAGATTTGGAGTTTTGTCGGTAACGACCCGAAAAACTAACGCCAGCTTTTTTCTGGCCGCACCATAAAAATAACTCTGGTATTGAGAGTCCACAAAAAGGCTGCGTTAGGCTCCAAAAAAGGAGCGTAGAGCATTTTTAACGCAGCTTCAACTCTCGATACCAGAGTTGCTTACGCAAGCGGCCAGCCTCAAAAACGTGCTTGTGCACGATTGCCCCATAGGAAACAATGGGGCTGTTTGAGCTGAAAAAAAACCTAACACCTGCAAAAAAGCCGCGTTCAGCTCTTAACGCAGCCCCATTGTTTGCTATGGGGAAACACTTCTACGTCTGCACCTAACACCCTAACATGTACCCCGAGTCTAAACACCCCTAACCTTACACTTATTAACCCCTAATCTGCCACCCCAGCTATCGCTGACCCCTGCATATTATTATCAACCCCTAATCTGCCGCTCCGTAAACCGCCGCTACTTACATTATCCCTATGTACCCCTAATCTGCTGCCCTAACATCGCCGACCCCTATATTATATTTATTAACCCCTAATCTGCCCCCCACAACGTCGCCTCCACCTGCCTACACTTATTAACCCCTAATCTGCCGACCGGACCACACCGCTACTATAATAAAGTTATTAATCCCTAATCCGCCTCACTAACCCTATAATAAATAGTATTAACCCCTAATCTGCCCTCCCTAACATCGCCAACACCTAACTTCAATTATTAACCCCTAATCTGCCGACCGGAGCTCACCGCTATTCTAATAAATGTATTAACCCCTAAAGCTAAGTCTAACCCTAACACTAACACCCCCCTAAATTAAATATAATTTAAATCTAACGAAATTAATTATCTCTTATTAAATAAATTATTCCTATTTAAAGCTAAATACTTACCTGTAAAATAAATCCTAATATAGCTACAATATAAATTATAATTATATTATAGCTATTTTAGGATTAATATTTATTTTACAGGTAACTTTGTATTTATTTTAACCAGGTACAATAGCTATTAAATAGTTAAGAACTATTTAATAGCTAAAATAGTTAAAATAATTACAAATTTACCTGTAAAAGAAATCCTAACCTAAGTTACAATTAAACCTAACACTATACTATCAATAAATTAATTAAATAAACTACCTACAATTACCTACAATTAACCTAACACTACACTATCAATAAATTAATTAAATACAATTCCTACAAATAAATACAATTAAATAAACTTGCTAAAGTACAAAAAATAAAAAAGAACTAAGTTACAAAAAATAAAAAAATATTTACAAACATAAGAAAAATATTACAACAATTTTAAACTAATTACACCTACTCTAAGCCCCCTAATAAAATAACAAAGCCCCCCAAAATAAAAAAATGCCCTACCCTATTCTAAATAACTAAAGTTCAAAGCTCTTTTACCTTACCAGCCCTGAACAGGGCCCTTTGCGGGGCATGCCCCAAGAAGTTCAGCTCTTTTGCCTGTAAAAGAAAAAATACAATACCCAAGCCCCCCAACATTACAACCCACCACCCACATACCCCTAATCTAACCCAAACCCCCCTTAAATAAACCTAACACTAAGCCCCTGAAGATCTTCCTACCTTATCTTCACCTCACCGGGTTCAACGATCTGTCCAGAAGAGCTCCTCCGATGTCCTGATCCAAGCCCAAGCGGGGGGCTGAAGAGGTTCATGATCCGGATGAAGTCTTCATCCAAGCGGGAGCTGAAGAGGTCCATGATCCGGATGAAGTCTTCTATCAACGGCATCTTCAATCTTCTTTCTTCCGGATCCATCTTGCAGACCTCCGACGCGGAACATCCTGCTGGCCCGACGGACAAACGACGAATGACGGTTCCTTTAAGGGACGTCATCCAAGATGGCGTCCCTCGAATTCCGATTGGCTGATAGGATTCTATCAGCCAATCGGAATTAAGGTAGGAATATTCTGATTGGCTGATGGAATCAGCCAATCAGATTCAAGTTCAATCCGATTGGCTGATTCAATCAGCCAATCAGATTGAGCTCGCAATCTATTGGCTGTTCCGATCAGCCAATAGAATGCGAGCTCAATCTGATTGGCTGATTGGATCAGCCAATCGGATTGAACTTGATTCTGATTGGCTGATTCCATCAGCCAATCAGAATATTCCTACCTTAATTCCGATTGGCTGATAGAATCCTATCAGCCAATCGGAATTCGAGGGACGCCATCTTGGATGACGTCCCTTAAAGGAACTGTCATTCGTCGTTAGTCCGTCGGGCCAGCAGGATGTTCCGCGTCGGAGGTCTGCAAGATGGATCCGGAAGAAAGAAGATTGAAGATGCCGTTGATAGAAGACTTCATCCGGATCATGGACCTCTTCAGTTCCCGCTTGGATGAAGACTTCATCCGGATCATGGACCTCTTCAGCCCCCCGCTTGGGCTTGGATCAGGACATCGGAGGAGCTCTTTTGGACAGATCGTTGAACCCGGTGAGGTGAAGATAAGGTAGGAAGATCTTCAGGGGCTTAGTGTTAGGTTTATTTAAGGGGGGTTTGGGTTAGATTAGGGGTATGTGGGTGGTGGGTTGTAATGTTGGGGGGCTTGGGTATTGTATTTTTTCTTTTACAGGCAAAAGAGCTGAACTTCTTGGGGCATGCCCCGCAAAGGGCCCTGTTCAGGGCTGGTAAGGTAAAAGAGCTTTGAACTTTAGTTATTTAGAATAGGGTAGGGCATTTTTTTTATTTTGGGGGGCTTTGTTATTTTATTAGGGGGCTTAGAGTAGGTGTAATTAGTTTAAAATTGTTGTAATATTTTTCTTATGTTTGTAAAAAAAAAATTATTTTTTGTAACTTAGTTCTTTTTTATTTTTTGTACTTTAGCAAGTTTATTTAATTGTATTTATTTGTAGGAATTGTATTTAATTAATTTATTGATAGTGTAGTGTTAGGTTAATTGTAGGTAATTGTAGGTAGTTTATTTAATTAATTTATTGATAGTATAGTGTTAGGTTTAATTGTAACTTAGGTTAGGATTTCTTTTACAGGTAAATTTGTAATTATTTTAACTATTTTAGCTATTAAATAGTTCTTAACTATTTAATAGCTATTGTACCTGGTTAAAATAAATACAAAGTTACCTGTAAAATAAATATTAATCCTAAAATAGCTATAATATAATTATAATTTATATTGTAGCTATATTAGGATTTATTTTACAGGTAAGTATTTAGCTTTAAATAGGAATAATTTATTTAATAAGAGATAATTAATTTCGTTAGATTTAAATTATATTTAACTTAGGGGGGTGTTAGTGTTAGGGTTAGACTTAGCTTTAGGGGTTAATACATTTATTAGAATAGCGGTGAGCTCCGGTCGGCAGATTAGGGGTTAATAATTGAAGTTAGGTGTCGGCGATGTTAGAGAGAGCAGATTAGGGGTTAATACTATTTATTATAGGGTTAGTGAGGCGGATTAGGGGTTAATAACTTTATTATAGTAGCGCTCAGGTCCGCTCGGCAGATTAGGGGTTAATAAGTGTAGGCGACGTTGAGGGGGGCAGATTAGGGGTTAATAAATATAATACAGGGGTCGGCGGTGTTAGGGGGAGCAGATTAGGGGTACATAAGGATAACGTAGGTGGCGGTCGACAGATTAGGGGTTAAAAAAATTCCAAACTCCAAATCTAGGTCCATGTGTTTATTTTTATTTTACAGGCAAGTTTGTATTTATTTTAACTAGGTAGAATAGTTACTAAATAGTTATTAACTATTTAATAAACTACCTAGCTAAAATAAAGACAAATTGAACTGTAAAATAAAACCTAACCTAAGTTACACTAACACCTAACACTACACTATAATTAAATTATTTCCCTAAATTTAATACAATTAAATACAATTAAATTAAAGTACAAAAAAATACTAAATTACAAAAAATAATAAACAAATTACAAGATTTTTAAACTAATTACACCTAATCTAATCCCCCTAACAAAATAAAAAGCCCCCCCCAAAAATAAAAAACCCCTACCCTACACTAAATTACAAATAGCCCTTAAAAGGGCCATTTGCGGGGCATTGCCCCAAAGTAATCAGCTCTTTTACCTGTAAAAAAAATTACAAATCCCCCCCAAAATTAAAACCCACCACCCACACAACTAACCCTACTCTAAAACCCACCCAATACCCCCTTAAAAAAACCTAACACTAACCTCTTGAAGATCACCTTAAAGGGAGAAGTCTTCATCCAACCGGGCTGAAGTCCTCAACGAAGCAGGGAGAATTCTTCATCCAAGCCAGGCGAAGTGGTCTTCCAGACGGGCAGAAGGCTTCATCCAGACGGCATCTTCTATCTTCATCCATCCGGCGCGGAGCAGGTCCATCTTCAAGACATCTGATGCAGAGCATCCTCTTCATCGGCTAACACTGAATGAAGTTTCCTTTAAATGACGTCATCCAAGATGGCATCCCTTCAATTACGATTGGCTGATAGAATTCTATCAGCCAATCGGAATTAAGGTAGAAAAAGTCAATCATATTGGCTGATCCAATCAGCCAATAGGATTGAGCTGGCATTCTATTGGCTGTTCCAATCAGCCAATATAATGCCATCGCCGGATGGATGAAGATAGAAGATGCCGTCTGGATGAAGACTTCTGCCCGTCTGGAGGAACACTTTGCCCGGCTTAGATGAAGACTTCTCCCGGCTTCATTGAGGACTTTGGCCCGGTTGGATGAAGACTTCTCCCGGTAAGGTGATCTTCAAGGGGTTAGTGTTAGGTTTTTTTACAGGAGTATTGGGTGGGTTTTAGAGTAGGGGAGAGGTGTTTGGATGGTGGGTTTTAATGTTGGGGAGATTTGTAATTTTTTTTACAGGTAAAAGAGCTGATTACTTTGGGGCAATGCCCCGCAAAAGGCCCTTTTAAGGGTTTTTTGTAATTTAGTGTAGGGTAGGGCTTTTTTTATTTTGGGGGGGCCAATCTTAATTGAGGGGACGCCATCTTGGATGACGTCCCTTAAAGGAGCCTTCATTCGTTGTAGTCCGTCGGTGAAGAAGGAGGTTCCACGTCGGCGGAAGGAAGATTCAAGACCCGGCTTGGAAGATGACATCGCCCGGATAGAAGACCTCTTCAGCGCCTCTTGGAAGATGACATCGCCCGGATCGAAGACTTCTTCAGCGCCGCCTGGATGATGAATTCATCGGATGGAAGATTTCTTCAGCGCCGCTTGGAGGATTAACTTCTTCCGCTCCGGATGTCCACTTCGGTTCCATCGCTGCTCGGCTGAGTGAAGACGACTCAAGGTAGGATGATCTTCAGGGGATTAGTGTTAGGCTTTTGTAAGGGGGGGTTTGGGTTAGATTAGGGGTATGTGGGTGGTGGGTTTTAATGTTGGGGGGGTTGTATTGTTCTTTTACAGGCAAAAGAGCTGAACTTTTTGGGGCATGCCCCCACAAATGGCCCTTTTAAGGGCTGGTAAGGTAAGAGAGCTTTGAACTTTATTTAATTTAGAATAGGGTAGGGCATTTTTTATTTTGGGGGGGTTTGTTATTTTATTAGGGGGCTTAGATTAGGTGTAAGTAGCTTAAAATTGTTGTAATATTTTTAAAATGTTTGTAACTTATTTTTTTATTTTTTGTAACTTAGCTTTTTTTATTTTTTGTACTTTAGTTAGTTTATGTATTTGTATTTAATTGTAGTTATTTGTAGGTAGTTTATTTAATTAATTTAATGATAGTGTAGTATTAGGTTTAATTGTAACTTAGGTTAGGATTTATTTTACAGGTAATTTTGTATTTCTTTTAGCTAGGTAGTTATTAAATAGTTAATAACTATTTAATAACTATTCTAACTAGCTAAAATAAATACAAAGTTACCTGTAAAATAAATATAAATCCTAAGATAGCTACAATATAATTATTATTTATATTGTAGCTATCTTAGGGTTTATTTTACAGGTAAGTATTTAGTTTTAAATAGGAATAATTTAATTAATCCCGGTATAGGGATAGAACAGTGTAGTTTAGTGTGAGTGCTTAGTGACAGGCTAGCAATAAAGCTGGGAAAAAGCCGAAGAGCAGCGAGATCGGATGAGTGATAACTCTCACAGTCCGCTGCTCATCGCCCCGCGGCTTTTTGACAGCTTTATTTGATAATTTAGGCGAACATATTCAAGGTCCGCGATGGCGAAGGTAGGCGAGCTTAGGCGGGCGTATTGGGCCGGCGAAGGCAGAAAAGTAGACGGCTTGATAACTACCCCCCTTTAAGATTACTTTATTGAAGTGTAATTATTGTGATAATATTCAGGTGATATTTGTTAAGAATGTACCTTTCAATAAACTGTGGGCAGACTTACTCGCTAAGCAGTGATCAAGTGCGGTGGTCTCGCATGAAACGCGTATGCTGCTTGCTGCCTTTTTTATGACCATTCTAATGTTTTTCTGAATGGTCATATACTATTGTCCTCCTTTTTGTTCTTAGTGCACTGTACAATAAAATACTTTTTTTGGTTCGCTATATTTTGCCGAAGTATTTTTTCACTGTTAGCCGGAACCTTTGTTTGTTGACACTTCCTGGCTCCAGTGGATTGCTATAGGGGAATGTCTTACTAGGTGCACATGCTGAAGCGACGCCGAAGATACGCAGAAGAGGCTTTTTCGGAACACGGAAGGGGTAAGCCCCGATTTTCTTTGCAGTACATCTAGGTTTTATTTTACAGGTCAATTTGTCTTTATTTTAGCTAGGTAGTTTATTAAATAGTTAATAACTATTTAGTAACTATTCTACCTAGATAAAATAAATACAAACTTGCCTGTAAAATAAAAATAAAACCTAAGCTAGCTACAATGTAACTATTAGTTATATTGTAGCTAGCTTAGGGTTTATTTTATAGGTAAGTATTTAGTTTTAAATAGGAATAATTTAGTTAATGATATGAATTTTATTTAGATTTATTTAAATCATATTTATGTTAGGGGGGTTAGGGTTAAGGTTAGACTTAGGTTTAGGGGTTAATAAATTTAGAATAGTGGCGGCGATGTTGAGGGCAGCAGATTAGGGGTTAATAAGTATAATGTAGCTGTCGGCGATGTCGAGGGCAGCAGATTAGGGGTTAATAAGTATAATGTAGGTGGCAGCGATGTCAGGGGCGGCAGATTAGGGGTTAATAAGTGTAAGATTAGGGGTGTTTAGACTTGGGGTTCATGTTAGGGTGTTAGGTGTAGACATAACTTTTATTTCCCTATAGGAATCAATGGGGCTGCGTTAGGAGCTAAACGCTGCTTTTTTGCAGGTGTTAGACTTTTTTTCAGCCGGCTCTACATTATACTTATTATAACCGTTGATCCCTATGGGGAAATCGTGCACGAGCACGCACAACCAGCTCACCGCTAACGTAAGCAGTGCTGGTATTGGAGTGAGATGTGGAGCAAAATTTTGCTCAATGCTCACTTTTTGTCTGTTAACACCGGGTTTGTAAAAACCCGTAATACCAGCGCTGTCTGTAAGTAAGCGGTGAGCATAAACTGCTCATTAGCATCGCATAGCCTCTAACGCAAAACTCGTAATCTAGGTGTATATGTCTAAGGATGCACTACAACCGATGTAACTTGGTTTCATCAAAGGCCCTTTGTCAGATCATGAAAAATCTAGGAGGAAATCCCTGAACCTTTGTATGTATTGTGCATCTCCCGCACATGAGGTTAAAAAATGCCCTACTTTAGCCAAACATAAGATGGGTAAGCCTCCTAGAATTCTGATTACCTTTGCATTAAAGAAGTCAAATTCCTCTTACATAACTTTACCCATTTTCTTGCAGTGGGATCACTTCAAGATCAAGACTGATGCCATAATTGACACAGGATCATGTGGAAGCTTTGTTGATGTTGATTTTGGGAAAATAAATAAAATTCCTCTTATTAGCAAGCACAATCAAGTCTCTGTGAAGGTCATTGATGGTAATTTGTTATCCTCTGGTCCAGTTACACATCAAACTAAACCTATTCACCTAGCTACAGACACAGGTCATACAGAAATATTATCATTTGACGTAATCCCTTCCCCTATGTTTGATGTAGTTCTTGGTATAACTTGGTCGTGTTTACATAAGCCACTCATTAATTGGTCTGACCTTAGTCTTACTTTACCTCTCACCTCTATGCAGAATGATTATCATAACCATTCCACCGTATTACATGTATCAGATATTAGTATCCCCCAATATTATGCTGAATTTTCAGATGTTTTTGATAATAAGGATGCCGAGAGCTTACCACCTCACAGGGCCTACGGTTGCCCCATAGATCTTCTACCTGGGGTCACTATTCCTTTTGGGCATATTTACCCCTTGTCGAAACCTGAATTTTAACATCTAAAGAATTATATTGATGACAACTTAAGGAAAGGGTTCATTAGGCCTAGTACCTCTCCTGCAGGTGCAGGCATATTTTTTGTCACAAACAAAGATGGTTCCTTAAGACCTATCATAGACTATAGGGAGTTAAACAGACGCACAAGGAAGAATAGATAACCACTTCCCCTTATCCCTGAACTTATAGAGAGATTGAGAGGTGCCTTGATTTTCACAAAATTGGACCTTCGTGGTGCCTATAATCTCATTAGAATGAGAGCTGGAGACGAATGGCTTACAGCATTTGGGACCAGATATGGTCTCTTCGAGTACACTCTAATGCCATTTGGGCTTTGTAACGCTCCAGCAACATTCCAATGTTTGATCAATGACATTTTCAGAGATATTTTGGATGTGTATTTGGTTTTCTACTTAGACGATATTCTGATCTATTCCCAAAATCTTGATCAACATAAGACACGTGTAAAAAATGTTCTCTCTAGACTAAGGGAACAATAGGCTTTATGCCAAATTAGAAAAATGTATCGTCGATACCCATGATATTACCTTTTTGGGATAAGTATGCAAGATGACAAAGTTTGAGCTGTTGTAGATTGGCCTGTCCCATCCTCAAAGAAGGATGTTCAGCATTTCTTGGGATTTTCAAATTTTTATAGAAAATGTATTCCTGGATTCGCTAAAGTATCGAAACCTTTATCTTATCTTACTAAACTGAATTGCTCGTTTAGATGAACTAATCAGACACAATCTGTATTCAACCTTCTAAAGCTCAAATTCTCATCTGCACCTAGATTGCAATTCCCGGACTTAGATAAACAATTCATACTGGAAGTTAATGCCTCCGACTTTGCCATAGGTGCAATCTTGTCTCAAAGAAGATCTTACAAGGAACCCCTACATCCTGTTGCCTTTTTCTCATGAATTATGCAGCCAGCTGAGCTAAACCACCCTGTAGGGGAAAATTAACTGCTGGCTATCAAATGCTCTTTTGACCATTGGCGGCATCTTCTGGAACGTGCCATTCATCCGATCGTCATTTATACTGACCATAAGAACTTGTAGTATTTGCAGTCTAATAAAACACTCTCTTCCAGACAACTACGTTGGAGCCTATATTTCTCTAGGTTCTGGTATATTATCACTTACAGACCTGGTACAAAGAATGGTAAGGCAGATGCCCTTTCCAGACAAGGAGACAGATTAGTTCTGAATAATTCTCCATCCACAGTTGTTCCAAAACATTGTATCTTGGGAGTTCTTACCAGTATGTTCCCACAAATCAAAGAGGCACAATCCACTGACGACACAAAACCAACTGAAGGGCTACACCGAGATGCTGACGGATTATTCGACATGGATAAGAAGTTATATATTCTGCCTTCACTCAGACACTCTGTACTTAAAATCGTACACAAATCTCCACTTGCAGGTCATATGGCAATAGACAAAACCTTGGATTTACTCAAACGGTCCTTCTGGTGGCCATCCATATTTAAAACCCTAAAAGAGTTTCTGTCACAATGTATCTTATGCGCTACCTCAAAACATTCCAGACAACGACCAATGGGATTGCTCCAATCTCTCCAGGTACCTCATGTTCCATGGGAAACAGTGTCAATGGATTTTATAGTTGACCTCCTAGAATCTAACTCCTATATCACGATTTTTGTAGTCACCAAACTTTTTTCTAAGATGGCTCATTTCATTCCTACCACTGCTCTACCTTCTTCAAGACAGACAAGTGATCTATTTATTAAGGACATCATACATCTACATGGCATTTAAAAAATTATGATAAGCAATAGAGGGAACCAGTTCACATCCAAGCTCTGGAAAAACCTTTGTCAAGCTTTGCACATCGACCAAAGGCTTAGTACTTCTTTTCATCCCCAGATGAATGGACAAACCGAGTGTGTAAATCAGTGGTTGTAACAATACCTGCAATGTTTTTGTTCTCAGCAAAAGGACTCTTGGGCCTCATATCTACCACTAGCGGAATTTGCTTATAATAACAACAAATATCCTCTACAGGATATAGTCCTTTCTTTATCAAATATGGTTTGCACCCACGATGCAATCTCTTTCCTAAATTTGATTCTCCCTCTCCTCAAGTGAACAACCTTGTAAACGACATAGCTTGGATCTTTTCTTCTGTGAGAGAGAATATAATTGATGCCCAATCGACTCAACAAAGACACTATGATTTACGTCACCGAAAGTCTCCTGAATAAAGGTAGGACAATATGTTTGGCTTTCCCCCCAAACACCTAAAGCTCCATTACCCATGTAAAAAATTGAGAAGGTTGTATATTGGTATCTATTCCATCGGCTCTGTGAGGAATCCCATCATGGTCACTCTGAAACTACCTGCATCCTTCAGGATTCATCCCACATTTCACTTCTCATTAGTGAAGCCATGTAACTCTCCCCCTTCTACTCCTCGTATAGCAGGGACTGATCCTGTAAAAGATCCTGATGTCCAGTATGAGGTACATAGTATCATTGACTCTCGTAAACGTTATCGTAGACTGTATTATCTTGTACATTGGGAGGGTTATGGCCACAAAGATGATACCTGGGAACCTGCCTCCAACATCTCTGCCCCGAGATTGGTTTCTCTTTTTCATAGGTGGAATCCGGATAGGCCTCGGCCATGAACCTTGCTGTGGTTCCTTTTGGGGGGGGCCTATGTCAGGTCCACTTATTCATTACCTGATGTTTGCGTTCTGGCCCTTTAAGTTATCAACTTCTCCCTATTTAACCCACCTCCTACTAGCCCTCATTGCTGGTTAATTGAGAATCGGAGCATCAGTGCTTCTACTTGATTAGAACTTACTACACTTCCTGGCTGTCTGCTTAACAGCATTCTTCACCTGACAGCCTCTAACGGTTACCCTCACTGGCAGGGTGTACCTTCAGCCTCTTCCAGCTTCCTGTATACCTCCAAAGGCTCTCTGGCTTCAGCTCTATACAAATTATCCACACTGCACTGAGAGAATAATTCCGCAACCAGGCTGACGTCATCAGCTACGGGCAGCTCAGGCCGCATCTCCTACCCGAACTGCTCGGAAGGGTACAACTATTAAATTCCAACCTGTCACACTGCCACCTGTATCAGTGAACATAGCGGTAATGTTACTTATTGCCAAATGGGAATCTTGTGTTAGTATGTATATATATTAACTGCAGTTACATATGGCTAATATCAAGTCACAGAGGTAACCTCTAAAACTTACAATTCTGGTTTCCTCCGTGACACATATAATCCATTTTTACCAAGTTACTGTGTAAACACAGGGATTAAATACTGCAGCATACAACATTAGCTTTATATATATAGTGGATTTACAATATTTTTCCACAATTACAATTAACCAATTGCTTTATTGTTCTTAACCACTGCAAATTAACCCTATAGCACATAGACCACCCATAGCATCACAGATTTATCTATCTATCTATCGATCTATCTCTTTTTATATTTTTTAATCTGATTAATTAACTCTCTATTCTGATTGGTTAATGAGATGAATCCTATGAGACCAGTAATGAGCAAGATATTTGACTCAATAAAGTAACTATCATAATTCACATGCCATAGTATATCTAGTTAAGTATGTGTTATTTTTTATGCAGTAGTAATGACCCACAAGTTACCAGAATCAAGAACACTGGCCTAGATTTAGCAAACATATTAATTTATAGCGTAAGAGTGACTTCTAGGCCCATTAGAAACATGGAGAATATTTATGTATGTGTCACGCGGCGCCACTCTAGCTGTTTCTAGGGGCGCAGCACCTGCTACCCTGCTCGTTGTCAGGGGCTGTGTGTCGACTCCTGTTGTGTGCGGCGCTGACATTATTGCCGCACACTCCTCTCTCTGAAGCCAGCCGGTCTTTTCCTTGGCACGAATCTACACCTATGTAAGTACCTTAGTCCTCTGCTCAAGTATAGGTGTTACTTTGTGTGCTCCTGGGTGTGATAGATTACTGTATTCTGGATTGCTATATTGTAAACGAACTCTGCCTATCTGACTGCTCTGCTTAACCCCTAAAGTACTGGATTGCCTCACTGTTGACCTGAGGCTGTCAAAGGCTATCCTGTTGTCTTCAGTCCTTCAAGTGGTTTACTCTTGAACTGCCTTACCACTGGTTTTCTCTACCTGTTGCCGTCAAAGGCTATCCTGTTGTCTTCAGTCCTTTGTCTACCCTTGAACTACCTAACCGCTGATTATCTGTCTGTTGCCGCCAAAGACTATCCTGCTTATAGTGAGTACAGCTTACCTCATCTTGTGAACTTTCTCTGCTCTGGGATATTCCCTATCATTCCGGCTTGACGCCGGAATAACAAGACTACTGGCCAAGTTCAGTCTGATAGTGGAATATCCCAAGAGCATTACAGTATGTTTATAGAGCTATTTCTCTAATCATTTCTTGATTGTGGAGGTTACAAACTTAGACTTCATTAAAACAAAATTGATAGCATATACATGACAAATTGCTAAGAAATTAAATCACAAAGTTTTCACACCTAAAAGCAAAGGAAAATTAATCCTCTAGTGAAATCATGCCTTACCTATATTACATATCAGATTAAAAGATTTTAACAGAAGCAGTTGTAATTTTAATTTAAAGTTAGCTGGTTGTTAGGTTTAGGGGTTAATAGGTTAATTTAGTTTATGGCAATGTAGGGGGCTGACGGTTTAGGGGTTAATAGTTTTAGTTAGTGGTGAAGTGAGAGGCCAGAGGTTTAGGGGTTAATACATTTATTAAGTGGTGGCGGGATAGGGGTTAATAACTTTATTTATGTTGCGGCGGGGTCGGGGAGCAGCGGGATAGGGGTTAATAAGTTTATTTATGTTGCAGCGGGGTCGGGGAGTGGCAGGATAGGGGTTAAACATTTTAGTACAGTGGCGGTGTTTAGTGACAGGGTATAAATAAAGTTGGTAAAAAGCAGAATAGATGCGAGATCGATGACTGTTAGTTAACAACAGTCTGATGCTCATCGCCCCATACTTGGTGCACGTCTTTTTGCCAGCCTTTTTTATAAATATGGAGAGCGTATTGAGATACGCAGCCGCGATATTAGGCAATGTTAGGCGAGCGTATTGGTGCCGGCGAATGCAACAAAGTTGAGGCTTTAATAAATATCCCCCACTGACTGTATATTTTTTATTTTGATCAAAGTACCTGTATATTCCTTTTCAACCTTCAATAAAAAAAATAATAATAAAAAACATAAAAACATGCTATGAAATGGTAAGACACAATATAGCACTGCAGAATCTGTTGGCAGTCTGCTAATAAATGATAATAATAATATTAAAGGGACACTGAACCCACATTTTTTCTTTTGTGATTCAGATAGAGCATGAAATCTTAAGCATATTTCTAATTTACTCCTATTATCAAATGTTCTTCATTCTCTTGGTATCTTTATTTGAAATGAAAGAATTTAAGTTTAGATGCCGGCCCATTTTTGGTGAACATCCTGGGTTGCCCTTGCTGATTGGTGGATAAATTCATCCACCAATAAAAAAGTGATGTCCAGAGTCCTGAACCTAAAAAAAAGCTTAGATGCCTTCTTTTTCAAATAAAGATAGCAAGAGAACAAAGTAAAATTGATAATAGGGTTACATTAGAAAGTTGCATAAAATTGCATGTTCTATCTGAATCACGAAAAAAAAAAAATTGGGTTCAGTGTCCCTTTAAATAGTAGCCAAGAGACAAGCTACTGCACATGGACAAGTGGGTGTTTTAAAATCGTGCATGTTGAGTTTAGTCTGACTATAATTCCAGAACACACTAAAACACCCCAGATATACTGTATGTTAATTATAGGAGCGCCTATTGGCAATGATAGGTGAAGAGAGCCTCAATGGTTGTCAAACATGTTCTTGAATGAGAAACAAGACTCGACAGCATCCATGAGTCTAGCCCAATCACAGTAAGCCCTGATTAAAGACAACATGCAACCAGTAAGAGACCAAGGAGAGTACCAGCAAATTATAGTACAGAGCTATTGTGTACTGTACCCCATTGTATTAAAAATGTAATAAATCAGTGGAATGTTCTCTGTAAGAATGTTCTCTGGAATGACTGAGTACAATGTCCCTTTTAGAATGAAATTATATGATAAATAATTTGCAAAGAGAAGAAGGGTTTAAGTTTGACAAACTCATATTGCATCCCTGGTTCTCCTCCAAATGCAATGAAGCTTGCCCCTTTTTTATTCAACTGAAATGTAATCTCATTACAGAGATAATAATATAAAGCTCGTAAATGACTCAGTTTTGGAAAGCTATAATTGTCTTTTTTGGGATGTGTTGAGCAAAGCAGAATTTCAGATGTGGATGTATTTCACACTGAAGATGTCATAAATAAACTTAGATCAGATTATTAAATGATTTCTCTTGTGGCAGATGTGGACATTGAAATCACATCATTGTCTAGAATAATTGTCTAGAAAATACACTTATATTAAATTGGCTAAACTGATTTAGCACACACTTTGTGGATCACAAGAACAAACTTAAAGGGACAGTCTAGTCAAAATGAAACTTTCATGATTCAGATAGCGCATGCTATTTTCAACAACTTTACTTTTATCATCAAACTACTTTGCTCTCTTGGTATTCTCTGTGGAAAGCAAAACCTAGGTAGACGTATATGCTAATTTCTAAACCATTGAACTGCCTCTTATCTCAGTGCATTTTGACAGTTTTTCACAGTTAGACACTATTAGTTCATGTTTGTCATATAGATAAACATTGTGCTCAATTCCTAGGAGTTATTTAAGAGTCTGCACTGATTGGCTAAAATGCATGTCTTCCAAAAGCACTGAGATAAGGGGGCAGTCTGCAGAGGCTTAGATACAAGGTAATCACATAGGTAAAAAAGTATATTAATATAACATTTTTTGGTTATGCAAAACTGGGGAATGGTTAATAAAGGAATGATCTAATGTATGTATGCATTAGCGCATTATTAAAATAGTATAAACAAATACATTTTTCTTATTACCACATCTGCTTTAAATGGATTTTAATCATTTGCTGTATTATATGTAAATAAATGCTTTAGAACAATAAACCATATATTATATTAACAAAAAAGTTGTTGTTTTTTCACTTAAATTTTTTAATTAACTA
Source organism: Bombina bombina (assembly GCF_027579735.1). Classification (NCBI taxonomy): domain Eukaryota; kingdom Metazoa; phylum Chordata; class Amphibia; order Anura; family Bombinatoridae; genus Bombina; species Bombina bombina. Next base: position 259,860,715 of record NC_069500.1, read on the forward strand.
TACATATATAGATAGATAGATAGATAGATAGATATGCGATGCAATTACATTTTAAATGTTCCAGACTCATACTTTTGCATACATAAATTAGTTTAAAATTTATGAGATATTTCAAGCAAACTATTTGCTTTATTCTGTTTGAATTTAAAGGGACACTAAACCCAAATTTTTTCTTTAATGATTCAGACAGAGCAGCAATTTTAAGCAACTTTTTAATTTACTCCTATTATAATTTTTTCTTCGATCTCTTGCTATCTTTATTTAAAAAGCAGGAATGTGATGCATAGGAGTTATGCTTGCCTATTGGTGAGTAAATGTAAGTCTCCAATAAGCAAGCGCTATCCATGGTGCTGAACCTAAAATGGGCTGGCTGCTAAGATTTACATTCCTGCTTTTAAAATAAAGATAGCAAGAGAACAAAGAAAAATTGATAATAGGAGTAAATTAGAAAGTTGATTAAAATGTCATGCTCTATCTGAATCATGAAAGAAAAAAAATTGGGTTCAGTGTACCTTTAATTTGAATTTATTTTACTACTAATGTTGCCTTTAATTCATCCAAGTGAATGCTTACATAAGAATTCTTAGGTCCAAATGGTTTCAGAATGGCACCATGTGTATATGCAATAAGTTCACACAACTATATTAAGCTAGAAGTGACTTTTTAAATGTATCATTTTAAAGCAAAAATAAAGTTGTAATGACTGACCTGCTTCCAACACAATTAAAGGGACATGAAACCCAAACATTTTCTTTCATGATTTAGGCAGAACAAACAATTTAAAACAACTTTCCAGTTCACTTCTATTATCAAATTTGCTTCATTATCTTGGTATCATTTATTGAAGAAGCAGCAATGCACTATTGGTTTCTAACTGAACACATGGGTGAGCCAATGAAAATTGGTATATATATGCAGCCACCAATCAGCCGCTATAACCTAGGTTCTTTGATGCTTCTAAGCTTACCTAGATAAAACTTTCAGCAAAGGATAATAAGAGAAGGAAGCAAATTAAATATTAGAAGTAAATTGGAAAGTTGTTTAAAATTGAATGCTCTGGGCATGCCCTAGAGAGAGGCTGGTGGGAGGAGCACAGGTGCAAGGACGCACACACCTGTTCTCAGACTCCCTGTAAGAGCTGTTAGCAGAATCAAGCGTGCTTCAAACCCAAGTCCTGGGTGGCTCTTTTGCAGTGGAAAAGAAGAATCTATCCTACTCCCAGCTCTCTGATAGTGCCATACCAGCACACTAGGCTGCAAGTAGCAGCAAATTATTGGACTGTTTGTACTACGGTAATACCCTCAAAAATTTTAAATTTTAAAACCCTCTAAAAATGAGAACTTGCATGAATACCCAGAGCACTTAAAACCTTTACCTATATTCAAAGACGCTCAAGCCCCGGACCAAGATAAAGTTTCAACTTACAGAAAATTAAGTGGCAAGTACTAAGACTCTCCCTCCCACCGATGTTGCGTGAGGGGGGTTCTAGTAGCACTGTAACGCTTAACCCCGGTTTAGCAATCTGTGAGCCAAGAGGAAAGAACTTCTGAAGATTGAGCTCACCTCTATCAGGCGATTGTCACCCCTGCCGGTCTGGGCTTGTGCTGAGAGAGGTCGACAACGGAGAACTTGGCCGCCTGCTGTGGGGAAGTTCCTGATCAGCTGGGAACAAAGTGGCTCCTTCCGTGGGGAAAACAGGTTCCGTCATCAGAGCCAGAGCCTCTGAGGATTGCCAGGAGGTAGGCGCGACCCGCGCTGTGTGTGTTCGGCGTCCTGCCGAAACTGGACGAGGATCGCCGCTAGGCTGAAGCAAGTGGAGGATTGACTCTGACTCCGCTCCCCCCCACCGATGCTGCGTGGGGGAGCAGAGAAGTTAACAGGCTGACTGCCTCCTGGTGCTGTTAGTCGTGTAGACTAAAAATTGGGTAAAGAAGGGAAAAAAAAAAAAAGAAAAGGGGAACGCCGAGCGAGAAGACAGGTATTTCTTTTTTTTTTATTTAAAGAACTTTCATAGACTGCCCTGATTAAGAGGGCTCTGGGTTAAAGATTACCTCTCTTTCTTGGATGAATTTTTCTGCAGGTCACTGAACTTTAAAAGATAGCTGGACAGTATGATTAACAGTGGTAGTCAATATCACTGTAACAATTTTGTATCTTATCATGTACTGTGGGCTTTGTTAAATTTGGTCGTACGGGATATATCTGATTGAACAGGCTCTAAGCAAACAATATCTGCAGGCCCAACCAGTTAAGGCCCCTATAATTTGACTAACTTTATTCTTAGACCTATTATTAGACCCAAATGTGGAAGGGCTACTTCAGAGAGTGACATTGATATTAAATAAAAGGCATAAACATGTAACCCTCATTAACGATTTAACCATAAATCTGTGTATATAATTTGACTAGGGTTTTATTCTGATAACTAGTAGTTACAAAGGCAAAGGGGGCCTATATTAAGTTTGTTTGGGGGAATACTAAAAGAGAATTATTCCTATAAACATAGACAAGGCTATCTACTTAAAGCCTTGACAAAATTTAATAACAGACATAAACTGTTTAGAATATATTTCAGTGATTGATACAAAAGGATAGTATTAAATATTTGCGCTGAAATCAGACAAAAATGGCTATACTCTAGCAAACAGGGGTAAATTTATCTTGTACAATTGCTTTAATATTTTGAGAACTTGCTTTTTCCTGGTTTGAACTAGGGTCATATTACCTATCTCTGCTTGAAAAATATTGAATTGAAAGGGGAACTGTTTTTTTTCCTCTTCACCTCTTTTTTTTATCTTTTTTGTGCAAATATTGGATTATATACTGAACATATAGTGATGTATAAGAATGATATACACTGATATTATGACTGATGGTTTGTAAAATTAGATAAAAATTATTAGACTCTACAAAAGATTGAGTAAAAAGTATTAATCAGGCACTGTAAGAGTCTAGAAATACCTTGCATAGAAGGGGGAAGAATGAAAAGGGAAGGAAATTGACCTTACTATAGGACTAACAAATACTAAATAAGGAGTCCAAAATTGCTTATTGTCTTAAAACTTAAATAACATCACTTAGAAATTTTAAATAAACAAACTCCTGCTTCTCGGAGATTTAGAACCATATATTTACACTTGTCTGAAAGGTAGAAAAATAACTGAAAGGGGTAAATAGAAAAGGATAATTAAAAAATCAAAGGTAGATAACCCATTTAAGGAGAATACTATTTTTCCAAAGTGCTAAATTTCCCTTATTTAAAAAAAACAAAAAAAAAAAAACAACATTCAATTGCTTATCTCTATGACTGAGGTGTTCTATAGTCACAGTTTTTTTCACTCTTTTATTTTTTCCTTTTTAGTCTTTTTTCCTCTTTCTATGTACACAGCTTAAGTAAACTTCACATCACCCTTCACCTTCACCACCTTTTCCCCCTTTTTTTTTTTTCTTCTCTTCATTCTTTACTCACCTTTTCTGTCCGAACGGACCTTTTTACACAGGAATATTTTCCTTATACCACACTCTCACAATTCCAGCACCAACTTATGGATAAATGTATCACACCTCACATTAGAACCCCTCCCTCAGTCATGGCAGGTAGACAAAAAGAGAAGAGAAATAAAAACACTCCAGAAACCCCAATAGAAACACAAGTCAGTAGCTCTCCACAAACAAGTGAACAAATTGATATCCAAATGCTAGTCACAAAAATATCAGAAGCCCTTTCTCCTAAATTTGAACAATTAAGAGATGAGATCAAACATGATATCAATACTCTAACTACAGAGATACATCAATTTTCTAACAGGATTACAGAGGCAGAGCAGAGAATTTCGGATTTAGAAGACACCACTACAAACCATAATTCTAAATTAGATGACATACTTATTAAACTTGTAAAAACTCAAGTAAAACTAGAAGATCTTGAAAATCGAGCGAGAAGGAATAACATTAGAATTATAGGAGTTCCTGAAGAAAAACAGTACGAGGACTTAAATAATCTAATTACAACAGTAATACCACAATTATTGCAACTACCCCAAACATCCCCCCGAATCATAGTAGAAAGGGCTCACAGAATAGGCGGGCATAACCCGGAAAGAGGGAAGGATCGACCTAGGCCTATTATAGCCAAGATACTAAACTACCAAGATAAACTTTCCCTACTTCAGTATTATAGAAAAAAATCAACCTATTTTTTTAGGAGACAACAAAATCATGCTTTTCCAGGATTTTTCTGTGGAAACTTCCGCTAAGAGAAGAGAGCTAACACCAATATGTACCCACTTAATTAATCAAGGTTACCAAGCCACAGTAATATATCCAGCCAAACTTAAAATAACAATAAAGGATAAGGCCCAATTTTTTGAGACGGCCGAAGAGGCTGAAAGATATATAATACAGCTCATACCCCCAACACAAGTGAAAAGGTAAAAATAACCAATGAAATTAAAATAACTCAAATGAGGGTTTTTTTTCTTTACTTTTTAATGGTTTTTATATTTTTCTTAAATGTAACAATGTACATTCAGTCTATAAACTGGGAGGATGCATCGGTCAGAGGTAATCCGATTACTGATGCACTAATCAAGGAACAAGGTTACCGGGACTATTTACTAGTAAGCAGGACCAAACTGAGAGGAGGGGGGGGGCGGATCGAGAGGGGGGTGGGTGAAGGGAGAGGTCTACTTCTTTTCTTTTTTTTATTTTAATTTTTTTTTTTTTGTTCCTTCTTCCTCTTTTTCTTTTCCTTTAGAGAATGACTAATAATCCTTGTATAATGGCTTCTTGGAATATCGGGGGGCTAACATCCCCTTTAAAAAGAAACACGATCATAGCTCAGCTTAAAAAGATGCAGGTTGATGTAGCCTTCCTCCAAGAAACGCATATTAAAATAGAAGAAGTATACAAAATGAAAAGGTCTTGGGTTCGCAAAGTTATAGCCTCCCCGGCGCTAGGAAGGAAAAGAGGGGTAGCAATTCTACTAGGGAAAAAAATAAAAGCAACATCTACAGTTCTTGAAGTAGATCCAGAGGGAATATTTTTAATAGTTAAGATTAAAGTAGCTAACACTTCATATACATTATGTAATTTATATGCACCTAATATTATCAATTATGATTTCTGGGAAAATTTGCAAAATAAGATATTATCAAAAGCAGAAGGAATGTTAATAATAGGAGGAGATTTTAACATGTCTCCGTACTATGCTTTAGACAGATTTAGGCACAATACTACAATCCTGAAAACCAAAAAGGATAACTTAGAAACAAAAATCTTCAATAAACTATTTAATAATTTAAGAGTTAAAGATATTTGGAGGACACAAAATTTGGATAGTAAAAACTTTACTTGTTTATCAAAAGCTCACAAATCTCTCTCGAGAATAGACCTATTTCTAATAGACGAAAAATTACTGAATCTTAAAGTTAAAGCTAGAATTCTTCCGATCACAGTTTCGGATCATGCTCCTATAACTATTGAAATCAGTTCACATGATTCTAAAATCAAAAATAACCAATTCCACTTTCCTCAATATTTGGCTAATGACCCAGATTTTAAAACAATGTTAAATCTAAAATTTGAAGAATATGTCTATTTAAATAATGAATATAGTAATTGCCCAATGATGTTCTGGGAAGATGCAAAGGCAGTTATGAGGGGAGAGATACTAGCATACAATATTAATAGAACTAAAGGCTATAAAAAAAAGGAAGAAAGTATTATAAAAAATCTGTCAAACGCCTATAATAGCTATATAGTAAATAAAACATCTGAAACTTGGAATAAATATATACAAATTAAGAAAGAAAGGGATTCCTTTTTGTTGCATAAAGCAACTGAACGTGAACTAAGTCTCCAAGCAAAGCTTTATAAGTATGGGAATAAGGCAGGCAAGCCTTAGATTAGTTAAGCAAGACAAAGGAAACACTATAATTGAACATATGCAGAAAGATGATAAATGCTTTTCAGACTCAGAAGAGATTCTGAAAATAATGGTAGAATATTATCAAAACCTTTATTCCCTAAATACATCCAATAGCAGAAATAGCGAGGAGTTCTGGGAAAAGATTTCCTGTCCTATCATTTCAGAAGAAATGAATGAAATGATGAATCTCCCTATCACGGAGCTAGAGGTTGTGAAAGGTATAGAGGAATTGCCCACTAACAAAGCGGCAGGACCAGATGCTCTGCCTAGTGAATTTTATAAATTGCTACTACCCTCCATAGTTCCACATCTAACAAAACTGTATAATGATATGTACAGGGAGGGTAATCCACCGTCAACAACTTTTGCAGCCTCCTATACCACCCTTATTTTAAAACCAGGGAAAGACCCAACACAAAAAGAGTCGTATAGACCTATTGCTCTGCTCAATTCAGACTACAAACTCTTGACATCTATCTTGGCACGTAGACTACAAACTCCCCTAGCGCAGATAATACATAAAGATCAAGCAGGCTTCATGATAAACAGAAATTCCTCAGCCAAAATTCGAGAGTTATTTCTTAGGATCGATTAGCCTCCAGATAATATGCCTTTTAAAGTTGCAGAAGAAGCATTTAAGTACTTGGGTATTATAATCTCCTCAAACCCAGGACAATGGTATTCTCTTAATATACCTCCAATCCTAAAAGTAATTAGAGAAACAATGAAGAACTGGCAAAACTTACCTATTTAACTTTCAGGCCGAATTGCTCTATATAAAATGATATTATTTCCGAAAATCCTATATATCTGTCAAAATACACCAATTTTACTAAAGGAGAAATATATCAAAATCTTAAATACAGCACTTAGAAAATTCCTATGGCAGGGCAAGAAACCACGAATATCTCTTGAAAAACTTTTTTTACCCAAAAAGTATGGAGGCTGTGCCCTATCTGACTTAAGGTTATACAATCTTGCATTTTTGGCCCATATAGTAGTTGATTGGATCTGTCTTAGAGATTATGCAACAAATAATGATTTAGAAAAGAACATAAGCTTCCCTTATCTCCCGGTAGCTCTAATACATATTGGAAGAGGTGAAATCCCAAAGGAAATTAAGAGACTCCAGTCTATTTTTGTTCCAATTAAAGCCTGGTTAAAGATATGTAGTATATTAAAAATAAATGAGAAAGCCTCTAACTATTTACCTTTAAAATGCAGTCCACAGTTTGAATTGGGGTTACAGATATCACCCCTTCTAAGATGGGAAGCAAATGGTCTGGAAAGAGCAGTGCAACTGATCGATGTATCAAGGAAATGTATCAAATCATTCGCTGATCTCAGAAATGAATTTGATATCCCACAAAAAGATTTTTTTCGCCTACCTTCAGGCAAGACATTATATTTGGAAATTAATAAATGAAGTAGGGTGGAACTGGTCTTTGGGTTCATTAGAAAACTGGATATTATCAGTCAATAAGGGCCAAATGTCAATCTCTCCATGTTACCAGATGTTGAAGTCAAGTAAAGGCGTGAGTAATATAAATAGCATTGAACTAAAATGGGCTCCAATTATTGAACCAACCTCTTTAGAAGCAGGATATATTCAAACATCTATCTTAAAGGTAAATCAAACAACACTCTCCTCTACTTGGAGGGAATCACATGCAAAGCTTTTGTATATGACTTACATAACTCCTGAAAAGGGACATAGATGGGGCAATATGCAATTTAATAAATGCCCAAAATGTTCAATGGGGGCAGCTAATCTAAAACACATGTTATGGGATTGCCCAAAATTAAGAGAGGTGTGGAAAAAAGTGGAATACTGGTTAAATAGAAAGCTTGGTATAGCACAAGTTACTCTCTCCTTTACAAATGTAATCTTTCTTAAAACAGCTGAAAGACTCCCCCCAGATAAGGAAAAGATAGTAAATGTTACTGTATTAGCAACAAGATACTTAATCTTTAAAAAATGGAAAGAAACATCAACTCCTAGTATCCCAGAGATAAGAAATTGTATAAAAAAGCAATGTATACTTGAACAGTATGACACAAAATTATTTGAAACCCAACATGTTAACAGGTTCTTTAAAAAATGGTCATCTTTTATAAAAATCTTTCCAAAAAAAGAAATAGACCATCTAATTTATCCCTTCAGGAACTCAGACTTAGTCTTACTAGGAATCTGGTAGGAACAGAAATCAGTCCCCTTCTCTTTTTTTTTTTTTTTTTCCCTTTCAGATTTAAATAAAAGATTTAAAAAAAAAAATTGTATGCTCTGTCTAATGAATGTCTAATTATAACTTTACTATCCCTTTAAAACAATTTACTGTGCGCCAGTATTCAAACAGAGTGGCTTGTATGAGACAAAGTAAGTCTTTACAGACACAATACGCGCCCGGCCAGCTCTCTGAGCTTGAATACGGGTGCACAGACCCTTATAGCTTATGCCAATATGACGCTGACAAACAGTAATAACTTTTACTAGAAGCATTTTTGCTTCTATTTAATTTAAATGTGCCCATGAACATGTAAATGTTCACCTTTCTATCCCTTTAACCCCCTATTCACAATAAAATATTTACCATTAAAGAACACTAAACACAGTAGAATAACAGAATCAGTAAATGCATAATAAAGAGACAATGCAAAACCATGTAGTTAGAATTTAAAATTAGTAGTACATTTATTCATGACAAATGTCAGTTATATTTCCCTTCCTAATGCATTATGGGACAGCCATCAGCCAATCACAAAATGCTTATACACATATCCTGTAAATCTTGTACATGTTCAGTAGGAGCTGGTGCCTTAGAGCCTTAGAAATCATAGTTTACTTTAGACTTGACTGTCACTTTAAATTCTTTACCATTAACTTTTTCCCACACAGAACCCCCCCACCCAAAAGGGTATACCCCTCCTACCTAAACCTCTCAACATCCATCTCAAACTACTTTAACTACAGAATAATTGTATAATAAACAAATAGCACAATAAAAAGACAAAGCAACATAATATCCCAGCCCCCTAAATTGTGTGACAGCCATCAGCCAATCACAGACTCATATACGCATACACTCTTCCACATGCTCAAGAGGAGCTAGTGCCTCAGAAAGTGTGCATAAAAAAGACTGCAAACAAATTCATAATGGAAATAAATTGGAGAGCTATTTAAAAAGTTGTTTAAAATTGTATCTTGGTGTAAGTTTGACTTTAGTGTCCCTTTAAATAAACAACTCCTTTGATTTAACATTCCAAAAGTCCATCAGTTCTTCAGGCCATTAGCAAAATGGTCCAACTCATAAAACAATGCCTTCATCTTCAAATTCCTCACCACAGACTGAATTTTTTAACAGTACCGCTACTATTTATAGAATTTCAAAGATTACTTAGTCATTAAAGGTATAGAAAATAATGCCATCAAACTCCATACCTTAAACTTTATTAATTGTGCAACATTTCTGCTGTGAGAAGTCAAATGTGCATAAGAGAAGCACTTTAAAATGAAAGCAGCAGTCAGTCAATCTCCTTCTTATAGCCATTAAGAGTTCACTTCCTCTTAAGGTGTATGACGCTCAAGGATTCCCCTAACTTACTAGGCGTTATCCATATTCCCTACATTTTCAATATTGGTGTGTGTTTTCATTGCTGGGAAGCATTACGCTCATGAGAGCGTGCTTCCATCGGCTCCAATGGGATTCTTGTTCTCCTAGTTCCCCAAGACCGCAATATAAAGTCACGTTTCAGTGCCGTTTTTATCTAACACCCCACTACCACCAACTTTAGCCCCAAAATACTGCCTAGTGCAGTCATTTTATTAAAAAATAAAGATGCTGCTATCTTTATTTTTTAATCATATACACTACACTGTATTTTGGGGGCATTTGGGACACGTTTATAAAATTAACCAGAGATTTGATCTTTGGTTAATTTTATAAGTGCTAATTGCTACCACGAGCTTGCGGTAGCAATAACCAGCCACTTGTAATTTAGTGCTACACTTGTAATCTAGCCATATATTTTATGGGTTACATATCCCTAAGATTTCGGTAACTTCTTATATCTTTCTGAATTTTCTATTATCTGTTCCGTAATCAGTATTTCATTTCATGTTTATCTTTATTGTGATTTTATATTGTAATCTACTTTTATTTAAAATGTATGACAGATTATACTCTTTTGAAATTGTCAGAAAGTTTGGAACTATACTAAATATATTTGAAAGGTACCCAATAAAAGGAAAATATACTTTTACATTTCTAAATGTATTTGAAATATCTTCGCAGGAACTATGACAAACTGATGCAAAGAAAAATAATTTAAGTGACTAGTAATTGAGGCTTTTGGCAAGCAAATATATAAAACCCCAATTTGATCCATGCTACATATTTTTAATATATTTTAAAGGCACATTTTAGCCAAAATTGGACTCCACATGGATGCATTTCAGTTTTGAATAGAAGTATTTTTGTAATACAGACGTACAAGTATACCTTGTTTCATTGCGCTTCGCAGATATTGCACTTTTTACAAATTGAAGGTTCTTGGCAACCCTGTGTCGAGCAAGTCAGTCGGTGCCATTTTCCAGCATGTATACACATAAATACATATATATACACATATATACACACCTATACACACACACCAGCAGCAAAAATATATGACTTACTGAAGGGTCAGATGATAGTTAGCATTTTTAAGCAATAAAGTATTTTTTAATTAAGTTTTGTACATTGTTTTTTTTAGACATAATGCTATTGCACACTTAATAGACTACAGTATAATGTAAATATAACTTTTATATGCAGCGAGAAACAAAAAAATAGTGACTCAGTTTGTTGTTATATTCACTTTATTGCAGTGGTCTGGAACCAAACCCGTAATATCTCCGAGGTCCGCTTGTATAAGTAAAATGCTTTTAAAAAAAGCTATAGCTATTTCAGAAGTCAACTCAAAATGTTTTATTGTTTTAAAAGATAGATAATCCCTTTATTACCCATTCCCCAGTTTTGCATAACCAACACAGTTATATTAATATACTTTTTACCTCTGTGATGAACTTGACTTTTTATTTATTACCTATTGACTAGCATTTTAGCTGTGTTGTGCAGAACCCATGGGCGTGAGCACAAGGTTATCTATATGGACCACATGAACTAGCAGTCTCCTGTTGTGAAAAGCTAATAAAAAAGCATGTGATTAATAGGCTGTCTATAGTAGCTTAGAAACAGGTAGACATTTCGAGGTTTGAATGTTATAAAGTACATTAATATAACAATGTTGGTTGTGCAAAGCTGGGGAATGGGTAGTAAAGGTGTTATCTAACTTTTTAAACAAAAACAATTTTAGTGTTGAATGTCCCTTTAAATATGCATTGTGAACCAGCATTTTGGGGCATATTTATCAGGCTCGCCAGAAACAGCAGTTATGAAGCAGCGGTCACAAAGACCGCTGCTCCATAACCTGTTCGCCTGCTCTGAGCAGCCGGACAGACATCGCCGGAAATCAACCCGATCGAGTACGATCGGGTTGATTGACACCCCCCTGCTGGCGGCCTATTTGCAGCGAGTCTGCAGGGGGCGGCGTTGCACCAGCAGCTCTTGTGAGCTGCTGGTGCAATGCTGAATACGGCGAGCGTATTGTTCGCCGTATTCAGCGAGGTCTGTCGGACCTGATCCGCACTGTCGGATCAGGTCCGACAGACCTTGATAAATATGGGCCTTTAAATGCTTGTATCATCTGGTAATGACTCAGTTTGTTAATTGCTGACATGAAAACAAGCCCCACTGGCAGCTGCATTTTTTAAAATGCTGGTGCAATATCTAGCTATGCTTCACATGCATGTGCAGAGAAAAATGTTAACACTAAAACAGTAATAACAATACATGTATATTGCGAATATGTTTCTATTTAATGATGTAATTCATCTATGTGCATTTAAATTTTGTCCAGAATGGCCCTTTAAGGAGTTTTTTTAAGCCCTTGGGTTCTACCTAAATTTGTTGCATTCAGCAACAATAGCTTGAAAAGACTATAAAACTCATAATGTCTCGCTACAACTGTTAAAATAATGTGATCTATATGTCAGCCAAATTAAAGTCCTTGAGCAAGTAAGTGATTTTAGCTGCCAAGTACAAATCTGTTGAGATTCTATGGCATGGTTAGTTCTAAGGCTAGAACAATGAGTTAATGTAATGTTTTTTAGAAACACTTTTATTACATTTTTCAAGGATAGGAAAATATTTATTATATTGTGCTTTGTATTATTCAGTTGTGGTGAAATCTTAACAGGCAAGAAAAAATAAATTATAATGAAACAGATAGTCGGTGTACACAATAACCCAGCATAATCTGTGCAAATCATTTAGCAAAAATGTTAATATGTGTAGTCATGCTTACTGTTTGTGTTTCCACATTCAACAATAAGAGAATGAAAAAATCTATCTGTCCTGGAGAAATCATATAATGAAATTTAAAGGTGCAGTGTACCCAGGCAAGCAGCTGTATTTATAGGGACATTCTACACCAGAATTTGTATTGTTTAAACAGATAGATAATCCATTTATTACCCATTCCCTAGTTTTGCATAACCAACACAGTTATATAAATACACTTTTTACCTCTGTGATTATCCTGTATCTAAGCCTCTGCAAACTGCCCCCTTATTTCAGTTCTTTTGACAGACATTCATTTTAGCCAATTAGAGCTGGCTCACCTGAACTCCACGTGCATGAGCACAGTGTTATCTATATGATACACATGAACTAAAACCCTCTAGTGATGAAAAACTGTCAAAATTTCCAGAGAGGAGGCGGCCTTCAAGGGCTTAGAAATTAGCATATGAACCTCCTAGGTTTAGCTTTCAACTAAGAATACCAATAGACCAAAGCAAAATTTAAAACTACATTCTTTATCTGAATCATGAAAGTTTATTTTGGACTAGACTGTCCCTTTAAAGATGGAGCAAGAACATTAATTTAAAAAAGGGGCGTGGGTTTTCCCCCCTCTCCACTCCAACCCCGAAAGGTTGATATTGTCTGATGCATCTCGTTTACATAGTCTTTCTATATACATTACTTCAAAAGCATATATTTCAAATAACAAAATAAAGGTAAATGAGCTATTTATAAACGATTCATATTTCAGCAAATAAAATGGATCATTAGGAACGGGATAAAAATATTCAGTACACTGTCCCTTTAATTAAATTATTTTTGTCCTATCTTGTACTAAATTAACATATTGATCAGGTATGAACACTTTAAGAATGCATTAACACTTTGATTTCTAAAGTTGCTTTTTAACTCTTTTGATGCTGAGCCATTTACACAGCTCTGTGCTAGAGGTGTTTTTAGGTGTTTGGCTCTCATTGCATTTACCTTTTATTCTGTAAGGTACCTACGCAAATTATAACTTTATTTTACAGCAGCCTAAGAATTTGTTTAAACTTTGTTTGCAGAAATATCATAATCTAAGAAAATGCCACCATATAAAATGCAAAAAATAAAAAAAGTGCCGTTTTCTGTGGTGTACACAGTAAATAGCTGCACTGGAGTCATTGGGGTCCATTTATAAAGCAGCAGATGTTGCGTCAGAGGTTTATCATTTCCGGCTCGCCTGAAACAAAAGGAGTTAAGAAGCAGCGGTCATAAGACCTAAAAGGTGAAATTATCTATATAAAGGGGGGACCTCACATTCAAAATTCAGTGTGTGGCAGGTGACCGCATGAAGAGGACGTTGGGATGGAAGATCCAAAGATAAGAAGAAAAGAAGATGGATGAAGATAGAAGACCGCTGGAGGATGAAGAAGGGCTGCTGCTGCTGGGATAAAGATGGGCCGCCAAAGTGGGGCTTTAGTTTTAGAATAGGCATAATTGCATTTTTTTTATTTTTGGCAATTTGTTTTTTCTGCAAGGGTAGCTTTATTTATTTTTTATGTAATGTCAGCTTTTGTTTTTTTTTTCATGGAATGTTAGTTTTTTCCTAGTAATGTTAGGTTTTTTTATTTTTATAAATTAGAGGGTGTTAGGTTAGAGGTGTTATGGGGTTAGCTGGTTAGGGGGTTTATAGCATAGTGGGGTATTTTGTGATGGGGTTGTGGCGGTTTAGGGTTTATTAGTGTAGTGGGGTACTTTGCGGTGGGGAATGTGGTGGTTAGAGGTTAATAGTATAGAGGGGTAGTTTGCAATGTGGGGGTATTCCAGTTTAGGGGTTAATAGAGTTGTTTAGTGCAACTTTTTCCTCTGGCCAAACTCTTTAAGCAAACTATCAGGTCAAGGAATTCAGTGCTATGGAATTTAGCGGCACTTTACAAATAATTGATAATAATCCATACGGGTCCCCACCTCAACACAAAACTAATCAAAGTAAAATAATATGGCCTTTCTTATGAGATATAGATTGCAAAAAAGTCTATAGGTTAGAGCATAGGGGAAGGACAGGCTGAGATTTACAGCAGCTAAAAGTATTTTTTTTTTTTATAAGGGACCACAAAGGGATCATTGATTTTTACAAAGGGATCATTGATTTTATAGATGTTGAGTTAATCTCAGCTCCAATAAAGCTTAATCTTACAAGTACCCTTTAAAGTAAAATATATCTAGCTAATCTCATTAATAAACTACTGCTGTTCAATAGCCAATAGTCTGGGGTTCTAAGATTTCATACACAAAAAGTACAATCTTCTGTACTCTGTAACGAGGGTGGCACTGGTAATAATTCTTGTCACATCATCCCACCTCACCAGCTGGCTTCTTTCTAAAATAATCACAGTAGCAAGGAAGTTTGTTCCATATGAGATCTGCACTATTAATAAATGAAAAGAAGGGACTAACTTTTCAGCTATAATCAGGAGAGAATAGAGAGAAAGTGTAGAGATAACATTTGCAAATTTGTTACATTATGTAGACTCTATTAGTCTTTGTGCTGCGTGTGAGTCTCAGGGGTTGATGATCAAAAACTTGGATGAGGAGAATTCTCACCAAATTTGGTGGCTATGTTTGAGCATTATTTTGCAAAGTAAGTACCTCTCCTTCACATCCAGAACTCTGCATAAACAAGTCTCAAGAAGGTAATTGCCTTTTTAAAATTATTCGAGGGACCTCTAGGTACTGATGATACGTAGATCATCATCTCGCCAGAGCAGAGAAGTTTAGATCATCAGGCCCACATTGTAAATCTTTCATGCCTATGCTATTTTTAATTTGTGGCTGTAACATATATTACAACATGTGCTAGTCACAAGACACCATTCTTAGATTATTATTTTTAATGTGGCCCCATATACCGGTATAAAGGTTTTAACTTACACCTTTTCTTTTGTATGCTTGTGAAAACCTGTCTTTACATTTTTTTCATATTCATAGGGTTAATATTTGATGGTGTAGACGTGATACAAATGGCTTAAAGTTATTCGAACAAATGTATTGACCCAAAAGTTTATTCACATTTTGCTTTACACTATATCTGCAAATTGTATCTTTGAAGATAATAAACCTGCCATTGTTCTTAAATTTCTCTTTCACATATTCCTTGGACGTGGCTTGAAATTTAAAATGCATCTGCCCTTTTAATCTTTAAAGTATATTTCTGCACAACTATCCATTGTGCTTTGGTTTTGCATCCCATGAGTGCACTGAAATTCCTTTCAGAAAGTCCACATTTGTAATCAAAGTTTAGTACTAATTTTTGGAAGGTTGCCAATCTAATACTTAGAAGCATTTCTTCCTAATCTATATATCATATTTATATATATATATATCTTATTGTGTATGCACATAAAATAACTTAACTCTTTTAAGATTTTTCACCTATTGGCCCTCATTGATTTTATAGATGTTGAGTTAATCTCAGCTCCAATAAAGCTTAATCTTACAAGTACCCTTTAAAGTAAAATATATCTAGCTAATCTCTTTAATAAACTACTGCTGTATGTCATTGGCTATATCATTCAAAACAACTTAATCCCATATAAATCAATAAGACTTCAAGAACAGTTTGTCTAGTTCATTTTAAGCAACTATTGATGAAGCAAAAAGTCAAGTTTATGTGTTCTGGCTATGTTATTTTGTTGAATCATGCCGATTCGCACAATCTTATGTCATCAGTTCCACTGCAGCATTCCATAACACTGGCCAAATTGATAAAATATTTGCAGAACTTGTGACAAACAATGGTATTAAGGCAAAAAAAATAATTTACTGTATGTATATAGATAGAAATATATATATATATATATATATATATATATATATATAGGTAGATGATAGATATAGATAGATATACAGTATATACATAGATATATATAGATATTGTAAATAATATAGTTGAATAATTATAATTATATTAGATAGATAGATAGATAGATAGATAGATAGATAGATAGATGTGTATATACACTGTGTGCAGAATTATTAGGCAAATGAGTATTTTGACCACATCATCCTCTTTATGCATGTTGTCTTACTCCAAGCTGTATAGGCTCGAAAGCCTACTACCAATTAAGCATATTAGGTGATGTGCATCTCTGTAATGAGAAGGAGTGTGGTCTAATGACATCAACACCCTATATCAGGTGTGCATAATTATTAGGCAACTTCCATTCCTTTGGCAAAATGGGTCAAAAGAAGGACTTGACAGGCTCAGAAAAGTAAAAAATAGTGAGATATCTTGCAGAGGGATGCAGCACTCTTAAAATTCCAAAGCTTCTGAAGCGTGATCATCGAACAATCAAGCGTTTCATTCAAAATAGTCAACAGGGTCGCAAGAAGCGTGTGGAAAAACCAAGGCGCAAAATAACTGCCCATGAACTGAGAAAAGTCAAGCGTGCAGCTGCCAAGATGCCACTTGCCACCAGTTTGGCCATATTTCAGAGCTGCAACATCACTGGAGTGCCCAAAAGCACAAGGTGTGCAATACTCAGAGACATGGCCAAGGTAAGAAAGGCTGAAAGACGACCACCACTGAACAAGACACACAAGCTGAAACGTCAAGACTGGGCCAAGAAATATCTCTAGACTGATTTTTCTAAGGTTTTATGGACTGATGAAATGAGAGTGAGTCTTGATGGGCCAGATGGATGGGCCCGTGGCTGGATTGGTAAAGGGCAAAGAGCTCAAGTCCAACTCAGACGCCAGCAAGGTGGAGGTGGAGTACTGGTTTGGGCTGGTATCATCAAAGATGAGCTTGTGGGGCCTTTTCGGGTTGAGGATGGAGTCAAGCTCAACTCCCAGTCCTACTGCCAGTTTCTGGAAGACACCTTTTTCAAGCAGTGGTACAGGAAGAAGTCTGCATCCTTAAAGAAAAACATGATTTTCATGCAGGACAATGCTCCATCACACGCGTCCAAGTACTCCACAGCGTGGCTGGCAAGAAAGAGTATAAAAGAAGAAAATCTAATGACGTGGCCTCCTTGTTCACCTGATCTGAACCCCATTGAGAACCTGTGGTCCATCATCAAATGTGAGATTTACAAGGAGGGAAAACAGTACACCTCTCTGAACAGTGTCTGGGAGGCTGTGGTTGTTGCTGCACGCAATGTTGATGGTGAACAGATCAAAACACTGACAGAATCCATGGATGGCAGGCTTTTGAGTGTCCTTGCAAAGAAAGGTGGCTATATTGGTCACTGATTTGTTTTTGTTTTGTTTTTGAATGTCAGAAATGTATATTTGTGAATGTTGAGATGTTATATTGGTTTCACTGGTAAAAATAAATAATTGAAATGGGTATATATTTGTTTTTTGTTAAGTTGCCTAATAATTATGCACAGTAATAGTCACCTGCACACACAGATATCCCCCTAAAATAGCTATAACTAAAAACAAACTAAAAACTACTTCCAAAACTATTCAGCTTTGATATTAATGAGTTTTTTGGGTTCATTGAGAACATGGTTGTTGTTCAATAATAAAAATAATCCTCAAAAATACAACTTACCTAATAATTCTGCACTCCCTGTATATATAAAGGTTGGCTGATATAAATGTCTGGGGTGCACAACCTGCAATGGGTATTTGTTGGCAAATATTTCAGCCACCCATGCAAGAATAAAAGTACCATCTGTAACATAGGGTCACTTGCATGAACAAGTATATAGTGTATTTATTGCACTGTATTTGTAGCCTTTTCTATTTGGCAAAGACAGTGGATGACCACCTGAGGACCTATAAGGCCAACCATAGGGCTGCAATATGTGCAGCTATTGAAAAAGGAACATCTGAGCAACTAGTGGCTTGTTGCTTTGCAGAGGCAAAACATAGGGTCATGGACTTAAAATACATGATCATTGATCATGTTCCTCCCCTTTGGTTTGGGGTGGGGATAGAAGTAAACTCCTATTACAAAGTGAGGCTATGTGGATTTTTACACTAGGTACACTAGTGCAGAAGGGTTTCAATACATATATTGATTGGCATTGTTTTATGTAATCCCCAATGCTGGCTCCTGTATTTCTTAGATGTGATGCATTCCTACAGAGATTTTCTTATTGTCTATATATAAGATGTATTAGAAATGTATGTGGTTCCCCTTTAAATCTGTAGCAATAGTTTGTATAAGCAGCTCGGAATGGTTTTCCTTATATTTGAATTTGATTAACTATATTGCCACATATATATTATGATTATGCCATCAGACAGTAAAATTATTTAGACATAATGGGGTAGATTTACTAAGCAGCGGATGCTGCTATCTATCCCCGTATTTTCGCCGGAAATGTAAGTTAAGAAGCAGCGGTCATAAGACCAATCAGCCCACGCACATTGCTAAATCTACCCCAATATGTATATACAATATTCTTGTTCTAGAGCACGCAACAAGGCGGTGTCCTGTAGCCATGACAACCAGCAATATTTCGGCGGCGGTCACAAGATGCGGTATACCACGTAATGATGGGGGTCCGGGACACCGTCAGCAGCTGTTTGAACAGGAAGGGACAGCAGAGCACATAAAATGGTGTTTTATATATAGTGTTATAGTACAATACAAATATACACTATTTTAACATTTGAATAAAATAGTAGCAGTTTAATAGTTACAAATTTTTTTGCATGAAAAAAGAGTTAAAGAGACATAAAAGTCAACGTTTGTGATTCAGATAGAGCATGCAATTTTAAGTAACATTTTTCGATTGACTTCTCTTATCAAATTTGGTTCTATCCAGCATGATTATTTTACTGTAACTGTAAATAAATAAATATTGACAGAAAATGTTTTGCAAGAGTGTTTCGTAAGCTTAGAAAATGTAATTGTTGTTTTTTACTGTTAGCAATTTTCATGCATACGTATTTACAACTGATTACTCCTCACTAGTTAAAAGGAACATCTCCCAAAAAAAAAAGTTGGTTTATTCAGTACAAGAATATCCATAATAAACAAAAAAGCAATGTAATATGTTTTCTTAGGTGAAGTAAAGAAATAAAATGTGGGTATCATGTCCCTTTAAGTAACTGTTTAATTTTGAGGAAATGCTTCGGCATAGCAAAGCTATAAAAACACAATATCCTAGTTAAATGTTCATTCAATAATAAAAAGCAATAATATTAAAAAACATCTAACAATAACATACCTATGAACACAGAGAGATTGCAGAATTCATTTGTAGACATTGAATCTCCAACTGGGCCTAAATTGTAATTATTTTACAACCAAGGATATTTAAATAAATCTAGAACAATAATGAAAACAAGCCCAGGCATATTCACTCAGTAAATGTAGCTACAAACTAGAAAAAAGTAATTGAACTGCACTTAGTGTGGCAATTCCATAAGGCACCCTACAATTAGATTTTGTCATTTGTCTGTCCAGCAAATTGTTTAAGCATGAATTATTTAGCTATTATTTTAAGTACATTTGCAGTAGTCAACAAACAGTTGTCTGAATCCTCTTTTCAGCACTAACAATATTCTTTCCAATTTCCTTTAACATATGGACTATTTCTCCAAGAAAAATCTATAAACAAAAAGTGCACATAGATTGTATCATCTCTGGGGGGAAAAGCCCTTCAAACATTTCTTTCAATTTCTACATATATTTTATTCAATTCATAATAAAATTAGTTATAATAGTTTTTTATTGCTGCTCACAAAAAAAATAAAAAAATAAAGTTTTTAAAATGGCTTTTAAAGGGATAGTAAACACCAAAAATGTTACACCTAGATTACAAGTTTTGCGTTATGGTTTTAACGCTAAAAAAATGGCCTTTTCAGCGTAAAAACAGTAACGCAGCCATTACGAGTCTTGTCGGTATAGCTATACCGCGCACATTTTAGCCTGTAACGCAACGTCAGTCCCGCACTCAAATAAATTACGCTTTTGCATGGGATTTCCATAGCGCTGGGATTACAAATTGTGCAGTGAGGCTAAAATGCTTGTGTTCCAGCCTATACCGTCACAATCCATTCCGCTATCTAAAAGCAGTAGTTATGACTTTTGCTCCACAAAAATGTTTCACAAAACTAATAACTAAAGTGCTACAAAGTACACTAACACCCATAAGCTACCTATTAACCCCTAAACCGAGGCCCTTCCGCATCACAAACACAATTTAAAACTTATTAACCCCTAATCTGCCGCTCCCGACATCGCCGCCACTAATAAAAGTTACTAACCCCTATTCTGCCACTCCCCGACATAGCCGCCACTATAATAAAGTTATTAACCCCTATTTCCGCACACCAACATCGCCAACACTATAATAAAGCTATTAACCCCCATTCTGCTGCTCCCAGACATCGCCGCCACTAAATAAAGTTATTAACCCCTAAACCTCTGGCCTTCCACATCACCGCCACTAAATAAACCTATTAACCCCTAAACCGCCAGTCCCCACATTGCAAAAAACTAAATTAAACTATTAACGCCTAAACCTAACAACTCCCTAATTTTAAATTAAAATGACAATATCTCTATTTTAAAATAAATTAAAACTTACCTGTGAAATTAAAAAAAACTAAGTTTAAACTAACAATTAACCTAACATAACTATTATACTAAAATTAAAATAACTACCAATTTAAAAAAACTAAATTAAACATAAAAAAACTAACACTACTAACAAAATTTAAGTCTAAAATGAAAAAAAATTAAAAATACTGAATTATAAAAAATAACAAACACTAAATAACAAAAAATAACAAAAGAAATTATCCGAAATAAAAACAATTACACCTAATCTAAATAATAAAAATAAAAAAGCCCCCCAAAATAAAAAAAAAACCTAGCCTACAATAACTACCAATAGTTCTTAAAGAGCCTTGCCCTAAACAGCTCCCCCCCAACAGTAAAACCCACCACCCAACCATCCCCCCAAAATAAAAAAGCTAACTCTAATAAAAAGCTAAGATACCCATTGCCCTGAAAAGGGCATTTGTATGGGCATTGCCCTTAAAAGGGCATTCAGCTCTTTTACATAAAGCCCAAACCCTAATTTAAAAAAAAACACCCAAAAAGATTTAAAAAAAACCTTACACTAACCCCCGAAGATCCACTCACAGTTTCTGAAGTCCGGACATCGAGGCAACGAGAAGTCTTCATCCAGGCGGCGAGGTCTTTATCCATCCAGGCGGCATCTTCTATCTTCATCCCTGCGGCGTCTTCTATCTTCATCCCTGCGGCGTCTTCTATCTTCATCCCGGTGGTGCGGAGCGGGTTCATCCTTGAAGACGTCTGGCGCGGAGCGTCCTCTTCATACGGTCACCGCCATACAGTAAATTTTCAATGCAAGGGAGTCTTTTCAAAATGCGTCCCTTGCATTCCTATTGGCTGATTTAATTTTTGAAATTCAAATAAGCCAATAGGATGAGAGCTACTGAAATACTATTGGCTGTTCAAATCAGCCAATAGGATGAGAGCTACTTAAATTCTATTGGCTGATTTGAATAGCCAGTAGAATTTCAGTAGCTCTCATCCTATTGGCTGATTTGAACAGCCAATAGGATTTCAGTAGCTCTCATCCTACATTATAATTTCATTTGTTATTTTTCATGATTTAGTGCTTGTTATTTTTTGTAATTTAGTATGTTTTATTTTTTGTAATTTTAAACTTATGTTTTTGTAATTTTACAGGTAAACGTTTATTTATTTTAAGATAGGGATATTTTAATTTAAAGTTAGGGGGTTGTTAGGTTTACGGGTTAATAGTTTAATTCATTTTTTTGCAATGTGGGGGGCTGGCGGTTTAGGGGTTAATAGGTTTATTTAGTGGCGGTAATGTGGGAGGCCAGAGGTTTAGGGGTTAATAACTTTATTTAGTGGCGGCGATGTCGGGGAGCAGCTGTCAGGGTGCCAGGAATCAGACTGAGACGAGAAGTGCAAAAATAATCACATCTTTATTAATAGCAAAAAATAATAAAAAGTCCACAAGTCAAATAACAAGCCAGGAGTCAAAACCAGAGCTGGTAGTCAGACAAGCCGTGTCAGGAGCCGAAGCGAATAGTCAGACCAGCTGAGTCAGGAGCCAAAGCGTGTAGTCAGACGAGCCTGAATCAGGAACAAGGAGAACAGCAGAGTCAGGAATCACTGAGAACCTGGTGCAATTCTGAGACTGAAACCTGTCTCACATAAATGATTTACACCAGTCTGGCCATAAAAGGGCATGCAGGAAATGAGCAGCATGACACACTATGCACCAGAGTCAGCAAGAGAGGTGAGTAAAATGGGTGCCAGCAGCACATGGCAAACAAAGCAAGGAAAAAACCCTGACAGCAGCGAAATAGGGGTTAATAGCTTTATATAGTGTCGACAATGTTGGGGTTCGGGGGAATAGGGATTAACAACTTTATTAAAGTTGCAGCGAGGTTGGGGAGCGAAGGAATAGGGGATAATAGCTTTTTTTTAGCGTCTGCGATGTCGGGAGCGGCAGTTTAGGGGTTAATAACTTTATTTAGGTGGCAGCGATGTTGGGGGAAGCAGATTAGGGGTGTTTAGACTTAAGGTTTATGTTAGGATGTTAGGTTTGAACGTAACTTTTTTTCCCCATAGACATCAATGGGGTTACGTTACAGAGCTTTTCATTCCGCGCTTCAGGTGTTTTTTTCTAACACTCTCTCCCCATTGAGCACATATTCTCAGCCCTTGGATTTTGTGCAGTATGGAGCTTATTGCCACCATATCACACGCACAAGGTGGCTTTTCAGAAACTTGTATTGGCAGCACTATGGAGGGTGAAATAACGCAACTTTTGTTGCGTTCATTTCGCACCCTCTATAGCGCAAAACTCGTAATCTAAGGCGTTAGTGTTTAAAAAGATAGATAATCTTTTTATTTACTATTCCCCAGTTTTCCATAACCAACACTTTTATAGAAATTCATTTTTTACCTCTGTGGTTACCTTGTATCTAAGCTTCTGCTGACTGCCTCCTTTTCTCAGATCTTTTGACAGACTTGCATTTCAGGCAATTAGTGCTGACTTAAATAACTTCACGTGCATGAGCACAGTGTTATCTATATGAAACACATGCTAACTAACGCTATCTAGCTGCGAAAAACTGTCAAATGCATTCAGCTAAGAGGCGGCCTTAAAGGGCTTAGAAATAAGCATATGAGCATACCTTTGCTAGCTTTCAACTAAGAATAACAAGAGAACAAAGTAAATTGGATGAAAAAAGTAAATTAGAAAGTTGTTTAAAATTGCATGCCCTATCTAAATCATGAAAGTTTAATTTATACTTTACTATCCCTTTAAATATTTTTTTTTCTATTGCTGTTGCGTTAAGGACCAGGGCTATTTTTACATTTCTGCGGTGTTTGTGTTTAGCTGTAATTTTCCTCTTACTCAACAACACCTAATTATATGGTAAAAATGAAATTAACAAAAAGGTGCATTGCGCACAAGAACTTCTTACATTTAGGAATGACAGATTTGCAGACTGGTAAAGGCTAGGGGGTGGAGTTGAAAAAATCTAGCCAGTCATCAATCAATGCACTGCCGCTTTGCAGTGCTGCTTTTTATTTGACTGTTTTCTTCAAACAGCACTTCGTTCTAACTGCACTGTGTTAAGTTAATATCTCTATTTTAAAATAAATTAAAACTTACCTGTGAAATTAAAAAAACCTAAGTTTAAACTAACAATTAACCTAACATAACTATTATACTAAAATTAAAATAACTACCAATTTAAAAAAACTAAATTAAACATAAAAAAACTAACACTACTAACAAAATTTAAGTCTAAAATGAAAAAAAATTAAAAATACTGAATTATAAAAAATAACAAACACTAAATAACAAAAAATAACAAAAGAAATTATCCGAAATAAAAACAATTACACCTAATCTAAATAATAAAAATAAAAAAGCCCCCCAAAATAAAAAAAAAACCTAGCCTACAATAACTACCAATAGTTCTTAAAGAGCCTTGCCCTAAACAGCTCCCCCCCAACAGTAAAACCCACCACCCAACCATCCCCCCAAAATAAAAAAGCTAACTCTAATAAAAAGCTAAGATACCCATTGCCCTGAAAAGGGCATTTGTATGGGCATTGCCCTTAAAAGGGCATTCAGCTCTTTTACATAAAGCCCAAACCCTAATTTAAAAAAAAACACCCAAAAAGATTTAAAAAAAACCTTACACTAACCCCCGAAGATCCACTCACAGTTTCTGAAGTCCGGACATCGAGGCAACGAGAAGTCTTCATCCAGGCGGCGAGGTCTTTATCCATCCAGGCGGCATCTTCTATCTTCATCCCTGCGGCGTCTTCTATCTTCATCCCTGCGGCGTCTTCTATCTTCATCCCGGTGGTGCGGAGCGGGTTCATCCTTGAAGACGTCTGGCGCGGAGCGTCCTCTTCATACGGTCACCGCCATACAGTAAATTTTCAATGCAAGGGAGTCTTTTCAAAATGCGTCCCTTGCATTCCTATTGGCTGATTTAATTTTTGAAATTCAAATAAGCCAATAGGATGAGAGCTACTGAAATACTATTGGCTGTTCAAATCAGCCAATAGGATGAGAGCTACTTAAATTCTATTGGCTGATTTGAATAGCCAGTAGAATTTCAGTAGCTCTCATCCTATTGGCTGATTTGAACAGCCAATAGGATTTCAGTAGCTCTCATCCTACATTATAATTTCATTTGTTATTTTTCATGATTTAGTGCTTGTTATTTTTTGTAATTTAGTATGTTTTATTTTTTGTAATTTTAAACTTATGTTTTTGTAATTTTACAGGTAAACGTTTATTTATTTTAAGATAGGGATATTTTAATTTAAAGTTAGGGGGTTGTTAGGTTTACGGGTTAATAGTTTAATTCATTTTTTTGCAATGTGGGGGGCTGGCGGTTTAGGGGTTAATAGGTTTATTTAGTGGCGGTAATGTGGGAGGCCAGAGGTTTAGGGGTTAATAACTTTATTTAGTGGCGGCGATGTCGGGGAGCAGCTGTCAGGGTGCCAGGAATCAGACTGAGACGAGAAGTGCAAAAATAATCACATCTTTATTAATAGCAAAAAATAATAAAAAGTCCACAAGTCAAATAACAAGCCAGGAGTCAAAACCAGAGCTGGTAGTCAGACAAGCCGTGTCAGGAGCCGAAGCGAATAGTCAGACCAGCTGAGTCAGGAGCCAAAGCGTGTAGTCAGACGAGCCTGAATCAGGAACAAGGAGAACAGCAGAGTCAGGAATCACTGAGAACCTGGTGCAATTCTGAGACTGAAACCTGTCTCACATAAATGATTTACACCAGTCTGGCCATAAAAGGGCATGCAGGAAATGAGCAGCATGACACACTATGCACCAGAGTCAGCAAGAGAGGTGAGTAAAATGGGTGCCAGCAGCACATGGCAAACAAAGCAAGGAAAAAACCCTGACAGCAGCGAAATAGGGGTTAATAGCTTTATATAGTGTCGACAATGTTGGGGTTCGGGGGAATAGGGATTAACAACTTTATTAAAGTTGCAGCGAGGTTGGGGAGCGAAGGAATAGGGGATAATAGCTTTTTTTTAGTGTCTGCGATGTCGGGAGCGGCAGTTTAGGGGTTAATAACTTTATTTAGGTGGCAGCGATGTTGGGGGAAGCAGATTAGGGGTGTTTAGACTTAAGGTTTATGTTAGGATGTTAGGTTTGAACGTAACTTTTTTTCCCCATAGACATCAATGGGGTTACGTTACAGAGCTTTTCATTCCGCGCTTCAGGTGTTTTTTTCTAACACTCTCTCCCCATTGAGCACATATTCTCAGCCCTTGGATTTTGTGCAGTATGGAGCTTATTGCCACCATATCACACGCACAAGGTGGCTTTTCAGAAACTTGTATTGGCAGCACTATGGAGGGTGAAATAACGCAACTTTTGTTGCGTTCATTTCGCACCCTCTATAGCGCAAAACTCGTAATCTAAGGCGTTAGTGTTTAAAAAGATAGATAATCTTTTTATTTACTATTCCCCAGTTTTCCATAACCAACACTTTTATAGAAATTCATTTTTTACCTCTGTGGTTACCTTGTATCTAAGCTTCTGCTGACTGCCTCCTTTTCTCAGATCTTTTGACAGACTTGCATTTCAGGCAATTAGTGCTGACTTAAATAACTTCACGTGCATGAGCACAGTGTTATCTATATGAAACACATGCTAACTAACGCTATCTAGCTGCGAAAAACTGTCAAATGCATTCAGCTAAGAGGCGGCCTTAAAGGGCTTAGAAATAAGCATATGAGCATACCTTTGCTAGCTTTCAACTAAGAATAACAAGAGAACAAAGTAAATTGGATGAAAAAAGTAAATTAGAAAGTTGTTTAAAATTGCATGCCCTATCTAAATCATGAAAGTTTAATTTATACTTTACTATCCCTTTAAATATTTTTTTTTCTATTGCTGTTGCGTTAAGGACCAGGGCTATTTTTACATTTCTGCGGTGTTTGTGTTTAGCTGTAATTTTCCTCTTACTCAACAACACCTAATTATATGGTAAAAATGAAATTAACAAAAAGGTGCATTGCGCACAAGAACTTCTTACATTTAGGAATGACAGATTTGCAGACTGGTAAAGGCTAGGGGGTGGAGTTGAAAAAATCTAGCCAGTCATCAATCAATGCACTGCCGCTTTGCAGTGCTGCTTTTTATTTGACTGTTTTCTTCAAACAGCACTTCGTTCTAACTGCACTGTGTTAAGTTAATATCTCTATTTTAAAATAAATTAAAACTTACCTGTGAAATTAAAAAAACCTAAGTTTAAACTAACAATTAACCTAACATAACTATTATACTAAAATTAAAATAACTACCAATTTAAAAAAACTAAATTAAACATAAAAAAACTAACACTACTAACAAAATTTAAGTCTAAAATGAAAAAAAATTAAAAATACTGAATTATAAAAAATAACAAACACTAAATAACAAAAAATAACAAAAGAAATTATCCGAAATAAAAACAATTACACCTAATCTAAATAATAAAAATAAAAAAGCCCCCCAAAATAAAAAAAAAACCTAGCCTACAATAACTACCAATAGTTCTTAAAGAGCCTTGCCCTAAACAGCTCCCCCCCAACAGTAAAACCCACCACCCAACCATCCCCCCAAAATAAAAAAGCTAACTCTAATAAAAAGCTAAGATACCCATTGCCCTGAAAAGGGCATTTGTATGGGCATTGCCCTTAAAAGGGCATTCAGCTCTTTTACATAAAGCCCAAACCCTAATTTAAAAAAAAACACCCAAAAAGATTTAAAAAAAACCTTACACTAACCCCCGAAGATCCACTCACAGTTTCTGAAGTCCGGACATCGAGGCAACGAGAAGTCTTCATCCAGGCGGCGAGGTCTTTATCCATCCAGGCGGCATCTTCTATCTTCATCCCTGCGGCGTCTTCTATCTTCATCCCTGCGGCGTCTTCTATCTTCATCCCGGTGGTGCGGAGCGGGTTCATCCTTGAAGACGTCTGGCGCGGAGCGTCCTCTTCATACGGTCACCGCCATACAGTAAATTTTCAATGCAAGGGAGTCTTTTCAAAATGCGTCCCTTGCATTCCTATTGGCTGATTTAATTTTTGAAATTCAAATAAGCCAATAGGATGAGAGCTACTGAAATACTATTGGCTGTTCAAATCAGCCAATAGGATGAGAGCTACTTAAATTCTATTGGCTGATTTGAATAGCCAGTAGAATTTCAGTAGCTCTCATCCTATTGGCTGATTTGAACAGCCAATAGGATTTCAGTAGCTCTCATCCTACATTATAATTTCATTTGTTATTTTTCATGATTTAGTGCTTGTTATTTTTTGTAATTTAGTATGTTTTATTTTTTGTAATTTTAAACTTATGTTTTTGTAATTTTACAGGTAAACGTTTATTTATTTTAAGATAGGGATATTTTAATTTAAAGTTAGGGGGTTGTTAGGTTTACGGGTTAATAGTTTAATTCATTTTTTTGCAATGTGGGGGGCTGGCGGTTTAGGGGTTAATAGGTTTATTTAGTGGCGGTAATGTGGGAGGCCAGAGGTTTAGGGGTTAATAACTTTATTTAGTGGCGGCGATGTCGGGGAGCAGCTGTCAGGGTGCCAGGAATCAGACTGAGACGAGAAGTGCAAAAATAATCACATCTTTATTAATAGCAAAAAATAATAAAAAGTCCACAAGTCAAATAACAAGCCAGGAGTCAAAACCAGAGCTGGTAGTCAGACAAGCCGTGTCAGGAGCCGAAGCGAATAGTCAGACCAGCTGAGTCAGGAGCCAAAGCGTGTAGTCAGACGAGCCTGAATCAGGAACAAGGAGAACAGCAGAGTCAGGAATCACTGAGAACCTGGTGCAATTCTGAGACTGAAACCTGTCTCACATAAATGATTTACACCAGTCTGGCCATAAAAGGGCATGCAGGAAATGAGCAGCATGACACACTATGCACCAGAGTCAGCAAGAGAGGTGAGTAAAATGGGTGCCAGCAGCACATGGCAAACAAAGCAAGGAAAAAACCCTGACAGCAGCGAAATAGGGGTTAATAGCTTTATATAGTGTCGACAATGTTGGGGTTCGGGGGAATAGGGATTAACAACTTTATTAAAGTTGCAGCGAGGTTGGGGAGCGAAGGAATAGGGGATAATAGCTTTTTTTTAGTGTCTGCGATGTCGGGAGCGGCAGTTTAGGGGTTAATAACTTTATTTAGGTGGCAGCGATGTTGGGGGAAGCAGATTAGGGGTGTTTAGACTTAAGGTTTATGTTAGGATGTTAGGTTTGAACGTAACTTTTTTTCCCCATAGACATCAATGGGGTTACGTTACAGAGCTTTTCATTCCGCGCTTCAGGTGTTTTTTTCTAACACTCTCTCCCCATTGAGCACATATTCTCAGCCCTTGGATTTTGTGCAGTATGGAGCTTATTGCCACCATATCACACGCACAAGGTGGCTTTTCAGAAACTTGTATTGGCAGCACTATGGAGGGTGAAATAACGCAACTTTTGTTGCGTTCATTTCGCACCCTCTATAGCGCAAAACTCGTAATCTAAGGCGTTAGTGTTTAAAAAGATAGATAATCTTTTTATTTACTATTCCCCAGTTTTCCATAACCAACACTTTTATAGAAATTCATTTTTTACCTCTGTGGTTACCTTGTATCTAAGCTTCTGCTGACTGCCTCCTTTTCTCAGATCTTTTGACAGACTTGCATTTCAGGCAATTAGTGCTGACTTAAATAACTTCACGTGCATGAGCACAGTGTTATCTATATGAAACACATGCTAACTAACGCTATCTAGCTGCGAAAAACTGTCAAATGCATTCAGCTAAGAGGCGGCCTTAAAGGGCTTAGAAATAAGCATATGAGCATACCTTTGCTAGCTTTCAACTAAGAATAACAAGAGAACAAAGTAAATTGGATGAAAAAAGTAAATTAGAAAGTTGTTTAAAATTGCATGCCCTATCTAAATCATGAAAGTTTAATTTATACTTTACTATCCCTTTAAATATTTTTTTTTCTATTGCTGTTGCGTTAAGGACCAGGGCTATTTTTACATTTCTGCGGTGTTTGTGTTTAGCTGTAATTTTCCTCTTACTCAACAACACCTAATTATATGGTAAAAATGAAATTAACAAAAAGGTGCATTGCGCACAAGAACTTCTTACATTTAGGAATGACAGATTTGCAGACTGGTAAAGGCTAGGGGGTGGAGTTGAAAAAATCTAGCCAGTCATCAATCAATGCACTGCCGCTTTGCAGTGCTGCTTTTTATTTGACTGTTTTCTTCAAACAGCACTTCGTTCTAACTGCACTGTGTTAAGTTAATATCTCTATTTTAAAATAAATTAAAACTTACCTGTGAAATTAAAAAAACCTAAGTTTAAACTAACAATTAACCTAACATAACTATTATACTAAAATTAAAATAACTACCAATTTAAAAAAACTAAATTAAACATAAAAAAACTAACACTACTAACAAAATTTAAGTCTAAAATGAAAAAAAATTAAAAATACTGAATTATAAAAAATAACAAACACTAAATAACAAAAAATAACAAAAGAAATTATCCGAAATAAAAACAATTACACCTAATCTAAATAATAAAAATAAAAAAGCCCCCCAAAATAAAAAAAAAACCTAGCCTACAATAACTACCAATAGTTCTTAAAGAGCCTTGCCCTAAACAGCTCCCCCCCAACAGTAAAACCCACCACCCAACCATCCCCCCAAAATAAAAAAGCTAACTCTAATAAAAAGCTAAGATACCCATTGCCCTGAAAAGGGCATTTGTATGGGCATTGCCCTTAAAAGGGCATTCAGCTCTTTTACATAAAGCCCAAACCCTAATTTAAAAAAAAACACCCAAAAAGATTTAAAAAAAACCTTACACTAACCCCCGAAGATCCACTCACAGTTTCTGAAGTCCGGACATCGAGGCAACGAGAAGTCTTCATCCAGGCGGCGAGGTCTTTATCCATCCAGGCGGCATCTTCTATCTTCATCCCTGCGGCGTCTTCTATCTTCATCCCTGCGGCGTCTTCTATCTTCATCCCGGTGGTGCGGAGCGGGTTCATCCTTGAAGACGTCTGGCGCGGAGCGTCCTCTTCATACGGTCACCGCCATACAGTAAATTTTCAATGCAAGGGAGTCTTTTCAAAATGCGTCCCTTGCATTCCTATTGGCTGATTTAATTTTTGAAATTCAAATAAGCCAATAGGATGAGAGCTACTGAAATACTATTGGCTGTTCAAATCAGCCAATAGGATGAGAGCTACTTAAATTCTATTGGCTGATTTGAATAGCCAGTAGAATTTCAGTAGCTCTCATCCTATTGGCTGATTTGAACAGCCAATAGGATTTCAGTAGCTCTCATCCTACATTATAATTTCATTTGTTATTTTTCATGATTTAGTGCTTGTTATTTTTTGTAATTTAGTATGTTTTATTTTTTGTAATTTTAAACTTATGTTTTTGTAATTTTACAGGTAAACGTTTATTTATTTTAAGATAGGGATATTTTAATTTAAAGTTAGGGGGTTGTTAGGTTTACGGGTTAATAGTTTAATTCATTTTTTTGCAATGTGGGGGGCTGGCGGTTTAGGGGTTAATAGGTTTATTTAGTGGCGGTAATGTGGGAGGCCAGAGGTTTAGGGGTTAATAACTTTATTTAGTGGCGGCGATGTCGGGGAGCAGCTGTCAGGGTGCCAGGAATCAGACTGAGACGAGAAGTGCAAAAATAATCACATCTTTATTAATAGCAAAAAATAATAAAAAGTCCACAAGTCAAATAACAAGCCAGGAGTCAAAACCAGAGCTGGTAGTCAGACAAGCCGTGTCAGGAGCCGAAGCGAATAGTCAGACCAGCTGAGTCAGGAGCCAAAGCGTGTAGTCAGACGAGCCTGAATCAGGAACAAGGAGAACAGCAGAGTCAGGAATCACTGAGAACCTGGTGCAATTCTGAGACTGAAACCTGTCTCACATAAATGATTTACACCAGTCTGGCCATAAAAGGGCATGCAGGAAATGAGCAGCATGACACACTATGCACCAGAGTCAGCAAGAGAGGTGAGTAAAATGGGTGCCAGCAGCACATGGCAAACAAAGCAAGGAAAAAACCCTGACAGCAGCGAAATAGGGGTTAATAGCTTTATATAGTGTCGACAATGTTGGGGTTCGGGGGAATAGGGATTAACAACTTTATTAAAGTTGCAGCGAGGTTGGGGAGCGAAGGAATAGGGGATAATAGCTTTTTTTTAGTGTCTGCGATGTCGGGAGCGGCAGTTTAGGGGTTAATAACTTTATTTAGGTGGCAGCGATGTTGGGGGAAGCAGATTAGGGGTGTTTAGACTTAAGGTTTATGTTAGGATGTTAGGTTTGAACGTAACTTTTTTTCCCCATAGACATCAATGGGGTTACGTTACAGAGCTTTTCATTCCGCGCTTCAGGTGTTTTTTTCTAACACTCTCTCCCCATTGAGCACATATTCTCAGCCCTTGGATTTTGTGCAGTATGGAGCTTATTGCCACCATATCACACGCACAAGGTGGCTTTTCAGAAACTTGTATTGGCAGCACTATGGAGGGTGAAATAACGCAACTTTTGTTGCGTTCATTTCGCACCCTCTATAGCGCAAAACTCGTAATCTAAGGCGTTAGTGTTTAAAAAGATAGATAATCTTTTTATTTACTATTCCCCAGTTTTCCATAACCAACACTTTTATAGAAATTCATTTTTTACCTCTGTGGTTACCTTGTATCTAAGCTTCTGCTGACTGCCTCCTTTTCTCAGATCTTTTGACAGACTTGCATTTCAGGCAATTAGTGCTGACTTAAATAACTTCACGTGCATGAGCACAGTGTTATCTATATGAAACACATGCTAACTAACGCTATCTAGCTGCGAAAAACTGTCAAATGCATTCAGCTAAGAGGCGGCCTTAAAGGGCTTAGAAATAAGCATATGAGCATACCTTTGCTAGCTTTCAACTAAGAATAACAAGAGAACAAAGTAAATTGGATGAAAAAAGTAAATTAGAAAGTTGTTTAAAATTGCATGCCCTATCTAAATCATGAAAGTTTAATTTATACTTTACTATCCCTTTAAATATTTTTTTTTCTATTGCTGTTGCGTTAAGGACCAGGGCTATTTTTACATTTCTGCGGTGTTTGTGTTTAGCTGTAATTTTCCTCTTACTCAACAACACCTAATTATATGGTAAAAATGAAATTAACAAAAAGGTGCATTGCGCACAAGAACTTCTTACATTTAGGAATGACAGATTTGCAGACTGGTAAAGGCTAGGGGGTGGAGTTGAAAAAATCTAGCCAGTCATCAATCAATGCACTGCCGCTTTGCAGTGCTGCTTTTTATTTGACTGTTTTCTTCAAACAGCACTTCGTTCTAACTGCACTGTGTTAAGTTAATATCTCTATTTTAAAATAAATTAAAACTTACCTGTGAAATTAAAAAAACCTAAGTTTAAACTAACAATTAACCTAACATAACTATTATACTAAAATTAAAATAACTACCAATTTAAAAAAACTAAATTAAACATAAAAAAACTAACACTACTAACAAAATTTAAGTCTAAAATGAAAAAAAATGAAAAATACTGAATTATAAAAAATAACAAACACTAAATAACAAAAAATAACAAAAGAAATTATCCGAAATAAAAACAATTACACCTAATCTAAATAATAAAAATAAAAAAGCCCCCCAAAATAAAAAAAAAACCTAGCCTACAATAACTACCAATAGTTCTTAAAGAGCCTTGCCCTAAACAGCTCCCCCCCAACAGTAAAACCCACCACCCAACCATCCCCCCAAAATAAAAAAGCTAACTCTAATAAAAAGCTAAGATACCCATTGCCCTGAAAAGGGCATTTGTATGGGCATTGCCCTTAAAAGGGCATTCAGCTCTTTTACATAAAGCCCAAACCCTAATTTAAAAAAAAACACCCAAAAAGATTTAAAAAAAACCTTACACTAACCCCCGAAGATCCACTCACAGTTTCTGAAGTCCGGACATCGAGGCAACGAGAAGTCTTCATCCAGGCGGCGAGGTCTTTATCCATCCAGGCGGCATCTTCTATCTTCATCCCTGCGGCGTCTTCTATCTTCATCCCTGCGGCGTCTTCTATCTTCATCCCGGTGGTGCGGAGCGGGTTCATCCTTGAAGACGTCTGGCGCGGAGCGTCCTCTTCATACGGTCACCGCCATACAGTAAATTTTCAATGCAAGGGAGTCTTTTCAAAATGCGTCCCTTGCATTCCTATTGGCTGATTTAATTTTTGAAATTCAAATAAGCCAATAGGATGAGAGCTACTGAAATACTATTGGCTGTTCAAATCAGCCAATAGGATGAGAGCTACTTAAATTCTATTGGCTGATTTGAATAGCCAGTAGAATTTCAGTAGCTCTCATCCTATTGGCTGATTTGAACAGCCAATAGGATTTCAGTAGCTCTCATCCTACATTATAATTTCATTTGTTATTTTTCATGATTTAGTGCTTGTTATTTTTTGTAATTTAGTATGTTTTATTTTTTGTAATTTTAAACTTATGTTTTTGTAATTTTACAGGTAAACGTTTATTTATTTTAAGATAGGGATATTTTAATTTAAAGTTAGGGGGTTGTTAGGTTTACGGGTTAATAGTTTAATTCATTTTTTTGCAATGTGGGGGGCTGGCGGTTTAGGGGTTAATAGGTTTATTTAGTGGCGGTAATGTGGGAGGCCAGAGGTTTAGGGGTTAATAACTTTATTTAGTGGCGGCGATGTCGGGGAGCAGCTGTCAGGGTGCCAGGAATCAGACTGAGACGAGAAGTGCAAAAATAATCACATCTTTATTAATAGCAAAAAATAATAAAAAGTCCACAAGTCAAATAACAAGCCAGGAGTCAAAACCAGAGCTGGTAGTCAGACAAGCCGTGTCAGGAGCCGAAGCGAATAGTCAGACCAGCTGAGTCAGGAGCCAAAGCGTGTAGTCAGACGAGCCTGAATCAGGAACAAGGAGAACAGCAGAGTCAGGAATCACTGAGAACCTGGTGCAATTCTGAGACTGAAACCTGTCTCACATAAATGATTTACACCAGTCTGGCCATAAAAGGGCATGCAGGAAATGAGCAGCATGACACACTATGCACCAGAGTCAGCAAGAGAGGTGAGTAAAATGGGTGCCAGCAGCACATGGCAAACAAAGCAAGGAAAAAACCCTGACAGCAGCGAAATAGGGGTTAATAGCTTTATATAGTGTCGACAATGTTGGGGTTCGGGGGAATAGGGATTAACAACTTTATTAAAGTTGCAGCGAGGTTGGGGAGCGAAGGAATAGGGGATAATAGCTTTTTTTTAGTGTCTGCGATGTCGGGAGCGGCAGTTTAGGGGTTAATAACTTTATTTAGGTGGCAGCGATGTTGGGGGAAGCAGATTAGGGGTGTTTAGACTTAAGGTTTATGTTAGGATGTTAGGTTTGAACGTAACTTTTTTTCCCCATAGACATCAATGGGGTTACGTTACAGAGCTTTTCATTCCGCGCTTCAGGTGTTTTTTTCTAACACTCTCTCCCCATTGAGCACATATTCTCAGCCCTTGGATTTTGTGCAGTATGGAGCTTATTGCCACCATATCACACGCACAAGGTGGCTTTTCAGAAACTTGTATTGGCAGCACTATGGAGGGTGAAATAACGCAACTTTTGTTGCGTTCATTTCGCACCCTCTATAGCGCAAAACTCGTAATCTAAGGCGTTAGTGTTTAAAAAGATAGATAATCTTTTTATTTACTATTCCCCAGTTTTCCATAACCAACACTTTTATAGAAATTCATTTTTTACCTCTGTGGTTACCTTGTATCTAAGCTTCTGCTGACTGCCTCCTTTTCTCAGATCTTTTGACAGACTTGCATTTCAGGCAATTAGTGCTGACTTAAATAACTTCACGTGCATGAGCACAGTGTTATCTATATGAAACACATGCTAACTAACGCTATCTAGCTGCGAAAAACTGTCAAATGCATTCAGCTAAGAGGCGGCCTTAAAGGGCTTAGAAATAAGCATATGAGCATACCTTTGCTAGCTTTCAACTAAGAATAACAAGAGAACAAAGTAAATTGGATGAAAAAAGTAAATTAGAAAGTTGTTTAAAATTGCATGCCCTATCTAAATCATGAAAGTTTAATTTATACTTTACTATCCCTTTAAATATTTTTTTTTCTATTGCTGTTGCGTTAAGGACCAGGGCTATTTTTACATTTCTGCGGTGTTTGTGTTTAGCTGTAATTTTCCTCTTACTCAACAACACCTAATTATATGGTAAAAATGAAATTAACAAAAAGGTGCATTGCGCACAAGAACTTCTTACATTTAGGAATGACAGATTTGCAGACTGGTAAAGGCTAGGGGGTGGAGTTGAAAAAATCTAGCCAGTCATCAATCAATGCACTGCCGCTTTGCAGTGCTGCTTTTTATTTGACTGTTTTCTTCAAACAGCACTTCGTTCTAACTGCACTGTGTTAAGTTTTTGTATGTATCGCTTTTTTTCTACAGATATGCTGTATTTTTTCAGATTACAGCTTGTTCTGCCTTGGGGCTCGTGAGAACAGAAATTTTAATAATATCATGTAATACGTTGTTAACCCCTTAGTGGCCAGACCATTTTTTTATTTTCTTACCGTTAAGGACCAGGGCTATTTTTACATTTCTGCGGTGTTTGTGTTTAGCTGTAATTTTCTTCTAACTCATTTACTGTACCCACACATATTATATACTGTTTTTTTCGCCATTAAATTGACTTTCTAAAGATACCATTATTTTCATCATATCATATAATTTACTATAATTTTTTTTTATAAAATATGATGAAAAAATAAAAAAAAAAACCTATTTCTAAATTTGACTCCCAAAATCACGTTCTTTGCCTTTTTTGCAAGTTATAGGGCAATAAGTACAAGTAGCACTTTGCTATTTCCAAACCATTTTTTTTTTTTTTAAATTAGCAAAAGTTACATTGCAACATTGATATCTGTCAGGAATCCCTGAATAACCCATCACATGTATATATATTTTTTTAGTAGACAACTGAAAGTATTGATCAAGGCCCATTTTAGTATATTTCATGCCAATATTTCACCACCAGATGCAATCAAATAAAGGAAATCGTTAACTTTTTAAAAAATTTAGGTTGCTCACTGAATTTATTTACAAACAGCTTGTGCAATTATGGCACAAATGGTTGTAAATGCTTCTCTGGGATCACCTTTGTTCAGAAATAGCAGACATATATGGCTTTGGTATTGCTTTTTGGTACATAGTACTGCGCCAACCCATTTTTTTGAAGTGTAGCTGCCCCCCCAATAACCGACCTCACTCCCCCTTCCAGATCCCTTTCCCAAATCTTAAAACACACTCTCCCTCCTTTACTTCCCACATTTCCCATATCACTCACTCACTCACTTCCGACATAATTTCTGTAGTATAGTAGTCCCACCTGCTACCCGCCCCCTCCCACCCTCTCATGCCATCTCATGCCCTCCTCTCACCCAATCTAGCTATGGGCCCCCTCCCTCCTGTCCGTCCCACGCCACCAATGATCGGCACCTTCTCTGGCCGATGCAGAGAGGGTCCCTTCTGTGGTTCTCTCTGCATCGGTTGCTTACCAGAGGGTATTGCAGGATGCCTCAATATTGATGCATCACTGCAATACCCTGAAAGTGGCTGGAAGTGATCATGATCGCTTCCAGCACTTGAAACCCCTGAGGACGTGCAGGCACGTCTTTGGTCGTTAGCGACCGGTTTTTGTAGGACGTGCCTGGCACGTCCTTGATCGTTAAGGGTTTAATGAATGGTAAGATCTTGGGTAAGATTCAGAATTTTAATGTAGACTAAGATTCGCGATATTTGTATGTTCTCTTTCAGAAACACTGTTGAAATTGTCTTTAGGTGGAAGGTGTTAAAAGTTAATCTCTGACACCATTCAGTGCTTGGTTATTTTATATGTAGACTAAAACAATCTGGTTTTTGGAAACTCTCCAAATTTTGACCTTGGCAAATTTCCAGGCTTATATTACCTATCTTACCCTTACCTGTACTGCTACATATGAATCTGGCTTAAGACCGATGGAACTGCATCCTGGTTAAAG
The DNA here is from genome assembly GCF_027579735.1 of Bombina bombina. Classification (NCBI taxonomy): domain Eukaryota; kingdom Metazoa; phylum Chordata; class Amphibia; order Anura; family Bombinatoridae; genus Bombina; species Bombina bombina. The sequence goes on from NC_069500.1 coordinate 259,898,678, forward strand.
AGACTTTTTTTCGTATTGTTGTGAAGCACCGCTTCCAACAAATTTCCTAATGCTGACCCCTGGCTGTCTCACAAACTACTGTTCTGCTTCACCTGTCAGCAAACCTTCTCCTCTCTTTCTGGTTTCATTCATCAAACTAGATAATAACTTAAATTGACATGATAATCATATGCTAAATCACTTGAAAGTGATGCAGCATAACTGTAAAAAGCTGACTGGAAAATATCACCTGAGAATCTCTATGTAAAAAAGGAAGATATTTTACCTCACAATTTCCTCAGCTCACCAGAGTAAGTGCTCCCTAAAAAGTTATCTTTCAGTTACTGCCCAGCTGCAGGTAAAAAAGGAAGAAATGAACAGCGGCCAATCAGCATCAGCAGTGCTGAGGTAATGAACTCTTTGACTGTGATCTCATGAGATTTCACTTAAGTCTCATGAGATTTCATAGTAAACTTACTGAAACTGAATAGGGAAATAACATGAGTGTGCATGAGGCACGCTCCCTTGCATGTCCCGGGACAGACAATCTGATTTGCTGCTTAAAGCCCTTTACAGTGCGGTGTAAATAGAGATGTTCAGGTGATATTTTCAAGTCAGCTTTTTACAGCTATGCTGCATCACTTTCAAGTGTTTAAAAATTTGGTTATCATGGCCCCTTTAATTTACCATATATATTGTTAGTAATTAGAAACAATCATCCTTGAGATGCTGTGTAACATCTTAAGGGCACATTATAATGTTAAATTTTCTCTCCTTTAATTTGTTCCCAGTGAACTGGTTCACCTGCTTGAGTGTAAATTGTTTACAAATAGCTTATTAACCTTTACATTGCGATTTGAATAGCTGTCTTAACCTGTTGAAACCACCACCTGTTTGGAGAATTTGAATACAGCAGTAATGGCTATAGAAAAGTTATGGAAACCAGAGGTAACAACGTAACTTTTCAGTGGGCATAGGAGAGAAAGTGCAACAATGAACTAGCTTTGAGTACAATTAACTCTTATCTGCAGCTTCCCTCAATACATTACGCCCTATTTATGTAAGTGCGAGTGGACATGATGCAATATAGCGTATCATGTCTGTTGCACATCGATACGCTGTCTGCATTTATCATTGCACAAGCAGTTCTTGTGAACTGCTGATGTGATGCTGCCCCCTGCAGATTCGAGGACAATCGGTCGCTAGCAGCAGTATTTGATCGGGTTCATTTCTCTCCATGGCCTCGGAACAGGCGAACAAGTTATGGAGCAGCGGTCTTTAGACCGATGCTTTATAACTACTGCGACAAGCAAGCATATGGAGCGTGAAAAATCAGCCCCATTGTCTGAAAATATTGTTCTAAAGTTTGGTTAATGCATTCTGTCTTGTCATTTGAGGATAATTGGTGGTAGAGAAAGAATGAGTTATATGACTTTTGCAAAATGTTCCCAAAATAGTGATAAAAATTGTATACCACAGTTAGTCTTGTGTGTAGATCATAGTTTTTCCTGGCATTCTTTCAGAATTTCTAGGATTTTGCAGTTCTTACAGGATGGTCCAGTTAAGGGCCTATCTGTCAGTTCTCTGAAGGGGTAGATTTCTGCTCTTTCAGTTTTGTTCCACAGGAAGATTGCTAATCTTCCTAACATTCATTGTTTTGTTCAAGCTCTGGTCCATATTAAGCCTGTAATCAAGCCAATTTCTCCTCCATAGAATCTTAACTTGGTGATCCCCCATATCTGATTTTTCACCAGGATAATGCAGTTTTACAAATTACTTTTGACTTTTTACCTAAGGTTGTTTCTTCAGAGAACTTTAGCAGAGAGATAGTTGTTCCTTCTTTGTGTCCTAATCCTAAAAATGCTTCAGAGAGATCTTTATATTCTTTGGATGTTGTTAGGGCATTTAAATATTACATTGATGCTACTAAGGACTTTAGACAAACTTCTAGTTTGTTCATTTGGTCCTAGGAGGGGTCAGACAGTTTCTGCTGTTTCTTTGGCCTCTTGGTTGAAACTTTAGATTCACAAGGCTTATTTGGATGCAGGTCAGCCTCCACCACAGCCGATTATTGCTCATTCTGCTAGGTAAGTGGACACTTCTTGGGCTTTCAAGAATGAAAATTCTGTTGACCAGATTTGCAAGGCAGCTACTTGCATACGTTTACAAAATTCTACCATTTTGATGTTTTTGCTTCTTCTGAAGCAGCCTTTGGTAGGAAGGTTCTTCAGGCAGCTTTCTCAGTTCCATTTTTTTTGCCTGTTTAATTTATTTTAAGGGCATTAAAAAAAAAAATTGGGGGGTTCGTGGATTTATTCTCTGTTAAAAAAATATTGGCTAGATTACGAGTCTTGCATTAGGCTTAAAAAGCAGCGTTGGCCGGTCCCAACGCTGCTTTTTAACGCCCGCTGGTATTACGAGTCTTGCAGGTACAGGTGTACCGCTCACTTTTTTGGCCAGACTCGGAAATACCGCAAATCCACTTACGTCAGTTGTGTATCCTATATTTTCAATGGGACTTGCATAGGGCCGGTATTACGAGTCTGACAAAAAGTGAGTGGTAGACCCTCTCCTGTCAAGACTGGTACCGCATTCAAAAGTCAGTAGTTAAGAGTTTTACACTACAACGCCATAGCATAAAACTCTTAACTAAAGTGCTAAAAAGTACACTAACACCCATAAACTACCTATTAACACCTAAACCGAGGCCCTCCCGCATCGCAAACACTAAAATAAATATTTTAACCCCTAATCTGCCGAACCGGACATCGCCGCCACTAAAATAAATATATTAACCCCTAAACTGCCGCACTCCCGCATCGCAAACACTAGTTAAATATTATTAACCCCTAATCTGCTGGCCCTAACATCACCGACACCTACCTACATTTATTAACTGGGTGGACACTAAGCGCCTAATGCTAAAAGGGACCCTTTGCTCTAATAAATTGACCCCTAGCGGTCAGAAAAGTGGATATTCAGAAAGAAAAATTATTATTAAAGCGCCAAAAGGACAAGGCTGGGTCTAAGTGAAATTATATCATTTATTACAATGAATATAGAAAACAGTTAAAATATATCTAGAGTACATAAAAAATATATATACATATATCCTGGATCCAAGATTTACAATAATTAAAACAAAATGTAAAAGCAATCAGTAAAAACAGATGTATCCAAAACTTGATTTTATCAGTACTTCGATTGGTTTGGAAATCTGATATGTTGTGAGTCAATGATACAAGCTATGTATCTTAACAGTGCTTTAAAGCAAATGGATTGAATGTTATTTGATTGAGTGTGGGTGCTCTTATTAACACATCAGTGTGAAATAATAAAGTGCAAACAAAGGTTAACAAAGAACAGTGTAAAGATCAGTGTAAACCTATGATGTGAACACAACTAGCAATCGTTAAATTGTGTAGTGTTAGTGTACAATGGCAAACTCCAAAAAAACATATAAAAAATATAATTTAGAATATAAAAATATAAAAATATAAAAATCCAAAAAAAGGTCCAAAAAAGTCCTGAAACAAAGTGAACAGTCAAACAACAGTGGAGAATGTCAGATGTGAAAAATTAAAAATGAAAAATGAAAAAATGTACTTGTTTGTCCCAAACAGATGTAGTGGTATTCCTCCCAGTGTTTTTTCTCCCAAGTGTTAGATGTAGATAAGACTCCTAAGTGATGACCCAATCGGTCAGTCAGTGATCTGCCATATTGATCCTTTCTGTCAAAGATACAAGAACAATAATAGTGCAGACGTTTTACAAAATAGCTCCCTATCAGAGTATCACTTACCAGTCGACGCGTTTCGGTCAGGCATTGACCTTTATCAAGACTGGTTTTAGCTAATTTTTTGCTTCTTTTTATACCCTTGTTGATTTTCGTATGACCGGAAGTGCAGTTTCCCACTTCCGGTTTCGGGTGACGATCGTTAGTTAATATCGTATATGAAAGGGCTTTTCTATTGGCATTTTTTATTCATAGTTTGGAATAAAACACTTGTATCTTAAATCCATATAGTTTGGTATGGTATATTTAATGTTTTCCTATGAGTTCCGATTTTCTAGTTATCTGATTGGTCGAATTTAGGGCGTGTGTTCTATGCCTTTTACTATTGGTGGTGTATTTCAGTCTTGTGAATAGACTCCAACTACCTATAGGTAGTTGGAGTCTATTCACAAGACTGAAATACACCACCAATAGTAAAAGGCATAGAACACACGCCCTAAATTCGACCAATCAGATAACTAGAAAATCGGAACTCATAGGAAAACATTAAATATACCATACCAAACTATATGGATTTAAGATACAAGTGTTTTATTCCAAACTATGAATAAAAAATGCCAATAGAAAAGCCCTTTCATATACGATATTAACTAACGATCGTCACCCGAAACCGGAAGTGGGAAACTGCACTTCCGGTCATACGAAAATCAACAAGGGTATAAAAAGAAGCAAAAAATTAGCTAAAACCAGTCTTGATAAAGGTCAATGCCTGACCGAAACGCGTCGACTGGTAAGTGATACTCTGATAGGGAGCTATTTTGTAAAACGTCTGCACTATTATTGTTCTTGTATCTTTGACAGAAAGGATCAATATGGCAGATCACTGACTGACCGATTGGGTCATCACTTAGGAGTCTTATCTACATCTAACACTTGGGAGAAAAAACACTGGGAGGAATACCACTACATCTGTTTGGGACAAACAAGTACATTTTTTCATTTTTCATTTTTAATTTTTCACATCTGACATTCTCCACTGTTGTTTGACTGTTCACTTTGTTTCAGGACTTTTTTGGACCTTTTTTTGGATTTTTATATTTTTATATTTTTATATTCTAAATTATATTTTTTATATGTTTTTTTGGAGTTTGCCATTGTACACTAACACTACACAATTTAACGATTGCTAGTTGTGTTCACATCATAGGTTTACACTGATCTTTACACTGTTCTTTGTTAACCTTTGTTTGCACTTTATTATTTCACACTGATGTGTTAATAAGAGCACCCACACTCAATCAAATAACATTCAATCCATTTGCTTTAAAGCACTGTTAAGATACATAGCTTGTATCATTGACTCACAACATATCAGATTTCCAAACCAATCGAAGTACTGATAAAATCAAGTTTTGGATACATCTGTTTTTACTGATTGCTTTTACATTTTGTTTTAATTATTGTAAATCTTGGATCCAGGATATATGTATATATATTTTTTATGTACTCTAGATATATTTTAACTGTTTTCTATATTCATTGTAATAAATGATATAATTTCACTTAGACCCAGCCTTGTCCTTTTGGCGCTTTAATAATAATTTTTCTTTCTGAATATCTACATTTATTAACCCCTAATCTGCCGCCCCCAACGTCACCGCCACTATAATAAAGTTATTAACCCCTAAACCTAAGTCTAACCCTAACCCCACCTAATTTAAATATAATTTAAATAAATCTAAATAAAATTACTACAATTAACTAAATAATTCCTATTTAAAACTAAATACTTACCTATAAAAAAAAAAACGTAAGCTAGCTACAATATAACTAATAGTTACATTGTAGCTAGCTTAGGGTTTATTTGTATTTTACAGGCAACTTTGTATTTATTTTAACTAGGTGCAATAGTTATTAAATAGTTATTAACTATTTAATAACTACCTAGTTAAAATAAAGACAAATATAAAAATCCTAGCAGGTTACAATTACACCTAACACTACACTACAATTAAATGAATTACCTAAATTAAATACAATTAATTACAATTAAATAAAATTATTTAAAGTACAAAAAAACAAACACTAAATTACAGAAAATAATAAACAAATTACAAGATTTTTAAACTAATTACACCTAATCTAATCCCCCTAACAAAATAAAAAAGCCCCCCCAAAATAAAAAAAAGTCCTACCCTATCCAGATGGCATCTTCTATCTTCATCCATCCAGCGCGGAGCAGGTCTATCTTCAAGACATCCGACGCGGAGCATCCTCTTCTTCCGACGGCTAAACACAGAATGAAGGTTCCTTTAAATGACGTCATCCAAGATGGCGTCCCTTCAATTTCGATTGGCTGATAGAATTCTATCAGCCAATCAGAATTAAAGGGACACTCTAGTCAAAATTAAACTTTCATGATTCAGATAGGGCATGCAATTTTAAACAACTTTACAATTTACTTCTATTATCTAATTTGCTCAATTCTTTAGATATCCTTTGTTGAAGAAATAGCAATGCACATGTGTGAGCCAATCACACAAGGCCTCTATGTGCAGCAACCAATCAGCAGCTACTGAGCATATCTAGATATGCTTTTCAGCAAGTGATATCAAGAGAATGAATCAAGTTAGATAATAGAAGTAAATTAGAAAGTTGTTTAAAATTACATGCTCTTTCTAAATCACGAAAGAAAAAAAATTGTGTTTTATGTCCCTTTAAGGTAGAAAAAATCCTATTGGCTGATGCAATCAGCCAATAGGATTGAAGTTCAATCCTATTGGCTGATCCAATCAGCCAATAAGATTGAGCTGGCATTCTATTGGCTGTTCCAATCAGCCAATAGAATGCCAGATCAATAATTTATCATTTTATTTAATTGTAATTAATTGTATTTAATTTAGGTAATTAATTTAATTGTAGTGTAGTGTTAGGTGTAATTGTAACTTAGGTTAGGTTTTATTTTACAGGTAAATTTGTCTTTATTTTAACTAGGTAGTTATTAAATAGTTAATAACTATTTAATAACTATTATACCTAGTTAAAATAAATACAAAGTTGCCTGTAAAATAAAAATAAACCCTAAGCTAGCTACAATGTAACTATTAGTTATATTGTAGCTAATTTAGGGTTTATTTTATAGGTAAGTATTTAGTTTTAAATAGGAATTATTTAGTTAATTGTAGTAATTTTATTTAGATTTATTTATATTATATATTTATGTTAGGGGGGTTAGGGTTAGGGTTAGACTTAGGTTTAGGGGTTAATATGTTTACTATAGTGGTGGCGACGTTGGGGCGGCAGATTAGGGGTTAATAAATGTAGTTAGGTTGCGGCGACATTGGGGGCAGCAGATTAGGGGTTAATAAATATAATGTAGGTGTCAGCGATGTTGGGGGCAGCAGATTAGGGGTTCATAAGTATAATGTAGGTGGCGGCGGTGTCCGGAGCGGCAGATTAGGGGTTAATAATTTAATGCAGGTGTCGGCGATGTTGGGGGCAGAATATTAAGGTTTAATAAGTATAAGATTAGGGGTGTTTAGACTCGGGGTTCATGTTAGGGTGTTAGGTGTAGACATAAATATATTTTCCAAATAGGAATCAATGGGGCTGCGCTAGGAGCTCTACGCTGCTTTTTTGCAGGTGTTAGTTTTTTTTCCAGCCGGCTCTCCCCATTGATTTCTATGGGGACATCGTGCACGAGCACGTTTTACCAGCTCACCGCTAACGTAAGCAGCGCTGGTATTGAGGTGAGATGTGGAGCTAAATTTTGCTCTAAGCTCACTTTTTTGCAGTTAACGCCGGGTTGTAAAAACCCTTAATACCAGCACTGTCTGTAAGTGAGCGGTGAGCATAAACTGCTCATTAGCACCGCACCCCTGTTAACGCAAAACTCGTAATATAGGTGTATGTTTTTAAATCCCTCCCTTTGTTATTACTTGTGGCTTGGATATTAGTTCACAGGAGTAATGGATGGTGGACTCTAACCACCTGTATGAAAGAAAACCTATTTTATGCTTACCTGATAAATTCATTTCTTTCATGGTGTTGAAGTCCACAAGACCCCACCGTTATGTTTTTTGGGGTTAATTTTTTCTTTAGTAAATCTTTTTTTCCTGTTTCTTTTATGGCTCTTATTCCTTTTTCTTAACTCGCTTGCTTGGCTATATGTTAGATTGGGGTATGTGTGAGGTGGGAGGGCTTTTATAGAGCTCTTGGGGTTTGGGAATCTTTGCCTCCTCTTAGTAAAGAAGAGTAATTCCCAGGAGTAATGGATTGTGGACTCTCACCACCATGAAAGATATGAATTTATCAGGTAAGCATAAATTATGTTTTTTACTGAAAGGTAACATTTTATTGGGAAGGTGACATATTGGCTATGAAAACCATTATCAGTTTACCCAAAGTTAATAAGTATCGGAAGTGGTAAAGGCCTGCTGCTAATCTCTTGGTTGCTTCAAACTTTCAAAAATGTTACAGGAATAAACATAGGTTTGAATGTCCTGATGAAATAGTAATCACCAGAAATAAAATGATATGGCAGGCTTAGTTTTCTTCATAAAGGTTCCCAACTTGGGAACACTTAGGGCTAGATTAAGTGGAGCATTATTTTTTGCATTTTTGCTATAGCAAAAACTCTGCTAGGATTTTTATTTTTGCACTAGTCGGATAGCGCTCATATTACAAGTTGAAATTTGAAAGTAAACAGCGCTTAAAGTCAAAATTGCAATGGCATTTTCACATTCCCCCATAGAAGTCAAAAGAAAACAAAAGTGGAAAAAATACATAATACCCACTCTCTCGTGCAAACACCATAACATATTCTAATTTAACATGTTTGTTTGTAATATGTGTATACCCGATCGCATACTGTAATATGCACAAACATGATAGAAATACTATAATATGCGCAAATGTAATATGTGCATACCCAACATGGAAATTTGAATATTTCATATTCTAATGTTCTTTACGTAAAGGAATATGTTCTATTTATTTATAAAAAAAAATATTTCTACATATATCTAATCTTTTTTTAAACAAATAAGTATTTATACCTATATATATATATATATATATATATATATATATATATATATATATATATATAAAAGAAAGGCACTCTCCGTGCCTAAAAAACACTAATCACTTCCCTGGGGTTTCTTAGCAAAATGGTAAAGTGAAATGTATTAAACTTGGTCTAATATATACTCCATCTATCACCAAACCAGACTTTCTGTCACTATATATATATATATATATATATATACATGTCCCAAGTGGATTCACTAGTACCAAGCAACCTCCGGGTGCACTTTAAATTGTAGCATAAAAAAATTAAAAGAAAGGTTCTCTCCGTATGATAGTGAGTAAAAAGACTTTAAGTCAGAGGACGGGGGTTACCCCGGAAACGTTCACATAAGTAAAGTCTTTTTACCCACTATCATACGGAAAGTGCCTTTCTTCTAATTTTTTATGCTACAATTTAAAGTGCACCCCTGAGGTTGCTTGGTACTAGCGAGTGCTGAATCCACTTGGGACATATTTATATATATATATATATATATATATATATATATATATATATATATATATATATATATATATATATATATATATATATATATATGTATATATATAGTAACAGAAAGTCTGGTTTGGTGATAGAGGGAGTATATATTAGACCAAGTTTAAAGGGACACTCAGGTCAAATTAACCTTTCATGATTCAGATACAGCATGTCATTTTAAACAACTTTCCAATTTACTTCCCTTTAAAAAAATGTGCACAGTCTTTTATATTTGCTCCTACTGAGCATGTGCAAGAATTAACATGCATTTGTGATTGGCTGATTGCTATCACATGGTACAGGGGGAGTGGAAATATACATAACTTTGAAATGTGTTAGACAAAAATCTACTACTCATGTGAAGTTCAGACTAAGTGCCTGCCATTGTATTGTCTTTTTATCATTCATTTGTTGATTATGCAAATCTACTGTATTTACTGGCCCTTTAATACATTTAACTTTACCATTTTGCTAAGAAACCCCAGGGAAGTGATTAGTGTTTTTTTAGTTGTGAATACCTTACAACTGTTAAAGACAATTAAACTCATATGTGGCTCATGATTGCTGCTCCTAGGGTTTAAAAGGGAAGCATTTCTTTAGCTAAGGAGATTACAGCCAGGCCTGATATGATGTGAAAAATATTATGTACCAATCGTTTTGCTGGATTTCTGTTTGCTGTTACATTCTGTAAAGGACATTTGTGTTGCTGCAGACAATGCAGACAGAGAGTTGCTGTTTAGGAAGTTTGTGCAGAGAAGCTTGTCCTTTTGCCTTACCTGTGAACAAACTGTATGCTGCACCTTGGTAGAAAATAAAGTTTTGAAAACTCTGGGGGATATTTATCAAAGCCTCAACTATGCTGCATTCGCTGGCACCAATACGCTCGCCTAACATTGCGGCAGCGGACCGGAATACGATCTCCATATTTATAAAGAAAGCCGGCAAAAAGACGCGTACCAAGTACGGGGCGATGAGCATCGGATTGTTGTTAACTAACAGTCATCGATCTCGCGTCTATTCAACTTCTTCCCAACTTTATTTATACCCTGTCACTAAACGCTGCCACTATACTAAAATGTTTAACCCCAATCTCGCCACTCCCAGACCCCGCTGCAACCTAAATAAAGTTATTATCATCTATCCCGCCGCTCCTGGACACCAGCGCAACCTAAGTAAATGTATTAACCCCTAAACCTCTGGCCTCCCACATCACTACCACTAACTAAACCTATTAAGCCCTAAACCGCCAGCCCCCCACATTGCCATAAACTAAATTAAGCTATTAACCCCTAAATCTAACAAGCCGCTAACTTTAAATTAAAATTACAACATCCCTATCTTAAAATAAAATGTAGCTATTATACTACAATTAAATTAAGCTACCAATTAAATTAACTAAATGACATATTAAAAAACCCTAACCCTACTCAAATTATTTAAATCTACTATTAAACATTATTAAAAATGACTAAATTACCCCAAAAAATAAACGCTAAGTTACAAAAAATAAAAATCAATAAATTATGAGAGAAAAAAAATGCATTTTCAAAAATAAAAAAGAATTACACCTAATCTAATAGCCCTATCAAGATAAAAAAGCCCCCCAAAATAAAATAAAAACCCTAGCTCTTTTACCTGCAAAAAAAATACAAACACGCCCAACAGTAAAACCCACCACCCAACCAACCAACCCAAATAAAAAACTTATCTAAAATAACCTAAGCTGAAAAGGGCATTTGTATGGGCATTGCGACCATATGAAGAGGAGCTCCGTGCCGGATGTCTTCAGGATGGATCCGCTCTGCGTCGGATGGATGAAGATAGAAGATGCCGTCTGGATGAAGACTTCTTGCCGCCTGGATGAGGACTTCACCGGCTGGATGAAGATGGAAGAGGCTGCCTGGATGAAGACTTCTTGCCGGCTGGATGGATCTTTCAAGCGGGACTTCAATATCTGTAACTGGATCGTCGAGGGTTAGTGTTAGGTTTATTTAAGGTTTTTTTGGGTGGGTTTTATTTTTAGATTAGGGTCTGGGCAGATAAAAGAGCTAAATGCCCTTTTAAGGGAAATGCCCATACAAATGCTCTTTTCAGGGCAATGGGGAGCTTAGGTTATTTTAGATAATTATTTTATTTGGGGGGGTTCGTTGTGGGGGTGGTGGGTTTTACAGGTAAAAGAGCTGATTTCTTTGGGTCAATGGTAGTTTATTGTAGGCTAGGGTTTTTTAATTTAGGGGGGCTTTTTGATTTTGATAGGGCTATTAGATTAGGTGTAATTCTTCTTTTTGTAACTTAGCGTTTATTTTTTGGGGTAATTTAGTAATTTTTTATAATGTTTAATAGTAGATTTAAATAATTTGAGTAGGGTTAGAGTTTTTTAATATGTAATTTAGTTAATTTAATTGGTAGTTTAATTTAATTGTAGTATAATAGTTAGGGTAGGTTAATTAATAGTTTAAAAATAGTTTATTTTAATTCTATAGGTAAGCTTAAATTTATTTTAAGATAGGGATGTTGTAATTTTAATTTAAAGTTAGCGGCTTGTTGGGTTTAGGGGTTAATAGCTTAATTTAGTTTATGGTTTAGGGGTTAATAGGTTTAGTTAGTGGTAGTGATGTGGGAGGCCAAAGGTTTAGAGGTTAATACATTTATTTATGTTGCGGCGGGGTCCGGGAGCGGCGGGATAGGGGTTAATAACTTTATTTAGGTTGTGGCGGGTTCCTGGAGCAGCAGGATCGTGGTTAATAACTTTATTTAAGTTGTGGTGGGGTCCGGGAGCAGCGGAATAGGGGTTAATAACATTATGTAGGTAGCAGCGATGTCGGGGGTGGCAGATTAGGGGTGTTTAGACTCGGGCCTTATGTTAGGGTGTTAGGTGTAAACGTTACTTGTTTTCAACCATAGAAATTAATGGAATATCTGGCAGCATCGAACATAAGCTTTTGGTGCTTTCAGAATCCCATTGATTTATAAGGCATCTGCAGCCTCCAGGTACGATGGGCCGGAATAGCCGCGAGCCTACCTGTTAGAAATCTGATAAATGGGAAAAGGGGTCAAATAGAGCTGAATGTGTATTCGGAACATCTGTAATGACGTAAGCATCGATCTGCGTCGGATTGAGACCGGTGGATCGTATGTTACGTCACAAATGTCAACTTTTGTGGTATATACAGATATATATATATATATATATATATATATATATATATATATATATATATATATATAAATTTATATTTAGAAAAACTTAGGGAAAAGGCTCCAATGCACATATATATGTCTATATATGTGTACATATATATTAATGTTTTTTTACGTGTATATATGTTTGTAAATACATATATACACATATAAATACATATGTACACATATATAGCTATATATAAATATATATATATATATATATATATACACATAAATAAACATCATTAGAAATGTATACAGGGAGTGCAGAATTATTAGGCAAGTTGTATTTTTGAGGATTAATTTTATTATTGAACAACAACCATGTTCTCAATTAACCCAAAAAACTAATTAATATCAAAGCTGAATAGTTTTGGAAGTAGTTTTTAGTTTGTTTTTAGTTATAGCTATTTTAGGGGGATATCTGTGTGTGCAGGTGACTATTACTGTGCATAATTATTAGGCAACTTAACAAAAAACAAATATATACCCATTTCAATTATTTATTTTTACCAGTGAAACCAATATAACATCTCAACATTCACAAATATACATTTCTGACATTCAAAAACAAAACAAAAACAAATCAATGACCAATATAGCCACCTTTCTTTGCAAGGACACTCAAAAGCCTGCCATCCATGGATTCTGTCAGTGTTTTGATCTGTTCACCATCAACATTGCGTGCAGCAGCAGCCACAGCCTCCCAGACACTGTTCAGAGAGGTGTACTGTTTTCCCTCCTTGTAAATCTCACATTTGATGATGGACCACAGGTTCTCAATGGGGTTCAGATCAGGTGAACAAGGAGGCCATGTCATTAGATTTTCTTCTTTTATACCCTTTCTTGCCAGCCACGCTGTGGAGTACTTGGACGCGTGTGATGGAGCATTGTCCTGCATGAAAATCATGTTTTTCTTGAAGGATGCAGACTTCTTCCTGTACCACTGCTTGAAGAAGGTGTCTTCCAGAAACTGGCAGTAGGACTGGGAGTGAGCTTGACTCCATCCTCAACCCGAAAAGGCCCCACAAGCTCATATTTGATGATACCAGCCCAAACCAGTACTCCACCTCCACCTTGCTGGCGTCTGAGTCGGACTGGAGCTCTCTACCCTTTACCAATCCAGCCACGGGCCCATCCATCTGGCCCATCAAGACTCACTCTCATTTCATCAGTCCATAAAACCTTAGAAAAATCAGTCTTGAGATATTTCTTGGCCCAGTCTTGACGTTTCAGCTTGTGTGTCTTGTTCAGTGGTGGTCGTCTTTCAGCCTTTCTTACCTTGGCCATGTCTCTGAGTATTGGACACCTTGTGCTTTTGGGCCCTCCAGTGATGGCCAAACTGGTGGCAAGTGGCATCTTGGCAGCTGCACGCTTGACTTTTCTCAGTTCATGGGCAGTTATTTTGCGCCTTGGTTTTTCCACACGCTTCTTGCGACCCTGTTGACTATTTTGAATGAAACGCTTGATTGTTCGATGATCACGCTTCAGAAGCTTTGCAATTTTAAGAGTGCTGCATCCCTCTGCAAGATATCTCACTATTTTTGACTTTTCTGAGCCTGTCAAGTCCTTCTTTTGACCCATTTTGCCAAAGGAAAGGAAGTTGCCTAATAATTATGCACACCTGATATAGGGTGTTGATGTAGAGATGCACATCACCTAATATGCTTAATTGGTAGTAGGCTTTCGAGCCTATACAGCTTGGAGTAGGACAACATGCATAAAGAGGATGATGTGGTCAAAATACTAATTTGCCTAATAATTCTGCACTCCCTGTATGTATGTATCTCACTGTTAAAGCCCTGTGTCTTTTTTTTTTTTTTCTAACACCGAAATCTCATATCTTTGAGCCTTTATAACTTTTTAATGCAATATTTGTTTTAAATAATTTTTATTAGACAGTGCTATTATAAGTGTAACTTTACTTTGTAATGTATTATTGATGTGTTTTGTGACACTTTTTAGATTTGCTCTGAGATCGCTGTAAGGATTCTAGTGTAAATTAATTTGTAATATGAGGGCAATAAAAAAGGAGCGCAAATGAACATGAAAACCCTGGCAAAATCATTTGTGCCTCACTTGTAAAATAGCCCTTAATGTGTAATGCCATCCCTTCTCTTGCACAGTAGCATAAGAGAAGGGCTAGTGAATCACCGTCAATGAACAAGTTTGGAGTAATTTACCTCCACTACTTCAGAGGTTGCAGAAAGGGTAAGAAGCAGGCTTGCTGCTTAGCGTATTGAGCTCATAGATTTTATCTTGATGATATAATAAGAATCCAAGCATAAGATAAGGATATTAAGTGCTATGACTGTTAAATTTTGTCTAAATCAAAATATTGCGTGGAAAAAAATTACCAGACTGTATGGATCATATATTTCTAAAAACATTGAGGAGACAGGAAGGAAAGAGAATTAGTAAGCTATATGGATTATGAAGATAGGATAAACTGATAATCAAAGGAAATAGAGGGGCCATGATACCATGTCAAACTGTTGTATTTCTTGATGTTTATTTTCTATATAACTGTCAAGATAATTGGTTATTGGATTATAGGATCTTTATCAGATGCTATCCACTCTATGAAGTTGGATATGAACTGTCTTCTTCATTGCTTACTCTTGCTAATTTCTTATTTATGAAACACCCCCTTGCTTCAGAATCGATAATGGCAGAGATGTCCAGAAATGTATTGTCCCATTGTAAGGTTGATGAATAAGATCATTAAAGGATAATACATCCTTATTAAAGGATGTATTAACACAAGTTAATAGTAGGTGAAATAGAGCAATTACAGAGTATGTGAATACATTTGCTCAATAGTGGCTGCAATTTTGATAACCCCAACTAATAACTTATATGTGTCCAGGCACTGGAAAGGTAAGGAACTCACTGGTGGCTGATTCAAACTACTAACTACTGGATGATTTCAAAATAATCCCTCCCATCTTCTATCCCTCAATCTCCTATTTAGTAAAATCACCATGGAAACAAAGTTTGATGGAGGTCCAACTCTTGCTCCATAAGTAAATGTGCATTATTTTCAGGCAATATCACTGGAAATGCAATGGAAATCATTTGCATAACCATATTTAGGTCTCTTGTCTCTAGGATCTGAGGGAACTATGGGCAGAGGATTTTTTTATGAGGGTAACCACAGAGGATGTAAATTGCCTTAAAAAAGAGTCCCAGTATGGGTTATCATTAAGTTATCATTAAGTTATAAATTATGTGTTCACAATTGGGGTTCCATAAATAAAAAGGCTTGCAATTCCTGTACATTTTGAGTAAGAGTGACTAGCTGTTGCAGCAACATTTTAATATTTTATGGTTAGATTCTATACTAGTAACCATTTTCTACACATAGGGGTAGATTTACCAATGTCTGTCCGTCATGATACGCTGCATACGCTGTCGGCATTTATCATTACACAAGCAGTTCACCAGAACTGCTTGTGCAATGCCGCCTCCTGCAGATTCGCAGCCAATCGGCCACTAGCAGGGAGTGTCAATCAGCCTAATCGCATAGGATCAGGAGGATTGAAGACCACAGCCTCAAGTGGTTGGTTAGTGCTACCACGTCCTTGTGGAAGCAATTAACACTCTGAAAATTAACCAGAGATTAGATCTCTGGTTAATTTTCTAAAAGTGCCCAAAATGCCCTCAAAATAGATGGCAATGTAGTTTTTAATTTTAAAATAACCCTGCACTAGGCAGTTTTGGGGCCTTAAAGTTGGTGGGAGTGGAGTGTTAGAAACAAAGGCACTGAAAAGGGCCTTTACATTGCAGCCTATGGGAACTATGAGTTCCTATAGACCACAATGAAAATATATATGTATATGCATACATACATATATATTTATGTGCTAATATGTGTATATACACGTAAATATATATATATATATATATACACATATATGCTTAAAAATGCCGCTAAATACCTTTTGTATATAAACCACTTACTGTATATTGCAACTATGTGATTGTGAGCATATAAAGTACAAATTAAAGACATCACACATACTCATAAAAAACAGTTATTTGATAAATAAAGTAAGCTATTTAACATGTATTCTATACAATGTCTAGTTTTTCTGAACTGTTAAACTTGCAAGTAAAAAAAGTATACAAATATTATAATGAAATGAGAGGAGAGATTATACTGTAAGGACATCTTGCATTTTCACTTTAATACAGGAAAATATTTTAAAACAATACAGGAAATATTTTAAAACAATATTATAAATAAAGAACAATTTACTCTGCTGGTGCTAAGTAAACACATGTGTACCAGGACTGATAGCCAAACAATATAAAAGTAGCAAAGAAGCAATTTCTGAAGATTGAGAAGGTAGGGTGGCAAGTGCATGGTGAAAGTGGCTCATATGTCTTAGCAAATGGGAGCATTAGGATATAGCTGACAGAAAAAAACTGAAAGAGCAAATGCAAGCAGGTACAAATGAAATAATATATCTGATAAATAAAACAAAGTGACAACATAAATGATTGCCCCTTTACAGACTTTCAGATGAGGATGCTGAATGCTAACTTAGGTTTGTCATATTTTTCTTTAAAAACAAAAATCGCAAATGAAAAAATGAAAAAAAAGAAAGCAAAAGGGAAAGGAAGGACTAAAGAAATGAAGGAATTAAGGAATAGAGAGAGAATTAGAGAAGGAAAGAGAGAGAGAGAAAGAAAGAGCAATAATTTTATTTATTAGAAACATATAAAAGAAAACTCAGATTTATTGAATAGATTCAAATCTATTAATGCCTAGACATTTATTCTAAATGGAAAACTATGTTAATATGCTTTATATATTTGAACAATTATCATTAGTAGAATGCCCATAAAGGCATATCCTTAAGTGTAATTTTATTATACGCTCTGTCATAAATTTAATCCATATTCTATTCCTAAAAGAAAAGAGATGTCTAGGAATTAAAGTACCTCAGTAACAACTGACATAACCTTCAGGTTTCTTCTTTTTTTCCAGTTTTTTGTTTAATGATGGAATGTAATCACATTATTACGCATGAATGATCACTTTGATCACAGCAGGCGGCATGAACTCACACAGCATGTTTTTCATAGCATATGTGACTTTGGTCTTTTGTTAAAATACGGGCACCTGCTCTACCTCGCTATCTCTAATGATATAAGAATGAGGCAAAGCAAGTCAAGTATAATAATTGCATTACCACACAGCAATATCAAATTGCTTTAAAAAAAGAAATAGAAGGCTGCAATTACTGTGATGTACAAATACAACGATATGCCTTTAAATTAATATGACATTTAATAGCACAAGTGGCATATCACTGGAACATGACAGGCCCTAGAAAACAAATGTCATGAGCCAGTCACTTTGAATTCTAATACATTAGATGTATACCATTGTCTAGTCACACATGCATAACTAAGTACAATTATGTGCATTAACAGACAGAATTGAATATCTACATGAAAAACGTATATGAATGCTGTGAATATGATTTTTTTATATATATCTGTTACTCTCATCTTTTAATTTCTTCTATTATTGCCTATGTCGTCATACCTGCATACAGCATTTAAGAGGCTGAAACTATTAATTTTATTCTTAAAGGGACAGTCAACACCAGACTTTTTGTTGTTTAAAAAGAAAGATAATCCCTTTATTACCCATTCCCCAGTTTTGCATATCCAACACAGTTATAATAATACACGTTTTACCTCTGTAATTATCTTGTATCTAAGCCTCTTCTGACTGCCCCCTTATTTTGTTTCTTTTGACAGACATGCAGTTTAGCCAATCAGTGCTCACATGTGAACTAATGCCCACTAGTGGTCAAAATGTATTCAGATTAGAGGCAGTCTTCAAGGTCTAAGAAATTAGCATATGAACCTCCTAGGTTTAGCTTTCAACTAAGAATACCAAGAGAACAAAGCAAAATTGGTGATAAAAGTAAATTGGGAAGTTGTTTAAAATTTCATGCCCTATTTAAATCATGAAAGGTTTTTTTGGACTTGACTGTCCCTTTAATGGCTAATATATAGCATTAGTAATAGAACATAGAAAGTGCATTAACTGGTCTTCTGAACAGTTCAAAAACTATTTGCAAACCATACCAGTCAATTACATCAGTGCAAAAAAAAATAGTTATTCTATTGAATACTAAGCCACAACATCCTTTTTTTAGTATGTTTCATTACTAAAATAGCATAAATACTGCTAGCAAAATATAGTATAAGGGCTCCATGTACAAAGCATTGTAAGCTTCTCAGGAGCCCTTGCAGGACAGGTTTGCACACGTGAGCCTGCTTCCTGCAATGTCATTAGACTGCTGCTTCTTTCTCTTCGCCACCTCAGAGGTGACGAAAAGAAATAAGCACAGAGAGCTTGCTCGCTCAGGGTGATTGACAGTCCATTCTTTCATGCGATTGTCACGTGATAGAAGGGGTGGGCTTTTCAGGCTCACTTGAGTGTGTAATGATAGGTACGGGCAGCGGATCAAGTTAAGAAGCTCGTCTGCTCGTCTTTTAGTACATGGAGCTCTAAATCTTTAATTAAACTGAGAGGACAGCATTCTCTGTAACCTCGCATTAATGGACATTAAATTAAAATCTGAACTCTTAATTCTTTATTTTTTTTTTATCATATGCCATTTACACTAAAGGGTCAATTTAGCAAGCTCCGTACGGCTCGCCGGAAACAGAAGTTATGAAGCAGCAGTCTAAAGATTGCTGCTCCATAACCTCTCCGTATGCTCTGAGGCGGCGGACAGAAATTAACCCGTTTGAATACGATCAGGTGGATTTAAACCCCCTGCTAGCGGTCGATTGGATGCAAATCTGAAGGGGGTGGTATTACACCAGCAGTTCAAAAGAACTGCTGGTGCAATGCTAAATGCCGACAGCATTTGCTGTCGGCATTTATCAATGTGCAGCGGACATGATACGCTACATTGTATCATGTCCGCTCGCACTATAATAAATTGACCCTTAAATCATTCTTCTATAGAGGAAGAGCAAAAAGTACAAGAGCAAAACATAATATAAATTGCATCAAGAAAAGGAGAGTATTGAATGGCATTAATGAGTAGTAGCAATGCATTGATAGTGATAACATAGAGACATGTGAAGAGGCACCAGGGCCAATTTACCAAGCAGTCAATCGGCCCCAATGCAGCTGTTTCCGCACAAGCCTTCAGGCTCACCGGAGACAGCAGTTAAGAAGCAGTGGTCTTAAGACCACTGCTCCTTAACTGGTCCGTGCCTCTGAGACAGCGAACAGCAATCAGCCCGATCGAATACGATGGGGTTGATTGACACCCCTGCTAGCGGCGTATGCTGTCGGCATTCAGCAATGTCATGTCCGCCCGACATATGATAAATCGACCCCACCATGCTGATATAACTTAAAGGGACACTCAAATCAAAATTAATCTTTTAGGATTCAGATAAAGCAGGCAAATTTAAACAACTTTCCAATTTACTTCTATTAACAAAATGTGCCCAATCTTTTTATATTTACACTTTTTGAGTCACCAGCTTCTAATGAGCATGTGCATGAATTCAGAGAGTATATGTATATGCATTTGTGATTGGCTGATGGATGTCACATGATACAGAAGGAGTGAAAATAGGCAAAATATACTACTCATCTGACTAAATGCTATTGCATTATCTTTTTATCATGCCTTTGTTGATTATGCAAATCTACTGTATTTACTCGTCCTTTAAAAAAAGATTTAGCAGTCATACAAAGTAAAGTTTTATAATCTGTTGAAACTCTTGCTCATCCCTGGTTTTAAGGGGCTGTCAATATTTCCTGTGAGAGCTATGAGCAATATTAGGCCTAGATTTAGAGTTGGACTTTTCCATACCGCAGTTCTCCTTACGTCATTTGCGTATCCTATCTTTTCAATGGGATCTTTCTAACGCCGGTATTTAGAGTTGTGGCTGAAGTGAGCGTTAGAAATCTAACGACAAAACTCCAGCCGCAGAAAAAAGTCAGTAGTTAAGAGCTTTCTGGGCTAACACCGGTTTATAAAGCTCTTAACTACTGTGCTCTAAAGTACACTAACACCCATAAACTACCTATGTACCCCTAAACCGAGGTCCCCCCACATCGCCGCCACTCTATTAAATTTTTTTAACCCCTAATCTGCCGACCGCCACCTACGTTATACTTATGTACCCCTAATCTACTGCCCCTAACACCGCCGACCCCTATATTATATTTATTAACCCCTAACCTGCCCCCCACAACATCACCGCCAGCTACCTACAATAATTAACCCCTAATCTGCCGACCGCAAAGCACCACCACCTACGTTATCCTTATGTACCCCTAATCTGCTGCCCCTAACACCGCCGACCCCTATATTATATTTATTAACCCCTAATCTGCCCCCCTCAACGTCGCCTCCACCTGCCTACACTTATTAACCCCTAATCTGCCGAGCGGACCGCACCGCTACTATAATAAAGTTATTAACCCCTAATCCGCCTCACTCCCGCCTCAATAACCCTATAATAAATAGTATTAACCCCTAATCTGCCCTCCCTAACATCGCCGACACCTAACTTCAATTATTAACCCCTAATCTGCCGACCGAATCTCGCTGTTACTGTAATAAATGGATTAACCCCTAAAGCTAAGTCTAACCCTAACACTAACACCCCCCTAAGTTAAATATAATTTAAATCTAACGAAATAAATTAACTCTTATTAAATAAATTATTCCTATTTAAAGCTAAATACTTACCTGTAAAATAAACCCTAATATATCTACAATATAAATTATAATTATATTATAGGTATTTTAGGATTTATATTTATTTTACAGGTAACGTTGTATTTATTTTAGCCAGGTACAATAGCTATTAAATAGTTAAGAACTATTTCATAGCTAAAATAGTTAAAATAATTACAAAATTACCTGTAAAATAAATCCTAACCTAAGTTACAATTAAACCTAACACTACACTATCAATAAATAAATTAAATAAAATACCTCCAATTACCTACAATTAAACTGATCAGCCAATAGAATGCGAGCTCAATCTGATTGGCTGATCGTATCAGCCAATCGGATTGAACTTGATTCTGATTGGCTGATTCCATCAGCCAATCAGAATTTTCCTACCTTAATTCCGATTGGCTGATAGAATCCTATCAGCCAATCGGAATTCGAGGGACGCCATCTTGGATGACGTCCCTTAAAGGAACCGTCATTCTTCAGTTGGACGTCGGAGGAAGAAGATTGATCCGCGCTGGAGGTCTTCACGATGGAGCCGTTGCTCATTGGATGAAGATAGAAGATTCCGCTTGGATCAAGATGGTTGCCGGTCTGGATAGCCTCTTCTTCCCGGATAGGATGAAGACTTTGGAGCCTCTTCTGGACCTCTTCAGACGCAGGATTATGGATCGCCAGCCCCCGCTTGAGTTGGATAAAGATTTTGGAGCCAGGACGGATCGGTGTGATACCCGGCGAGGTGAAGATAAGGTTGGAAGATCTTCAGGGGCTTAGTGTTAGGTTTATTTAAGGGGGGTTTGGGTTAGATTAGGGGTATGTGGGTGGTGGGTTGTAATGTTGGGGGGGGGTATTGTATGTGTTTTTTTTACAGGCAAAAGAGCTGAATTCTTGGGGCATGCCCCGCAAAGGGCCCTTTTCAAGGCTGGTAAGGTAAAAGAGCTTTGAACTTTTTTAATTTAGAATAGGGTAGGGCATTTTTTTATTTTGGGGGTCTTTGTTATTTTATTAGGGGGCTTAGAGTAGGTGTAATTAGTTTAAAATTGTTGTAATATTTTTCTAATGTTTGTAAATATTTTATTATTTTTGGTAACTTAGTTCTTTTTTATTTTTTGTACTTTAGTTAGTTTATTTAATTGTAGTTATTTGTAGGTATTGTATTTAATTAATGTATTGATAGTGTAGTGTTAGGTTTAATTGTAGATAATTTTAGGTAGTTTATTTAATTTATTTATTGATAGTGTAGTGTTAGGTTTAATTGTAACTTAGGTTAGGATTTATTTTACAGGTAATTTTGTAATTATTTTAACTATTTTAGCTATTAAATAGTTCTTAACTATTTAATAGCTATTGTACCTGGTTAAAATAAATTCAAAGTTACCTGTAAAATAAATATAAATCCTAAAATAGCAATAATATAATTATAATTTATATTGTAGCTATATTAGGGTTTATTTTACAGGTAAGTATTTAGCTTTAAATAGGAATAATGTATTTAATAAGAGTTAATTTATTTCGTTAGATTTAAATTATATTTAATTTAGGGGGGTGTTAGGGTTAAAGTTAGACTTATCTTTAGGGGTTAATAAATTTATTAGCGTAGCGGTGAGCTCCTGTCGGCAGATTAGGGGTTAATACTTGAAGTTAGGTGTCGGCAATGTTAGGGAGGGCGGATTAGGGGTTAATACATTTATTATAGTAGCGCTCAGGTCCGGTCGGCAGATTAGGGGTTAATAAGTGTAGTTAGGTGGAGGCGACGTTGAGGGCGGCAGATTAGGGGTTAATAAATGTAATATAGGGGTCGGCGATGTTAGGGCAGCAGATTAGGGGTACATAGGGATAATGTAGGTGGCGGGGGTGTACGGAGCGGCAGATTAGGGGTTAAAAATAATATGCAGGGGTCAGCGATAGCGGGGGCGGCAGATTAGAGGTTAATAAGTGTAAGGTTAGGGGTGTTTAGACTCGGGGTTCATGTTAGAGTGTTAGGTGCAGACGTAGGAAGTGTTTCCCCATAGGAAACATTGGGGCTGCGTTAGGAGCTGAACGCGGCTTTTTTGCAGGTGTTAGGTTTTTTTTCAGCTCAAACAGCTCCATTGTTTTCTATGGGGGAATCGTGCACGAGCACGTTTTTGAAGCTGGCCGCGTCCGTAAGCACTGCTGGTATCGAGAGTTGAAGTTGCGGTAAATATGCTATGCGCTCCTTTTTTGGAGCCTAACGCAGCCATTTTGTGAACTCTAAATACCAGCGGTATTTAAAAGATGCGGCCAGAAAAAAGCATGCGTAGCAGAGCTCTAAATCTAGGTGTTAATTTGCCTGTTTGGCTTGGAAAGGGTATGGACATGATATTACTAGTTGGCTTTACACATGTAGGTGTAAATAATAAAGAAGCACTTCAATATATAGATGGATTATTTCTTCTTATTACCATTAATTTGTATTAAAAAAAAGTATGTAGCTCTAGGTACAACAGTAGGGATGTACAATGACAAAGATTTATGGTAAGATACAAATATATTACAGACTAAACAAAACAAGTTGGCATAGAAGGAAGAGGGCTCTGCGAACCACTTACAGTCTATAGGTTGAGGGTGGAGAGACATAAGGTTTGAATGACTTCTCACATGGATTGTAGTTGCAGCAGCAAGTCAAGGCAGTTCACGTTTTATTTTGGTTAGGATGAAAATCAGTTTTAGTAGAGTTGTAAGCCTCTTTAAATAGGAGGGTTTTCAAAGACCTCCTAAAACTATGCAAGCTTGGAAAAAGTCTTAATGGGTGGGTTAGAGAGTTTAAGTGGACAGGAGAAACACATGAAAAATCTTGGAGGCTAAAGAGGAAAGAAGAAATAATAGGAGGGAAAAGACATAGGTCAGAGGTTGATCAAAGAGGGTGGGTCAGACTGCATTTGGAGATGGGTAAGGAAATATATTTCTGAGTGATGGTGTTGAGTGTTACATAAATTAGGGTTAATATTTTGAATTGTATTCTAAAGTGTAAGGGAAGCAAGTGTAGGGACTGACAGAGTGGGGCTGCTGATATAGATTGGTGACTTAAAGGAACATGAAACAAATTTTTTGTCTTTTGTGATTTAGAAAGAGCATGCAATTTTAAACAACTATCCAATTTGCTTCTATTATCTAATTTGCTTCATTATCTTGATATCCTTTGTTAAAAAGCATATCTAAATAGGCTCAGTAGCTACTGATTGGTGGCTGCACAAAGATGCCTGGTGTGATTGTCTCACCCATGTGTGTTGCTATTTCTTCAACAAAGGATATCTGAAGAATGAAGCAAATTAAATAATAGTAGTAAATTGGAATATTGTTTAAAATTGTATTCTCTATCTAAATCATAAAAGAAACATTTTGGGTGTCATGTCCCTTTAAGTTTATAAATCAAGCTGAAGCATTTATGGTAGATTAGAGGGGGAGAGGTGGGATTTGGGAAGGCCATTTAAGAGTAGGTTATAATAATCAATATGTGATAAAATGAGGGGGTGACAATTTGTTTGTAGTATCTTGAAAAGGGCAGATTCTGGAAATGTTTTGTAGTTATGCACAACAGAATTTGGTAAGTGCTTGTATATGTGGAATGAATAATGAGGTGTTGAGAACAGAGTTTCCTACTGTAATTGAAATGTCAGTTGTGGGACGTCTAGGAGAGGGGGGGGGGGGGTAAGAAGCAGCTCAACTTTAAACAGGTTGAGTTGGAGGTAGTGTGAAGACATCCAAGAAACAGTTGCAGAGAGACAGTTGGTAATCTGGTTGATTACAGAGGATATGACAGACAGATTTAGGTATCATGAGCATATAAGTGGTACCAGAACCCAAAAAAGGATATAAGCTTTCCAAGGGATGATATATAGATAGAAAAAAGGAAGGAACCCAAGAAAGGGAGGTAAAGGATCAGAAGACATGCTGCTAAAGGAAGATTGGAAGCAAACCAGGAGAGAGCAGTGTCTGGAATGCCAAAAGAATGTAGAATTTGTAAGAAGGGAGGATGGCCAACTGTGTTTAAAGCAGCAGATAGATGCAGAAGAATAAGTAAGGAGTAGTTACCCTATGCTTTAGCTGAAAGCAGATCACTTATTACTTTAGTGAGAGCAGTTTATGTTGAGTGGTTAGGGCAGAATCCAGATTGGAGAAGATCAAGTAAAGCATTAGTTGAGAGAAATTATTTATAGACTAGTCGTTCCAACAATTTGGAGGCAAAGGGAAGTAAGTAGACCGGCTGATTGTTAGACGTGGTGTTGGGGGTCAAGCAAAGTCTTTTTTTTGAGATTGGTGTGCTTATAGCATGCTTGAATGTGTTGGGAAACATGTTAGTGGTTAACATATTGGTTAAAAAGATGAATTGGGGAGGGGGCGGAGCAAGCCAGGCTCGGCAGCAGTAGCATAAAACAGTGGCTTCTGCTATATCGTTTTAATTAGCTATAATATTGGCCCATTTTCTGCCACTTATGCCAACACTTTATGTTATTGAGAGGGTCTGAATGTCAGCAGTCTGCTGGTAAGAAGAATTTCCCCGTTTTTCAGCAGTGGGGCTCTTGTCAGCAGTACTTTGTGAAGTTACGCAGCGGGAAAGGAGCTGAGGCGCCATCTTTTTCCTACTACAGTTTAGCAATGAAGATGACCTCTATTTGGGAATCAGAATTGCTCCCTATTTTTAGCGAGCACTGTGACAGGATGGAACACACTTTAATATCTGCTCTCCAAGGGGAGATAAACAAGACCAGGAATGATACAGGAGAGATTTCTGGAGTGGAGCAGTTAGCTGGGATCATGCCTGCACAGCGCTGTGTCGGAGAAGGCCATACAGACACGCAGGGACCTGTAGCGAGCGCAAGCACTCAGAATGTCCTCCTAGGGGATGAAGAGGGGAATTGTTCCTCGAATTCGTCTGTGGAGTTGAGTGTTATTACATTGCTTGCATACACTTCACGGAACTCTGGTGATATTGAGACTTTTCATCCTAAACAGATTAAAGACCTGTCTCTAATTGTACCACAGCTGGGGTATCTGACTTACCATGCAGAGCCTGGAATATATGCCGAACGAGGTGCTGTGCTTGCTGTGGATCAGTTTGGAGGTGATCGGAAGGGACACAGGACATTTCAGATTGAGGCTTCAGTTAATATTTAACCCAGGAGCGCCTTACAACTATCCCTGCTATTTGGCAACAGTGGGTGCTTGATGTTAGAAGACAGTTCACCTATGTTTCGCAATCTAGCCCTTGTTAAACATTTGGATGTTAAAGCCTCAAAAGCTGGAGTTAGCTAACCAAAAGGATATATATACACAGATTTCTGGTTTGGTATTTCTATGACTGATATTATTTTCCATGGACTTATCTAAGTGTTTATGAACTCTTCTTACCAGTTAGTTGTTTGTTTTTTTTATAAATTCAAGGTAACACAGAATCATTGTTAATGTCGGAGTGGGGTAGATGTAAAAACATTAACTTTCTTACGCTTCAGACCTCCAAAACGTCCTGGATATTTCTAGAAACTTTTCTGATTTTTACTTGAGTGATTTGAAACTGGACAAAAGACATGACAACTGATACAGCTAGCAAGTAGATGTTCCTTATTAAGCGAGGAATTGGATGTGAATCATTAGATTCCCAATAATGATCTGATGTCTTTTGAAGAGCTTTGTGTTGCCTTGATAGTTTAGAGAGTTTATTACTGTTTTTGTTTATATTTATATGTTTCAGGTATTAAATGGTTCATATGTAATGTTTGCTACTCTTTTAGATAGGATCATCTCTCCAACACATTAGGCATTAACATTATTACTCAAGTAGCTTAGGGAGGTTAAACATAAAACTTTTAGGAACTATACACCTATAAATATTGTTATCTTGCCTGTCACTTGGACATAGGGCCCGTGTCTGGGTGGCAGGGTATAAAAACTTACAAATTGGTGGAAGAACCATACTCCCTAATTTCATTATGAAGCCTAATTTAATAATTGCATAGATACACTCTACATATTTTAATTCTTTCTATTTCTCACTAACTAGGAAGGCAGATGTACCTGAAAGTCAAAGATCTCATTGAGGAAGTTTTGAGGGCCATGATAGGTGGAGGATGGTGGCTGACCCTTACTTTTATATATAGTTCTTTGACTTGTTTTATTTTGATAACAATACAGGCAGGACTTATATGGCCGGCTTGCTCCAAGGTTCTAGTCCCCCCATTAATGTACTCTGGCATTAGTTGAGTTTGTCCAGAGGTAAATTTTGCGGGTTATCTTGTAAATACCGCTATTTCAATATTTATTTTACATCAGAGATCTTATAGAAGTTCTATATCTTTTTATTTTCTTATTGAGACCGTTGTGCTATAGGCTTGAATACATAGCTCTTTATATAGGTTTGTTAGGTCATACAACTAAGTTTGCATTCTCCAGCCTATATTAAGACGTAGGTCATTTTATATTATAATCAACAGTTACCTGACTTACAGCATTCTTTCTGCCTACTTAGCCTAGTTGGCTTCTAAGATATATAGATTATGTTGATATATACAGCTATTTAGTATGCATACTTAGGCAAACTGCTATACAGTTTAATTTTTATTAAGAGACCTAATTAGTGATGTCGCAGACATAAAAATTTGGGTTCGCGAACGGCGAACGCGAACTTCCGCAAAAGTTCACGAACGGGCGAACCGGGCAAACCGCCATAGACTTCAATAGGCAGGCAAATTTTAAAACCCACAGGGACTCTTTCTGGCCACAATAGTGATGGAAAAGTTGTTTCAATGGGACTAACACCTGGACTGTGGCATGCCGGAGGGGGATCCATGGCAAAACTCCCATGGAAAATTACATAGTTGATGCAGAGTCTGGTTTTAATCTATAAAGGGCATAAATCACCTAACATTCCTAAATTGTTTGGAATAACATGCTTTGAAACATCAGGTAATATGTTGTATCGATCAGGTAGTGTAAGGGTTATGCCCGCTTCACAGTGCGCAGTGTAGGTGATATACCTGCCCTGACCATGCTTTGCAGACCAGGTATCAGTGGTCAGATGGACCCTTGCCCCAACACTGTGTGCCAGACATGCCATTATAGCAGACTTATATGGCTTTGGCGTTGCTTTTTGGTAATTAGAAGGCTGCTAAATGCCACTGCGCACCACACGTGTTTTATGCCCAGCAGTGAAGGGGTTAATTAGGGAGCATGTGGCAGCTTGTAGAGTTAATTTTAGCTTAAGTGTAGTGTATTAGACAACCCAAAGTATTGATCTAGGCCCATTTTGGTATATTTCATGCCACCATTTCACCGCCAAATGCGATCAAATTTAAAAAAAACTTACATTTTTTCGCAATTTTAGGTTTCTCACTGAAATTATTTACAAACAGCTTGTGCAATTATGGCACAAATGGTTGTAAATGCTTCTCCTGGATCCCCTTTGTTCAGAAATAGCAGACATATATGACTTTGGCGTTGCTTTCTGGTAATTAGAAGGCCGCTAAAAGCTGCTGCGCATCACACGTGTATTATGGCTAGCAGTGAAGGGGTTAATTAGGTAGTTTGTAGGGAGCTTGCAGGGTTAATTTTAGCTTTAGTGTAGAGATCAGCATCCCACCTGACACATCAGACCCCCTGATCCCTCCTAAACAGCTCCCTTCCCTCCTCCACCCCACAATTGTCCCCGTCATCTTAAGTACTGGCAGAAAGTCTGCCAGTACTAAAATAAAAGGTTTTTAAAACAAAATTAATTTTTTAAGCATATTTACATATGCTGTGGTGTAGCATCCACCCTTAGCCCCCAACCTCCCTGATCCCCCCAAAACAGCTCTCTAACCCTCCCCATCTGCCTTATTGGTGGCCATCTTGGGTACTGGCAGCTGTCTGCTATTATTTCACAGTCAAAAAAGTGTTGTTTTTTTTTAAATGTACACTACTGTTACACCAGATATGAGTGGTGGCACTGGGCAAGTGGGCACAGTATACGATGTGAACCTGACACACACGCTGACAGGCAGGCAACTGCAATTAGATTACACAGGAAAAAAAAAAAAAGCAGACTGATGTTCTAGCCCTAAAAAGGGCTTTTTGGGGTGCTGTCCTTACAGCAGAGATCAGATTAGTCCTTCAGGACTGTAGTGGACACTGAATACACTAGCCTAGCTATCAATTTCCCTATTAAATCAGCAGCAGCTAAAATGTCCCTCCTCTCACTAAGAATGCAGCTTCCGAATGAATCTAAAATGGATGCTGTCCAGGAGGTGGGAGGGTCTGGGAGGGAGGGTCTGCTGCTGATTGGCTGGAATGTGTCTTCTGACTGTGAGGTACAGGGTCAAAGTTTACTCAATGATGACAAATAGGGGGCGGACCGAACATCGCATATCTTCGCCGTCCGCGGTGAACGCAAACATGCTATGTTCACCGGGAACTATTCGCCGGCGAACTATTTGCGACATCACTAGACCTAATCCTATTATTTTCCAGTTCACTATGTATTCATGATACCCTTTACATTATAATATAATGCATAGTTGTCTCACCAATAGTTTCTAAATACTATATCTTTACTTTTTATATCTTGTTTCCATGGCTTATTACTACATGTTTGAACTCTTTAAACTCTTTATGTTAATGTTTTATGCAACAGGAGCAATTTCATATGCCTTTTATTATGTTTTACGGCTCCTAAACTCAAAGAAAAAAATAGAAAATGTGAGGTTTTATTCCTAGTATATTATATATGACTGATGCAACAGATATGTTTCTTTATGTCGATATCTGCGATATCAATTGTATATTTTCTTTTTTATTTATAACCTCGATTAAAAAAAAAAAAAAAGATGAATTGGGGCACGAGTCAAAGAATCAGAGAGAGAGGGAAAAAGTTGTAAAGTAATGGTTTTGAGTGGACAGGTTGGGACATGAGAAGAAGATAGTGCTGACAGAGAGTTTAACAGTAGTGCTAACAGAGAGTTTCATTTATAGAAGGGATGGGTAGAAGGGCTTGTTTTGAAGGATAGCAGGGAGATATGTTTTTTTCTAATTGTATCAATTTTATGTTCAAAGTGATTACTGAAAATCTAAACAGTGAATTTGATAGTGAGTGGAGGTGCTGGTGGACGTAGAAAGGAGTTAAAATAGCCTTCTTGGGTTGGATGAGTGGGTTGAAATGAGTGAAGAGAGAGTTGCGAGGCCAGGTGCTTCTTCCTTTTTTTGGTGTTTGAATGCATTCTTGAACATCTAACAGAAAGATAGCATCAAATATCACTAGTTTCCATTCATTATTTGTTAGGATTGTAATAGATATTTGGTGGTTATACAGTTTTTTCTATGGCATATTTCTTAGCATGAAGAATGTGGGCTTGTATAATGTAATTAAAATATTACCTGCTTTTCTTTTGAAACCAATAATGCAGAGAATGGGTAGCAGATAACAGTCAGTTCAGCAGAGGGGTAAGTCATGTTCAAGCCATGAGTCAGACACAGAATAGCTGTCTGAAACAAGGCATCAAAGAAGAATGATAAGGTAGTGGTAGAGGTCAGGATACAGTTCCAATTTACAGGTAGTGGGCTCCATGTACTAAGCTGTCTGTGAGGTCTTCGTGACTATTTCCGTCTAAATTTCTGCGTGCGGATCAATAACCTTATGTATTATGCCACGAATCCATTGAAAACCTTACATTAACAAATGTCGAGCGAACTTGTCCGCAACTCTTGAATTCCAGTCTTTTTTGTAGCTCGAAAATACTCGCTCGACATAAATCTCGCACAAAACAGTAATTACTAAACTATCTATTTATACGCTAGTGAATTTTTCCGCACCTACCTCGTGAAAAATCCCTCGCCAGCTAATAGGTGGCGAGCACCATAATAAACAATAGGGTCTATAAGATATACACCTACAACTGATTTAAAAGAGGGACAATACAATTGAATCGTTACTCACTTTTGATCCTGCTAGCCATGGAGACACTTCTTCAACTGTATATTATTCGTCTGAAGCAAATCAGGGGTAGAAGGCAAATTCGTCAACCTGATGCCATACCAAATCCGGTTAAAAGAAGGAGATTACGAGTACAGCGGGTATTCCTTCCTCGGGTTCCTTTAGATGGCGTTTCCGATAGAGAGGTTATTCAAAGGTTCCGTCTGGGTCGACATTCAATATTGACTTTATATGCTCAAATAGCACATTTTCTAGAGCCTGTGATGGCTCGTTCAAGGGCCATTCCCGGAATCCTCAAGTTTCTTGCTGCCTTGCACTTTTTTGCCACAGGATCATTTCAGGCAGTGTCCAGCGTCATCATTGGTTTCAGTCAGTCTGCCTTTTCTTGTCATCTATCCAAAGTTATCGATGCACTCATGCATATATTCCCAGAATATGTTTGTCTACCATCTACCACAGAAGAGTGGCAATCGATAAAGTCGCAATTCTACAGTGTGGCCGGAATGCCAAATGTTCTTGGGGCAATAGACTGTACACATATTGCAGTTCGACCGCCCCGTTTACGGGAGGAGATTTACCGGAACCGAAAGTCATGCCATTCCTTGAATGTACAGATGGTGTGTGACCCGAAAATGAGAATAATAAGTGTGAGATCAAATTACCCTGGCTCCTGCCATGATGCTTATATCCTTCGGCAGACCGGACTGTATAAAAAATTCGAGAATGGAGAGATGCCAGAGGGATGGTTATTAGGTAAGCTTAAAAGGAACTATAAACCCATTTTTTTTTTCATGATTTAGAAAGAGCATGTCATTTTAAACAACTTTCTAATTTACTTCTATTATTGAATTAGCTTCATTCTTTTGATATCACTTGCTGAAAAGCATATCTAGATATATGCTCAGTAGCTGCCGATTGGTTGCTGCACATAGAGGCCTTGTGTGATTGGCTCACACATGTGCATTGCTATTTCTTCAACAAAGGATATATAAATAATTTTTACAATTACATAATACAAGTACATTGTAAAGTTGTTACTATAAATTTATACTAATTTTGACACCCTATAATAACCCTCAACTCAGGAAACATATTCGGTTTAATGAAGCACACAAGAGCACAAGGGGTGTCATTGAAAGGACTTATGGATTATTGAAAATGAGGTTCCGATGTCTGGACAGATCTGGCGGTGCAATGTAGTATTCTACTGAAAAAGTAGCAAGAATCATATTAGTTTGCTGTGTTTTGCATAATATTGCCACAAAAAGAGGATGCCCCATTGTTGAAGATATTCCCATGCCTTTCAATGATTTTCCCGAAGAAATTTGCAGAGAGAACACAAATAGACGGGGCATGGCCACAAGGGATATGGTTTCTAACCAATATTTTGATAATTGATCTTTATCAAAGAATTATTTCGTTGCATGCAAATTGTGTGCGGCAGTTATGGTTTTTTTGTTCAAATAAAATTTTTGTGAAACATCATCATCTTGTTATTTCTTTTTAGTCCTTTTTATAAACAACAGAGTTAACATTATTTGCATTGATCACACCCAAAAAAAAACATGAAACACACGTTTCTTTTCGTAAAAATAATCTAATAACTATTTATTTAAAGAACAAAAAGCAATAATAATAAGAATTATAAACATTTTTATCCTAACCAAACTAATAGATTTATATAACAAAAATAGTACAACATTTATCTTTAAAAAGGTTACATATTAGACATTCTATTCTACATTTAACTAGTGGTTTTGTAACATAGTAATGGGATGAAATATAAATGAATTACAATCTTTGAAAATATATATATTAGTAGTGTTAGCTGTGGTCAACAACCTTGGATATAGTGATGTTTTAAAAAATCAATTATCCATGACGATAAGTATTTCACATGTGCTCATTCATCATGCAAAATTTATAGTTCCACCCAAAATAAAATATAATTGTTGTTAGTAATGGTTAGTTGGATAAACAATATTCTTCATTTTCAATATATTAAAAAAAAATAGAATCAACCAAAAATAGTGCGACATAGTAACAATAGTCATGCGTCAATTTGATTGACAAGTATAGTTGTGACGTCAGATACTAAAATGTCGCTACAGGAGCCTTTCACTACTGGAGAAATAATCATCCTGGTACATGCTATGGAACGCTATTTTCCTCATCGTATGGGAGGAGTTAGATTGGTAAAGCAGGACAGTCGTGATCATATTATATATGAAATGATAAGAAGGATGTATAGAGTATCAAAGATAAAAAGGACAAGATGTCAAGGCCTAAGAAAGTACAGCGATTTGAGGCGTAGGGAGACTAACTATTATAATTCAATTAAATGTCTAATAAGAAACTGTATAAAGTATAACTGTTTTGCGTTATTGATAGTAAGTATAAATTTTAAGCGTTATTGATAGTATTCTTAATAACTGCGCCATCTTTTACCTTTCTCCCTTGATTTAATTTCAATAATAGTCTATTAAACTGAAAGGAACAAGGAACACAACATCTGTCTTTCAGTATTCAGATAGAACATTACATTTTAATCTTCTTTCTAATTTGTTCCTATTATCAGATTTTATTCATTCTCTTGTTAACTTTATTTGAAAATCAATAATGCAATTTTAGATGTTTGAACAATTTTGTTTTACAAAATGGGTTGTCCTTGATGATTGGTGGATAAATGCATCCACTAATGAAAAACTGTTGTACAGAGTAGTGAATTAAAACAAATAGATTTATGAGTTATTTTTCAAATAAAGATGTCAAGAGAATTAATATAAAATGATAATAGGAGTTAGTTAGAAAGATGATTAAAATTTAATGTTCTATCTGAATACTGAAAGACAAAATTTGTGTTCAGTGTTCCTTTAGGTTTAATAGACTGTACATTTATTTTTTATAACCTTGTTTATAATAGCTTATTGTTTTTCTAAATGTATTCACCAATAAGTAAGCTATATACTTGTTGATTAACCGAAAATGGACTGTCTACTAAGCTTTAAATTAATTATATTTACATAAAGATATCACAATAGCAAATCTAAATTGATAATAGCATTCAATAAGCGATTTAATCATATATTTGTATTATTATTAATCATGAAATGAAATGTTTGTGTTTAGTATACCTTCAACTTGCATATATGAAATGAAAATTAGCATGTATTATTCAGTAAAACTATAAAATGTAAATTAATTTTTACAAACAGATATGAAAAAATCAAAATCAAAGTCCAAAAAAATTCCACGTTATTTACGAGAAATAAGGATTGAAACTCCAAATAGTGGGATCACTTCACCACCCCTTCCTTTGACACTTATGGACATACCAATGACGCCAAAAAAATAGCAGAGCAGTGAAAAAATTGTCTGTCAACACTCAAAAAGGTACATAATGATAGAACAGGG
Organism: Bombina bombina; assembly: GCF_027579735.1. Classification (NCBI taxonomy): domain Eukaryota; kingdom Metazoa; phylum Chordata; class Amphibia; order Anura; family Bombinatoridae; genus Bombina; species Bombina bombina. Next base: position 259,933,222 of record NC_069500.1, read on the forward strand.
TTTTACAAGGTTTTAGAAATTGACAATAAAAGAAGTAATAATTAAATAATTGCATCACAATCATTTTCATTTTTTCTAAATTTCTAAAAAGGTCAATTGTTTGACAAAGCGGTACAAGTGGAAATAGAATTGGATGGCATGGGATCATCAAAAAGTAATATGATGGGACAAAATATGGTTCCTCCTATAAAAAATATGATAGACAAAGGTATATTATTTATTTCCCTTTGTCAAAAATCGAAAATATTTCAAAGCAATTAATGATAAATTAAAAATTATATTTATTTATATTACTATAGCCTCTGGTTCAAGCGATGTTTCCATATTAGAGGAAAAAATTGTGCAGACAGAAAATTATATGGATATCATACCTCCAAAAGAAAAAGAAGGTATATACAGATATCTATATATTGTTTATATTTTGTTATGTGATTAATATGTAAAAAAAAAATTTTTTTATTTATTTTAAGGTATGGAAGTTTTTGAAGAGAAAATAGATGAAAGCACACAAACTTTTATGGATGATAATTTCAAAATTAAATTGGCAAAAATAAGGTCAACAATGGGAATGTTGATGGAGCAAGTTGATTTTTTGTACAAAAAATATGGCATTTAAAAGCATTTTTTTAAAAATAATGCTTTCAATTACTTTGTATATGTTGCTAAAACGTTTAACTTTATGAACCATCAAAAAAAAATAAAAAAAATATGTGGATTGTATTTTTGAAAAATAATTTATTAAAAAAAAAATCTATTTAAATAACAAATGTTAATATTTTTATATATTAATGGAACTCAAAAATAAAAATTTATATTGAACAAAAATAAAAAATGAATAAAAAAAAGTGCAAAATCACAAACAGTGTGAATTAGATGTATAAATATAAAAAAAAATGAAGGCTATCGCTGATGTCCTGGCCTATTGGGGTCTGAAGGACCCTGCCTTTCCCGAATAATGGACAGGAGAGCATTCATTGTGTGTTCTGCGAGGCGTAATGAACGATTGATCTGTTCATTGTGTTCCTCATCCATTCGCCTCTGCCAATCAAACCTCTCTCTGTCTAATTGCAATCGTCTTTCTGCTAATGACGAACTTCAGTCCAGGTGTGCGATTATAACATTTTGTAACTCTCTATGATCCACCCTATATTGTCTAGCAAGAGAGATCATTTCATTGAGACACACATTATCAAGTTATTGATCAATTTCAAAATTGCCAGCCAGGTACCACTGGTCTTTCCTGAGCTTGTGGTTGTGCTGGCTTTACATTTTCTTGAAGTGTTGGTTCATGAACTTCTGATTCATCAGGAACAGGTTGATGGATTTCCATTGGTTGTGCATCCATGATTTCATCCAAATATTCCGGGGTCTCACTTCCAAAATCCCTGGATTGATGTTCCTCCACCTCTGGTAATTCTGGTTCTACAGCAACCATATTTAAAATTACCTCCCTTGATGATTCTTCTGTATCTGTTAAAATTACAAATGAAGAAATAAATATATATGAATATATTAAAAAATGTATATATATATATACTGTATATATATATATATTTATAAAAAAATAATAAATATATATATATATATATATATATATACATACACATCAAACAGAATAGCACTCCAAATGTGTTATTTAAAAAATTTTAAGTTTATTAATTAACGTTTTTGGGTCACAAACACCCGTCCTCAGGCTTACACGTGCGTCTTTGTAAGTCTGTGGATGGGTAGTTTATGACACACAAATGTCAAATAATAAAGTTAACACTTGATATAAAACCTTTGTACTGCTACTCAGTTTGCTGTTTATACTTATACTTGATCAGCACCCAAGGCATTTTAGTAACATATTATCCAGAGTGCACATTGTCTGTATATATATATATATATATATATATATATATATATATATATATATATATATATATATATATATTATATATATATATAAAGCAAAGTCCTGTGTAGGAATGCACACCATATATTTAGTAGCAGCTGCCAGGGTGCAATGTCAAAACAGTATGTACTATGCAAAAAAGGCAGCACTCACTGGTCATTTGTAAGTAAAATTTAGCTTTTAATAATACAAAAGTTTAAAATTTTTGTGGAAAAATTTTTTTTCACAAGATTTTAAGCTTTTGTATTATTAAAAGCTAAATTTTAATTACAAATGACCAGTGAGTGCTGCCTTTTTTGCATTTCATATTATATATATATATATATATATATATATATATATATATATATATATATATATATATATATATATATATATATATATATATATATATATATATATATATATTAAATATATATATAGAGAGAGAGAGATATATATTTTTTATTTAGATAAATATAAATCTATATATATAAAAATTTTTAAATATCTTTGAATATGTTTCATTGTCGATATGGATGCCTATAAAAAAAAAATTGAAAAAAAATTATTGTTATGTATTAAAAGTAGAGATACTCACCATCAAACAATATATATATATTAAATATATATATAGAGAGAGAGAGAGAGATATTTTTTATTTAGATAAATATAAATCTATATATATATAAAAAATTAAATATCTTTGAATATGTTTCATTGTCGATATGGATGCCTATAAAAAAAAAATTGAAAAAAAATTATTGTTATGTATTAAAAGTAGAGATACTCACCATCAAACAACCGTGGAGAACTTCCCATCATGGTCCTAAAAAGATTTCCAAGGTCAGCTGTGATTACAAATAAAATAAAAATATATTAACATATCATTTATTTATTTTTTAAATACAAAAAATAAGACGTCAGTTATATCAATTTTATCTATATGGCCTACGTGAGCTAGCTCTACCAGCTTTGAAAAAAAAAAAAAAGGCCTTCCAGGAATTAGAATTTTTGATATAAACCTTATTAGGTTTGCTTTCCAATAGATTACCAATAACAGAAAAAAAAAAAAAACAGGTATTCATATAATGTCTAGAAAAATAGATTTCAAAACTTAAAATATGTATATACAGCCTTTATAATACACTCAATTTCATGTAATCTCAAAATAATAAAAAGTTCATACATTAATGTTTTCATTATTTCTAAAAAAATTTAGTATGACCAGTGGAGAATGAAAAAAATGGTGCAATATTTTTAATTAAAAAAATTATGCAAAATTGATAATTAATGTTTTACACACCAAAAATTTAAATGGCGGTGTTTTAAATATATATAAAAATGATTAATGTGTCTATAGTTATTAAATGAAAAATATGTCAATTTAAGAAATTAAGAACTATTTAAATATTTTTTTATTTTTTTTACCTCTACCAACACTTGTTTCAGGGGTGCTGGTCCTGATATCTGGAAGTGTATCAGCTGATAACAAGGTATGGCTAGTAGATGATGTGCTGCGTATCAATTGTCCAGTAAGGACACCACCACTTGTCATCGACGTTCCAGAGGTTGACGGAATGGCTGAAGCATGATCATCACCACCCCTAGCCGTCACCGATTGTGGTCGAGCTGTTAACAGATAAATGATAAATAAAATTAAATGTTAATCATGTTTATATAAATACAAGATTAATAAACAAATACAATTTTAAATATTAATAGTGGTTATTGAAAGGGACAGTGTAGCACACACAAAATTATCCAGGTTGAATAAATTGAATTTAATATTAAACAAAGGTTAATATCTTTATAGTAACAAATGTTTAATATTAAACAAAGCTTAATCCTAATTTTATTTAAGGACATTAAAACATTTTAAAGACACTCAAGGTTGTTTGTATTGAATTTTTTTTTAAAAGCTTGTTGACACGTAATTGAATTTATTACCTTATTAACAATTAATTGTAAAAGAAAGAGTTGTCTGCTCATTTGCTAATTAAATGACAAGTTCAAAGACTACTTATAACAGCTTGTTGATACATAATTGAATTTATTCCCTTATTAGGATTAATTGTTAAAGAAAGAGTGCTTTCTTCATGTGCTAATGAAATGACAAGTTAAAAGACAGAATTCCATTCACAATAATTCTTTTGTTCTTTGAAAGATTACATAACCTCAGGACTATTCTTTTATGTAAAGCCAAGTCTTGAGTATTTTTTTAATACTAGCATTTAAACACTGATTAATCCACTGTAACACCAATATCATGTTAAGTCTAGACTATTTATTTAATACTAGCATTGTAGACAAACACTCATTAATCCACTGTAAAACCAATGTCATGATAAGATTGTTATCTATATGTATGACCCCAAAAAAATTGTGGGTGTGTATATGCATGTATAAGTGTATGCTATGTAGTCTGTGTATCTACATGTATAATTTTAAGATAATAATTGTGAGTATCTGCATGTATAACTGAGTATCTTCATTTATTGAGAACATCTGCATGTATAGTTTGTGTGTATATGCATGAATTAAGTCTATACTACTGTGAGTGTGTATCTGCATGTGTAAGTGTATGATATGTAGTGTGTGTGTATCTGCATGTATAAGTGTATATGTAGTGTGTGTGTATATGCGTGTGTAATGTATACTGTAGCGTTTGTGTTTCTGCATTTGTAGGTTTATACTATGCAGTTTGTGTGTATATGCATTTTAATAGAATTTTAACTAATATATTATTAAAAGCTAAATTAGGGTACAAATATCTAGCACTGTATCTGCAAACGTTAATTTAATACATAGCTCACATAGCAATACTATTGTTTGGAGCTTCTTTTGATTTGATGAATAGGGACATTAAACCACAAAATATTATTTCATGAGTCAGAAAGAAAATAAAATTTTAAAATGCATTCAAATATACTTCAATTAGAGGCATCTATGTTCAAGCAGCTAGTAAGCATTTCTAGATATGCTTTACAGCAAAGGATATCAAGAGAATGAAGTAAATTAGATAACAATAGTTATTTTGTAAGCTATACAAAAATCTAGCAGTAATAGGCCTATATTTTACATAGTCAAAATTGTCGCCAATAAAAATTGATTTGCCAAAATATCTTTAAATAATAAATATTTTGATAAACCGACTCTACTGGATAATTACAATATGATCATCATTCAATTTAAATACTACTAATTAATTAGAGTTATGTTTTACCTCTTAGGTCGCTATCACAATCATCTGTGATCCCGACGATTACATAACATAAGTTATTTAGAAAGCTATACAAAAATCTAGCAGTAATAGGCCTATATTTTACATAATCAAAATTGTCGTCAATAAAAATTGATTTGCCAAAATATCTTTAAATAATAAATATTTTGATAAACCGACTCTACTGGATAATTACAATATGATCATCATTCAATTTAAATACCACTAAGTAATTAGAGTTATGTTTTACCTCTTAGGTCGCTATCACAATCATCTGTGATCCCGACGATTGCTTCGGGGCCTAGACGCTGCACCAGTCTCTGCTCGTAATCGGTCAGATCAGCGACATAAGCTGTTCCACCTCCGGTAGCAAGAGTAGAATTGTTTTCTTTTGCCAATTTGGCTTTGGCAAATCTTTTTATGTCGTTGTACCTTTTTTTGATTTGGTCAACGTCCTTTATCCCAGGTCCCTGAGCACTGACAGCATCGCTTATCCGAGTCCAGATACTTTTTTTTCGGATACTCGAAGTTTGCTTCACACGACAACCAAATAAATAGTCATATGAGTCTAGAACCATATCGACAAGAACCAGGTTCTGCTGATGTGAAAAGTGTGGATTCTTCGATTTGGACTGTGAATCCGATCGAGAAGTAGCCATACTTAATTTATCAATAACAAAAAAAGTCAGTAAAGCTTCAAGTTCGGGAACTATGCAGTCTGACAAAATTGATAAATTCTACTTTATATAGTATTGCAATATGTTCCCGCGACACATCTGACGTTTCTGACACCTTACAGTCACGTGGGACAAACATGACTGACAAGTTGTAAGCAAATAATAGTACATTCGCAACTAGCGAGGCATCATATGTATGAATCATTCGCCAGTGGTCGATGCGGATTAGACAAAAGATTTTTTTGGATGTTTTTTAGTACATATGGCGGGCGGGCAACATCTCGCTAGCTGCGAGTTCAAGCGAGTCGAGCAGACACGTTGTCAGCGAGAAAATTGACGCTTAAGTACATGGAGCCCAGTGTATCTTAAACTTAGGTTCAGGTGGGTAACAAAGTCCAGAAACTTTACCAGGGTCAAGATCATGGAAACAGGCCAGGAACAAGAATGTTTTAATCTCCATGCAAATAACCAAGCACTGACTGGGATTCTGATATGGCCTTTCACCTCCCATTCAGGCTTGGCACCAGGAACAAGGCCAAGGTCACTTTAGAGTAAAATAATATAAAAAAACACTAAGAATGGCACACACACTAAAATACAATGCACAGCTCTTGCTTGAAAACATCTAAATAGCCAGTTAAGCTACCCTGGCCTTACTTAGTGCAGCCCCTGGCTCTGGAAGCAGCAAAGCCTCTTCCAATATCGTGCCTGATGATTGCAATCCTACAGCAGCTTGACACTGGCTATGCCTGGTCTCCTGACCCATGGTAAGCACAGCATGGCTGTGGCCATGCTTAGGAGCCATTATACTTTGGCTTCTCAGAAGGTTTAAATCAGCAAACAGGTCATAAGACCTTTCAGTATAGTAAAGTTTTAGCTTGTCATTTTATATTTGAGAACTGTGGGGGTGGAGGTCAGTTCGGAGTTTTGAGACCTTAATTTTTTGTTAAAGAAACATTTGTAGGCATATTTATAGATCCATACATTTGCTTGCAGGCAAGAAACATTTTCACATTGTTGAAATGTCACCTATTATAGTTACAAATCCATTACAACAATAATATAGCTAGGGTATAAATTGAGAAAACCTTGTTACTGAGTTGCAGTTGCAACCCTATAGATATGAACTCTTTTCTTACATGTCCAGAGGAATGGAACAGCACCTAACTGATGAGGATCATAGAGTATTACATAGCAACACTTCTACCTATATGCATTGCACATTTGCCAGTTTGTGCAAATGTTTAACCAGTTGCTATATAATATATTGCTCAAATCTGTCTCAGCACTGTTTGTTTTTACCATGAAACTACCCTTTATTGCTAAAATGAAATTATTTATATTACCCATTCAGTGATCTTGCTGGTGTATCCCTGCTGCTATACAGTTTAAGATAAAATATTACAAAAGCATCCTTTTTAAAGAGGCTGTATTTGATAAACTGAGACTGAAACATTTTGGCTCACTGTTTCCTTGATTTTATTTGGATTTTGAACTTGGTAAAGTAAGTAAGAATGTCCCAGACAAGTACTCACGGGAGGGAACTTCCGTTTGGGGTGGAGCTTGAGAACAGCGTGCTCCAGAGCTGTGCGGTGACCAAGCACCGCTGAAAATCCTACCCAAGCTATCTAACCACTTACCCCAGCAACTTAGTGGGGTTATCAGTGTGGTGATACTCGCAGCCAGGATACCCTGGCTGAAGAGAAAGCTGGAAAGTCCTTATCTCCTATCGGTCTGAATGAGCCTTGAATGAGTACCTGGCAGAAGGCCTAAGTCAAGCGGCAACACAGTGGGGTAAATAACATCCTAAACACCCCTTACCTGGCTGTTAAAGTTCCGGAACCAGCGCATGGTAACTGGCTGCTGTGCGGAGGAAAAGACCCGACACGCCGTGGACAGCTTCCTGTAGTGTTTGACAGGAAGCCGGAGGAGAAGCTAGTGCCGGTGAGGAGGTCCGTCGCTTCGCGGAGGGATCCGCGCTGGGCCGACCAACTTCACCAGGACCTAGGCTATTGTGTCAAGGCGGTGGTCCGGGCCCTTTGGATTTGCTGGGAGCAAACACAGCCGCTCTGGGATAATCCGGGTGCCAGTATTAAATCGATGGGGAACATCTAGAAACTGTTGCTGCCGCAAGTATCGCTATCTTATTTTGCCTTCTCTGTTTTTCATTAACTTTGTAGGACCGGCTGGTCTGAAGCTTTCAGGGAGATTACCGGTCTATTGTTATTATGCTCTCTACCGGATAAACTGTTCGTATATTGACTCAGGTTACCCTGCTCCTTATCTTTTTTTATATAGGTGTTTGCCTTACATAGTTGTTCTGCTAACTCTTGCTGATTGTAGAGGTAAAATTCTACAATAATCTGCCTATTTGACTTTTTCTGTTCACCTAATGGGAAAGGTAAAGTCTGGCAGAAAATGAAAAGGATAAAGCCGAAGTAAAAAGGGAAACCTGATAATTTACTTTCATATTTGCAGGGTGCTAATTAAGAGACATAAGAATTGTATCTTTGAAGATCTTAAGGATATCTGTTTGTTATACGTCAAATTTAAAGGCTTCATGTGAATATAGTTTGGGTGATGGCATATTATCCCTATGTATTACTTTCGCATCCCCTGCAATACATGCATGTTTAACACAGGGTTTATCTATATGTTGGAAAGCGGTACTAACACCAATCTAGGTTAATTGACCTTTTATGCTGAACTTGACAATGGAATAATATTTGCTAATATCTTTGCTTGTTAGGCTGACTTGTCATTTGCTAGACAATTTTTTTGCTATCCATAAAATTTCCTTTCTGCATTAATAAATAGGGGTCAAAAAGAAAAAAGAGAGAGAAAAGGAAAGAAAGAGAAAGGGAAGGGAAGGAAGGGCAAAAGGAAAAAAGGGGAGAAAGAGAAGGAAGAAAAAGAAAAAAAAGAAAAAAAGAGAATACAGCTGACATTAAAAAATCTTACACTTTGGGTTATTGCTCTTGAGGATCTATATATTGTAGTAGTTTTGAGAGAGACCATCATTTATAAACACTGTGTATAGTCTATCTTTACTGGTGGCTAAATTATAGGTGGAAAGGGAAGGGGATAAGAGGAAAGGGAAGGGAGGGAACTTGTATAAGCACTTTGACAGGCCTATTTTGTTGTTGTTTTTTTTTTCTTTTTTTTTCCCCCTAGCTGGGGGATCATCCTATAAATGTAGATATTCACACTTATAAAAAAAAAAAAAAAAAAAAAGAAAATGGACACAGAGGTCCATCACTTCAGCTAGTATAGCTTTTGCTCTCACAAGTGTTGTTTTTGTGTGTCCTCGCGGTGGCGAGGCTGTTAATAGGCTGGTTCACATTTTAGTACTAAATTTTCACTTGCACATTTAATTTATGGAAAAATTTGTCACACTGACGAAAAGAAATTCACCGGTGATGCCTGCTAAAGTAAAAGATAAAAAATCTAAAACAAATGATACTAGTCTTGATGTTACATTAAGTGAATTAGCTCTCCCTTCTCTTGATATTCAGATGCTTATAACACAATTATCAGCTGTGTTTTCACCTCAATTTGAAATGATTAAAAAAGAAATTGCAGGTATGACTACTGAACTGTCGTCCCTCTCCACTGAAGTCAGGCAGTTTTCTGCTAGGATCGGTGAAGCAGAGGACAGAATTTCTGACCTTGAAGACCGTATAAATGCCCAGGAAGTAATCATTCAAAAGCAGGATACCACAATTCAAAGTATGCAATTGCGCCTGGAGGATATGGAGGATCGCTCCAGGCGTAATAACATACGTATTGTGGGGCTTCCAGAAACCATGGAATATGAGGACTTAATGAAATTCACCTCCTTTGAATTACCTCTAGCGTTAGGAATGTCAGCAGACTCTTTACCTTTAATAATAGAGAGAGCACACAGGATAGGTCCTAAGAGAACACAGTCTGACAGTATAGCTAGGAGCAGAATGTGTATATTCAAAGTATTAAAGTTCCAAGATAAATTGGAATTATTGAAACTTTCTAGAAAGAATGGTCCCCTACAGCTGGGCAATAACAAGATCTTACTCTTCCAGGACTTCTCTAACGAGACGTCCACGAAGAGGAAGTTAATGGCTCCATTCTGCTCACAGCTAATAAATAATGGATTTAAAGCCCGTATGGTCTACCCGGCTAAGGTAATAGTTGAAGATAGGGATTCTACACTTGCTTTCCAGGATATTGAAGATATCAAAAGATTTATTAGTTCAAAAATCCCAAAATGAAAAGTGATACAGCCGAGTCATGCTTTATTATGAATAGATTAATGGTTGCCAGGTTATGTGTGGTATATATGTGGATGGATGAGGTGTGTGTCTGGATATGTTATATTGTTTTAAGAATTTTTAATTTTTTTTTTTCTCCTTCCCTTTTTGTCCTTTTTTTTTTTTTTTCTCCCCCACTCTCGCTTCTCTCTCTCTTCTATCTCCATTCCTCTCCTTTTTTAGGAGAATATGGGAGTGTTAGTAAATCCAGATTTTAGGAAAAGTAGAAATGATTGAGCCAAAAGATTTTGTTAGGATGAAATGACTGGATTAAATTTATGTTCTTGGAATGTAGGAGGTATATCCTCCCCTAGGAAGAGAAAGCTTATAATTAAAACTCTTGCTAAGAAGAGACCAGATATTGTCTATATTCAAGAAACCCATCTTACCGACATAGAAGCTTCAAAACTCAAAATTAAATGGGTGGGCGAAGTTATAGCCGCTGCAAGTATAGACAGGAAATGTGGAGTAGCGTTTTTATTGCATAAAGACCTTGACTACAAAATTTTACATATAGAGAAAGATCAAGAGGCAAGATATATTATACTCCAAATTCAAATCAATCAAGCAGTATATGTCCTATGTAATGTGTATGGGCCTAATAAAAACAGTAAAAGCTTCTGGGAAAAAATAAAAATTAAGATTTATCCCTTTGTGGGGGAGAATCTCATCTTAGCAGGGGATTTTAATATGACACTATTTCCAGAATTAGATAGGTTCTGCAATACAGATGCTAAAGAATATAAAAAAATTGCCAAATATTTTAGAACACTTTGTACAAAGCTAAAACTGGTCGACATCTGGAGAGTTAAACACCCTGATTCCTTGACATTTACTTGTGAATCTAGAGCCCATAGAACTTTTTCTAGGATCGATTTGTTTTTAATATCTGAGTCTCTTTCAATTGTTCAAACTAGTCCAGGGATTGGTGACATATTGATATCCGATCATGCAATAGTTTACCTCACTCTTCCCTCTCCATCTAATTTCTCGAAAGGAACGCAATCCTTATATTTTCCACGATATCTTTTGAATAGTCCTAGATTTTCTAACTGGCTTAAGCAGAAATGGAGGGACTACTGTACACATAATATTGCTTTCCTCAATAGAATTGAGATTTTTTGGGAGGCGGCCAAGGCTGTCTTACGAGGTGAAATAATGAGCTATTTAATAAATAGTAAGAAAAAGGCTAGGGCTCGAGAACTCCAGCTATCTAATAGTGTGAGAAATGCTTACAGGAAATTTTCTGAGGAGCGCTCTATAAGTAAGTGGAATAAATACCAGGAGGCGAGAAGAGAAAGAGATGTTTTTTTAGATCAGAAATCCCATATTGAAGAATCAAAACTTAACAGTCAATTTAGAGGTCTTTATGGAGATTCAACTAAATATCTAGCAAAATTAATAAAAAATAGAAAGAAAAAGAATTATATGAAAGAAAATGGTGTATGCCATACGGAATCAATGGAAATTAGTAGGGTTCTGTTCTCTTATTATCAGAAATTATATTCTAAGCAGGATAGTAATGTATTTATACAAGATAGATTTTGGTCAAAAATAAAGCTACCTCAAGTTCAGGAAGAGGATTTTACATCTCTTAATGCTCCAATTGAGGCAGATGAAATAAAAAAAATGATAGATAAGATGCGATTAAATAAGGCCCCCGGCCCAGATTTTCTACCGATAGAATTTTATAGGATACTAGCCCCAGAAATTATTCCTATATTGGAAAGGCTGTTTAATAGCTACTTCCAGTTGGATAGTTCCATCTCTTCTTACTTCTCAGCCGCCAATATTACGTTAATTCTTAAAAAAGGTAAAAATCCGGAAGAACCAGCCTCTTACAGGCCCATATCTGTGTTGAACACAGATTATAAAATTCTGATGGCTATTTTATCTGACAGGCTCTCCTCATTGCTTGATAACATTATCCACACAGATCAAACCGGTTTTATGAGATCTAAGACCTCCATTAAGAATGTAAGGAAAATAGTTACTTTTCTGGATTATTCTCATTATTTAAATGAGAAAGGAAAAAAGAATTTGCTAAATGATTGTGCGATTCTCTCCTTAGATGCTGAAAAGGCATTCGATGCTATCTCCTGGGCCCATTTAGTTAGAGTACTACAGGAATTTGGCTTTAAGAATCAATTCTTGCAATTTATTCAAAAAATCTATAGAAATCCAATCTCGTTTCTTATTGTGAATGGTCAGCTATCTCAAAAAATCATTTTAGGACGTGGAACAAGGCAGGGTTGCCCATTGTCCCCTCTCTTATTTAACTTGGCATTGGAACCCTTAGCTATTCGTTTAAGAAATGTGTTAGAGGGAATCAGTATGGGCTCCTATATTCTTAAGATCCTGCTGTATGCAGATGATTTATTGGTATTTTTAAAGAACTCCCCCTATTCAATTCCAACCACATTACAATGTCTAGACGAGTTCAGCTCATTTGCGGGTTATAAAATCAATTTTAATAAAAGTGAACTCATGTGGATTAATAAATCCAGAAATAGCTTACAAGATCATCCATTTAAAGAGGTTGAGGCAATAACTTATTTAGGTATAATTTTACATAAAAATCCGAAAAACTGGTATCGGCTGAACTTCTCGCCATTATTTCTTAAGATCATATCAGACTTGGAGTTATGGACGACATTTCCATTATCGATCACGGCCCGTGTAAATTTAATAAAGACATTTATTTTTCCTCGCTTACTTTATCCCCTTCAGAATCTCCCGCTTTTCATTCTTAATAAGGATTTGCGCAAATTATACTCCTGCTGTTCCAAATTTATTTGGAACAACAGGAAATCACGTATTTCTCTAGATAGACTTATGCAATGCTTTGAAGCAGCAGGCCTGGCTTTTCCCAACTTTAAATTATATAATTGGGCTTGCCTAGCTAAAACGGCAATGGATTGGATTGTTGAAAAAGAATTAGTGTCGTCTATAGAGATGGAGACTTACATGGTTTCTCCTTGTGCCTTGAAAGCGATATTACATTGTCCTATACATCTTTTACCAACACAGATATTTTCGCTAATTTCCATTAGAAACATTGTGGCGGCTTGGCAGAAGTGCTGTACAAGCTTGGAAGTAGATTATACATTTTTGGTATTTTTACCGATCAGAGGAAATCCTCAATTTTCTCCCGGGCTTAAACAAGTAGTATTTAGAGAGTGGGCTGAAAAAGAGCTTAAATATATTTATCAGATCCTGCCTCAAGATGGGCAATTAATTTCCTTTGGGATTCTTTCTCAACATTTTCAGCTACCTAGATCCAACTTCTTGGCTCTATCTACAGGTCCGTCATTTTATTAATACACGTAAGTGGGACATGAGTAAATTGAATGCATGGTCGGATATCAATTTATGTTTGCAAAAATTTGCATTAGAAAACCCGTCCATTTCTCTCTTATATGATATTATGCTTTCTAAACAAGAATTAATCTTTTCAGATAAACTGATACTACCTTGGACTCCCTTTTTCCCTACAATTGATTTCGCTAAAATTCAACGTAGTTTGATAAATGTAAAAAAATGTGAAATTCCTAGGAGTTGGAGAGAATCTCATTTAAAACGTATTAATAATTATTATATTTCCCCTTTAAGATTAGCTAAGTTTTATTCTAGCTGCAACGGGAATTGTCCCCGATGCAATAAACCCAAGGCTGATATTTTACATATGTTTTGGTATTGCCCAAAAATTATACAACTTTGGCGTAAGGTAGAATATTGGTTTAATATACAGTACAAGTCAACTATTATCCTGTCACTTGATGAGATAATCTGGTTAGATGCTCCCGGCAATAGGGGCTTTTATGTCCACACTCTAAATACTATTATACTGGCTGTTAGACATCAAATTCTTAAACATTGGAAGGACACGTCAGTTCCCGGTTTACCTCTGATCTTGCAAGAGATTCAAACTCAAATCATACATGAGTCAGTTCACTTAGAAACTATATCAGAAAAGAGAATAAAAACTTTCATAGCAGGCTGGCTCCCGATTATTAAAACATACCCCTTAGCTATACAAAAAGTTATCCTGACGCCATTCTTGTCTTCAAGCTCTTTTATGGATTTTGTAGTCTTAGATCTTTTTCCACATACATGGATAACTAATTATAGAGAAATATAAGGTGAAGTGTGTCTGTGGGATATAGGATAATTCAGACACTGAAGTTATGGAGAGAGAAATGTGAGAGCTCCCCCTCCCCTCCCCCCCCCTTTTTTGTTTTTTGTCTTTTTTTGGGTATGATCAATATTGTTCTAATTTGTTTTGAAAAAGGAAAAAAAGCCAACATTTTGTACAAATTCTGCCATTTGAGAGTATTTTCATTCCAGTTAGTCAATGTATCTATGGAAAAAAAAATTTTTTTTTTGTTTGATGTTTTTCCATTGTTGCTACACCTGACCCCGTGGGGTATGTAAAGGTGGAATCCTTATTTGATTGTACTCTTTGTTGGAAACAAATAAATGTTTAAAATGTTTTTGCGTTGCTGTGCTAGAAAAGCGTTCTAGTTTAGTCTATTTGTATGAGCACACTGAAAGATAATGCAGGGTAGACAATAGTGTTTGATTGTTGTCAAGGATTTGTTTAAGGTCATATCTGCTATATTACATTCTACTTTATGCTTCTGTAATTACAATGACATTGATTGTGTTAATAATTAAGCTCCCTCAATTAAAATAATACACTTCTATATTTTCTTAAGTTTTAAAGCTGTTAAGGGCGAATGCTACATTACCATCTTCCCAATTTAAAGTTTTAAATCAACTCATCAAGCATTCTCAATTCTTCTAGAACTACCATGTCAGCAGATGGAGATATTCACAGAAATGACAACTAAAAAATAAAGCTTAGTCAGGTAGGGGACCCAATGGGGCTAGCATCTTTTCTGTAATCCTAAACAATATGTTTAGTTATAATAGTTAGCATTATCTA
This sequence comes from Bombina bombina, assembly GCF_027579735.1. Taxonomy (NCBI): domain Eukaryota; kingdom Metazoa; phylum Chordata; class Amphibia; order Anura; family Bombinatoridae; genus Bombina; species Bombina bombina. The sequence goes on from NC_069500.1 coordinate 259,948,235, forward strand.
ATCAGTGAGTGAATAGTGCTTTGCAGGTTTGATATATGGAAAGCATATACATGGGATTGTTCTAAATACAGTAAAATGTGTAAACAGAGCAGTATTGTGTTCAATTATGCACTTTCTGTATTACTAGGATTACATTTGTTATCTCTATAAGAGAAACATGGTTTCAAATGTTCTTACATTTCGGTGCAGGAAATTGTAAGTTGCATAATTAGTATTCACTTATTGGGTTGACAGTTCTTTTAAATGCCACTATTTTATGGCATGGCATGCTAAACAACAGATCTCAGTATGTGTGATTATAGACCAGTAATGGGAACTGATGACTTCTAACCCTTATAGGCCCAACATCAAAAGTTATTACATTCTATTTGTGTAGGGGACATTTGATAAACCCCTTCACCCAAAATTACGTAGATCTATGTCATGCGGTACGAAGCTTGAGAAAGGGGCAGGAGCCCGGAAACTTCGCTCAATAAAAGTTATATTCACCTTTTATGAGAGTGCAGCATTTACCTTGGTTCTTCTACCCATCATACCCCATAACGTAGATCTACATCACAGCTGCAGGAAGCTCCAGCAGTCTTGGCTGTCAAGTGACAGCTAAAAGCTGCTGTTCCTGAGCTACAGGCATCTGTCTTCATATGGTAACGGAACACGATCAGTGCTTTGTTACCATATGAAGGCCGATGCAGATGTGTGTCACTGTCTGTAACAATCAATTGCTTGTGCCGGCGGCAGGTGTGGGAGGGAAGGTGGGAGGCTAGTTTGTTGCACAAAGGCAGAGGGGAGAGGGAGGGAGTGGGTATGGGGCACCACTAAATTTCAGAAACAAAATGAATACATAAATAAAATTAATATTAAAAAACATACAAACTGGGTACTGGCTGCCAGCTGCCAGTACCTAAGATGGCCATCACTAGTAGAAGGGGGAGGTTTAAAGAGCTGTTTGGGCGGGGGGGGGGGATCAGGAAGGTGGGATGGTTGAGGAAGTATCACTACACTATGAGAGAAAAAAAGAATAAAAAAGAAATCCCTAAACTGCATACTGGAAGCCCTTCTGTCAGTACCTAAAATGGTGGTGACCAGTGGGGGTGAGGGAGGGAAGAGAGCTGTTTGGGAGGGATTAGGTAGAGATCAGGGAATGGGAGGGTAATCTCTACTCTGCATAAAAAAATAACCTTACAAGCTAACTGATTAACCCCTTCACTGCCAGGAATTTCAAGTAAGGTACGCAGCTGCAATTAGTGGCATTCTAATTGACAAAATGCAATGAATGGCAAAGCCATACATGCCTGCTATTTCTGAACAAAGGGGATAGCAGAAAAGCTTTTACAGCCATTTGTCATATGACTGCAGTAGTTGCATTTAAACAATTTTAGTGAGAAACCCAAACTTTAAAACATTTTTATGTTATCCTGTCTGGTGGCCAAATAGTAGCATCAAATATACCAAAATGGGCCTAGATCAATACCTTGGGGTGTCTACTTTAAATAAATATATTTTTCATAGGTAAATCAAAAAATCAAAAGCTCTATTTCTGTTTAAATGGAGTGATAGCAAAAAGTTTTTCTCTGAAATTCCTGGTAGCATTGGGATTAGAAAAAGACTGAACAAGTATAGTTTGTATGGAAGGGTTGCAGAAGAAAGCCTCTTCTCTCTAAAAAGAACATGGCATCACCGCTCTTAGGTCTGCAAAGTTGCATCTTAACAATCCACAGCTCACGGTAGCAATAACCAGACACTTATTAGTTATCGAGCACCCGCTTGTAATCTAGCCCTAAATGTTCCGGGTTAAGGACAAATAAAATTGTGATTTTATGGATTTAGCTAATTCTGTGTAGTGATGCTAATAGGCAACGTGTGCAATAAACCTGTTGTGCTCCAAAACTCTTGAGATATGTTTTAATAGTATAAAAGTGTTTAATATTAGATTTGTAGCTTTTGCATATGTCTGGCAATGTTGCTTCCTATCATCATCCAATTTGGCTGTAGATAATTGTGCCTACACTAGAAATGTGCAATTCATTTCGGATCGATTCGGAAATTCGGACGAATTTGTTAAATTCAGAGATTCGGATCGATTCGAATTTCCGAATTGAAATAGTGCCGAATCTACTGAATAAATCCGAATTAGTTCGGATTTATTCGGTATATTTGGATGGCCATGGATTACACTAGTATTGTACAGTATATTAGGTTATATCACTCTGCTATGGGTTACACCTAATATACAGTACATAATACTTGTCTAATACACAGCACATGCCACCTAACACATACCAAAATTCTGAAATTCCGAACCAAACCGAATCCAGCCGAATTTATTCGAATCCGAATAAATCCGAAACAAATCCGAATTGATTCAAATTTTTCCGAATTCGAATCGATCCGAACGGAAATTCGAAAAAAAATCCGAATCGTTCTGAGCCAAATTTTTTCGCCATGCACATGTCTAGCCTACACACAAAATCAATGTTATATTAGCAAACTTGAGGATACTCAGTAATGAATTAAAAAGTGTTTTCCTGGGTTGGACAAGCCCTTTTAGCTGGGGAATTCTATGAGTGAAAATGGCATTGTTAATGTTTTGTTAAAGGGACATAAAACCCCAAAAAGGTATTTTGTGATTACAATTAAGCTTACAATTTTAAACAACTTTACATCAGAGCTTGTTCGCTTCAGTTGCATGGTTAATTGACTATCCACATGCTCTCTTTATGATGTCTTTAATAAACCTGTCCTCGGGTCTCCCTAACAGGCAAGATTTTTAGGATTACCTTGGGTGAGAGCAGTTTTAATAACCATGTTTACAAAAACAGTTGATTATTTCATTTGTGCTCTAGTTCAAATATCCTCAAAATCTGGCCCATTAGGGAGGCCTAAGGACAGGTTTGAAAACCAGTGATCTGGGTGTTTTTCATATCTAGTACAAAATAAAGAAAAAAATTAGCATTTTCTCTCTTTTTTACCTAAGTTACATTAATTGTACAACTAGAAGTATTATCTAAGCCTATACCATGCTTGTAAATTCATTTGGTTTATTAAAGGGCCATTAACGTAATATTTATGATTGCATACTACATATCAACAATAAAGTACTGAATTGCAAGATCTTCATTCAAAACGAATGTGCAAACATATTTTAATCTTTCACTTTATTAATTATTTGCATAACTACTTTAAACCCTGGAAAACTGGGCAACCTGTAGATTAGGCATGGGTGGTAGGTGGCATAATACATTAGTCCCACCACAAAACTCTACTGTAGGTTCACTCTTGACCCTGCCATATATATATATATATATATATATATATATATATATATATATATATATATATATATATATTTCTTTGAAATGTAATTGCCCTGTTTGTTGCAAGTACGACATGTACAGCAATGATTTGACCACCTTGACTTCCAGTAGCACCAGGGGTCAAGTTGGGTGGGAACGCTTGGTAATGGAGTTCCTGCCCTATTTTTGCAGGAGGAACTAAGTTCCCTCTGGACAGAGAACAGAAATGCTTTAGTAAACACTGCTGCTGCTGGTGGGAGGAGCTGGAGCACAGTCTGATTAGAGGGATAGTGAGATCCTCTAGTAATGGGCAGTAACACTTCCTAAAATACACTAAATGTCAGCGGTCCTGCTATGTGATCACTTTGCACTGTGTGGAACACATGGTGCTTACATTTCTGTGCAGCTTACTCTGGGGTTATTTAGCTCCCCTCAGCAGAAATAGGACTATTTCACCTTAAGAGGGTGAGACTCTGTGACAGAGAAGGAGTCTCAGACCCAAAGGCAACCATTCAACCCTTCATTGGATTGAATTTGCTGTCATTAACCAAAGTGTATAGATTATATACATATAAATACAGTGTGTGTGTATAAAATGTTAATTGTGAGGGAGGTGGAAGTCTTGGTGTGTTCCCACACTTTTTTGTAGGACTTGACCCCTGAGTAGCACACACAAACAAATGTAATTACACCCCCTAAAAACACAGAGCACAGATTTTACCTCACTGATGCAACATGATACAAGCAAAGCAGTGTTTAACACCCCCATTGGCCATGAGTAACAGAAATAGCAGCACATGCACAGTGTCAATTCTTTCTGAGCCATATCTGTTAGGTATAGGAGGTGTTTCAAATTTAGCTGCCACTTAGGGGACTAAGTAAACTTAATTGTACAGTATTTTTGTTTAGATTTTACTGGACAGTCTGCTGAAGTATTGGACTGTTTGGTGAAATACCAATCAACCTTCCTGGTAAACATATTTATTTTATCAATCTTAATTGTGGTCAATGAAATGTAGGGGATATTTATCAAGGCGTCAACTCAAAATATACTTGAATCCCTCATCGTATTTGTCGCGAGATTGAGTCGCCGTAGTTATCAAATCGTCAAAATCGTCAAATGTTGAAATATGTGATTAAATATACGCTCCTGCAATCTCAATCCGACGCAGATCAATACTTGCGTCTTTACAGATGTTTCAAATTCATATTAGACTCTATTTGACCCTTTTCCCAATTTATCAAACATTTAACAGGTACCCTCGCTTCTATTCCAACACAGCGTACCTAGTTTCCAATCTGCCACCCTTGAGGCCGCAGATGCCATTGAAATCAACTTTTTCTCTCATTACAAAGCAAGGGGACAATATTATTTCTCCAAACTTTTTGCACTAATAGATAAAGAGATTAAAAGGAAATAAATACACAACTTAATATAGCTTACTTCCTTTTTATTTTTTTTGAAAAAAAATCTATTTGCACCATGTTTAAGCCATGTAATGTTAGATAAAATTGTGTGTAACCCTGCGCAGGATTTTCTAAAATACCAATATGCCAGTAGGTAATGGAGAACCCCTGTCTCCACAAGTGAAATAGAAAAAATAAAAATAACTACCTTAAAAAAGATAAGAAATTTTAAAACCTCTGGCGCTACAAAAAAAGTTTTTTGTTGCTAAAATTGGAAAATAGAAAAAATGGATGAATGTGATATGACCTACTTGGTTAAAAAACAAAAATTAAAATATCCTTTGGTCTTGGTGACAACTTAAACAACGTATGCTTTATGTGCAAAAAATATGTTTTTATTACATAAAATAAATGGAAAAAATAAGAATGAAAATAAAAAATATAAAAAATATGTATATGCAGATAAAAAAAATATATAGCTGATCAGCTAGTACAATTAAAAATGAATAAGTGCAGTACCAAAAAATAATAAAAAATAAAATAAACACAACAGAAATATACAATAGGACTTGATCCAAAGAGAGTTCATAAGCCTTCAAGGGTTAATATGGATTAGATCCAGATCGGAACGAAATCAGAGACTCCTTCAACAGCTGAGAATGTCGAGTGCCAATTGTAGCTGGAAGGGAGCTGAAATGACAATGAATCCAAATCAAAAGAACAGCAGAGAACCAAAATTGAGGTGTTCAATTTTACTTACACCGTGTTTTGGTCTCTGCAGCAGCGGTCAGACAACAGTGGAAGCGGATGTTTCTTTAATATAAAAGCCGATGTCGAATAACTGCTACACTCAGGGATTCTCACAGTATCGAAGCCGGTCTGTAATGACTACGTCACGTAACGTCAGAGTGGGCGGAGCAACGCGTTTCAGCCCGTTCAGGGCCTTTGTCAAGCTCCAGAAGAGAGTGTAGTAGGTCCTTTTATACCTATAGCTTTTATGTTGATTGGTTGAGTGCCATAAGTAGGGGTGTCTTGCAATTTAAAGACAAAGTTAGTAATGGCAGTGTGCGATCAAACAGTAACAAAATAACAAAATAATGGTACATAGTACATAAATGCAAATTTGTTGCTATACAGCATATTACCTTATCTGTCTCAATTAGTATTTATATACAATAGTAGCGATCAATTTGAAAAGGACAGCTGCAAAAAGTAAAAAGTTAAAACAAAAATATGTAGTGTTGTATGATCATGATTCTGAAGCGATACATAATTTGTTATCACCAAGACCAAAGAGCTATACTAAAAAGAACAAATAAATAAATAAATAAATCACAGAGCATCAAATTACTCGTTAAAAAACTATTTATAAAAATAACCTATATATATATAAAAAATCTTTATAAAAACATCTTTAAAAACACTAAATAGACCTATACGTATAAAAGTAATTATATTAAAAATATTAAAAATATTAAAAATAGGGGGAATTATACCAATCGCAATATTATATAATATATGTTTGCATATATCACGACATATACACATATATAATGTTACTTAAAGGGATATACTAAGCACAATAACCAAACAGTAGTTGTGCATATCTTTCCTTTGTCCACATATACATGTGCTCAAATATTTACGAACAATTGCTTGATTTTCAAAAAATTGTTTGATATTAAAACGAAAAGAGTATATAAACGTGGAATAAAAATAAATTTGAAATTAAAAATCAAAATTAAAATTACTGGACTTAATTAATTCTAATCTCTGAGAAAGCAGCCTATATCAAAGTCAATATTTAAACCATTGGGTTGTAATGTCTTTAGTTCAAAGATCCATTTTGTTTATTTTTTGATTAAATCAGATTGAATGTTGCTACCCCTCCAATGTGGTTTAACCTTCTCTATTCCTATATATGAGAAATGGGCTAAATTCCCATTGTTACATGCAGCAAAATGCTTTGGTACAGGGAGGTCTTTGTTCCTGTCTAAATCATATTTTTCTATAGACCATATGTGCTCCCGTATACGGTCACGTAATGGTCTTTCCGATTCACCTATATATTGTTTGCCACATCGGCATTGTATTAGGTAAACCACATATCTGTCAGAGCATCTTATAGTATCTTTGATCTTAAAAGACTTTCCTGTTATATTAGATGTAAACTCCTTCTGTTTCTTAGAATGTTTACAGGCCTTACATGTTAAACAGGGAAAAAAGCCATTAATTTTCTTACCTGTTAAGTCCTGCTGTGATTTATTTTTATTTTTATTCTTATTTTTATTCTCAGTGGGTGCTAAAATTGTTTTCAGGTTGCGAGCCTTTTTATAGACAATTTGTGGTTTAGCTGGTAAAATAGAACCCAAATGTTCATCATTTTTTAAAATCCCCCAATGTTTTTTTAAAATTTTTTCTATTAGATATTTATTACTACAGTATCCAGTAATGAAAGGGATAAAAGTATTATCATTCCTTCTTTGAATTTTATTTTGGGATCTCGTATTATTTTGAACTAGATCCTGTCTGTTAACTTCTCTTACTTCCATACGTACCTTTTCTATTTTGTTAGCATTATAACCTCTCTCTATAAATTTTTGCTTCAGCTTATCTGATTGGGCATCAAAATCAGTTAGATTTGAACAATTTTTCTTTACCCGTAAAAACTGGCCTTTGGGAATGTTCTCAATCCACCTTGGGTGGTGACAGCTGGTATAATGAATATAACTGTTGGCGTCTACAGTTTTAAAGTGCGTTTTAGAGAGAATTTTATTATTAACTGGAAATAATTCTAAATCTAAAAAACTAATATTTTGTCTACTTTTTTCGTAGGTGAACTTCAGGTTTAGTTCATTATTATTCATCGAGGCAATAAATTCTTCTAGTATATTATCTTCCCCTCTCCAAATAATGAGGATATCGTCTATATAACGTTTGTATGACACCAGGTTTGCTCCAAAAGGGGTAGTAGATAAAAAGGTTTGTTCCCAATATCCCATAAATAAATTAGCGTAACTTGGAGCAAACCTGGTGCCCATAGCCGTTCCTCTTTCCTGATTATAAAATTGATCCATATAGCTAAAAAAATTATGTGTTAAAATAAATTCTATTGAATCTATTAAAAAAGATTTTTGTTCACTTTTAATAGTATTGTCAATGTCTAAAAAGTGTCTAACTGCTCGTAGGCCGTCTGCATGGTTGATGCACGTATATAACGACGCAACATCACACGTGACAAGAAGAAAATCCTCTTGCCACGGGATGTTTTCTATTAATTTTAATACATCTGTTGAGTCTTTCAGATAAGAGGACAAAGATCTAACATATTTCTGGAGGAAAATATCTAAGTATTCGGAAAGGTTGGCTGTAAGGGATCCAATTCCTGATATAATCGGCCTACCGGGTGGGTTTGTCAGACTCTTATGTATCTTTGGTAAACAATAAAGTAAGGAGATTTTAGGAAATTTTGGAAGTAAATAATTCATTTCTTTAGCATTCAGTATGCCCTTATTTAGTGCTCCATTTAAAAGTGTTTTTAAAACATCAGAATATCTCTTGGTGGGATCATTTGTTAATTTTTTGTAAGTTTCATTATCTTTAAGGAGGTTATCACAAATTTTATGGTAATCAATAGAATCTAAAATTACTATACCTCCGCCCTTGTCGGCGGGCTTTATTATCAGATCATCAGTCTCTAGCTCTTTAATAACCTTTAATTGTTTCTTGTTTAGATTACTGTGTGTTTTGTTGATTTTCTCTTCGGTTAAATTCTCAATATCTCTTAACACTAATTTTTCAAATGTTTCTAAAAAAAGGGCCTTTATCTGATTTCGGATAAAAAGTTGATTTTCCTTTCAATTGGGTATGGATAAATTCATTATCATTGATTAGAGAGTTATCAGCTAATTTCTCAGTCCCTGATTTTAAAAACCACTTTTTTACTGTCAATTTTCTCATAAATTTGTGTGCATCAATATATGCTCCAAATTTATTTAATTTGCAACTAGGTGCAAATGATAGGCCTTTCTTTAATATATCCTCATGATCTTTACTTAATTGTTTCTTACTTAAATTAAAGATTCCTAAATGTGTCTCTGACTTACTTAAAATCTTGATTTTTTTGGGTCTCCTACTCCCTCCTCTCTTTCCTCTCTGCCTGATGCCCTTCTTTTTCTTACATCTCTTCGAGGTAATGGGCTGAAAAATGAACTTTGGCCTTGTCCTAAAAAAGACGAGGAAGTGGAAGGATTAACATGATCATCAGTTATTTCATTTTGTAAAGGGGCAAATCTATTATTTGACCTCCAATCATTACTTTTGTTCTGATTGGAGTTCTGTCTATTTATTCGGGTATTATACTCAAAACTTTTTTGATCTCGTTGATATTGATTATTTGTGTTAAATGTCCCATTTTGATAAGTATAGGGTCCTCTATATGTATTATCACCCTGATTTGAGTTATTTCTCTGTTCTCTATAAAACTGACGTCTAGGTTCAAAGTTTTGTCTTTGTTCTCTATTTGAAGCATATCCATTATTATAATTTCTATTATTTCCATTTCTATAATTAGGGGTAAAATTAGGCCCTTGTTCAGCTCTCAATTGATTGCTATTATCAAAAAGCCTGGCTTGGGGATGGTCATGTGAACGTTGATAATTAGAATTTATTCTATGATTGTAATTTCTCTGTTCATACCCTGTGTGGTGATTATTATGATTTGTACCATTTTCTTTTATTGAGGTATTTTTTTCATTCTCTCCTTTATTAGTATGTCTCCATTTATGGGAGATATAATTGTCCCAGTTAGGTTGATTAATATGGGATAAATAATCCTCTCTATCCCTTTCGAATTTTCTTATTTTTACTTTCAAAATATCCTCCTTAGTATTTTTTAACAGCTTTTTAATTTCTATTTCTTTATTGATATATTCCTCATTGCTTTCAAATTCCTTTAATTGAATCTCTAATTCCTTTATCTCAACTTCTAGTTTTTTCAAGATCTCACCTCTGTAATCTTTTATTAATCTCATAAGATTGAAAGATGCTTGTTCTAAAATATCGTTCCATCTTTTCTTAAATTCTATATCATCTATTTTAAAGGAACATTCTTTCTTAATTCTTAAGCCACGTGGGACTCTTTTATTTTCTAAATATTTTTCTATAAAGATAAACTCAGTCCTATGTTTCATTTCTAATATTAGTTTATCTTCTAAGTCTTTCATTAGCTTACATAATGAGTCTACATTACCTGGGGTAACGATGATATCTGAAGAGAAAATGTTATATATTCCTTTATAGACCTCATCTCTGTATTTGAAAACATTATCAGACATGGTCCTAGCAGCTGGGAAAACACAGGTGGGGAAATAAATACAGAAGGTTAGATAAAATTGTGTGTAACCCTGCGCAGGATTTTCTAAAATACCAATATGCCAGTAGGTAATGGAGAACCCCTGTCTCCACAAGTGAAATAGAAAAAATAAAAATAACTACCTTAAAAAAGATAAGAAATTTTAAAACCTCTGGCGCTACAAAAAAAGTTTTTTGTTGCTAAAATTGGAAAATAGAAAAAATGGATGAATGTGATATGACCTACTTGGTTAAAAAACAAAAATTAAAATATCCTTTGGTCTTGGTGACAACTTAAACAACGTATGCTTTATGTGCAAAAAATATGTTTTTATTACATAAAATAAATGGAAAAAATAAGAATGAAAATAAAAAATATAAAAAATATGTATATGCAGATAAAAAAAATATATAGCTGATCAGCTAGTACAATTAAAAATGAATAAGTGCAGTACCAAAAAATAATAAAAAATAAAATAAACACAACAGAAATATACAATAGGACTTGATCCAAAGAGAGTTCATAAGCCTTCAAGGGTTAATATGGATTAGATCCAGATCGGAACGAAATCAGAGACTCCTTCAACAGCTGAGAATGTCGAGTGCCAATTGTAGCTGGAAGGGAGCTGAAATGACAATGAATCCAAATCAAAAGAACAGCAGAGAACCAAAATTGAGGTGTTCAATTTTACTTACACCGTGTTTTGGTCTCTGCAGCAGCGGTCAGACAACAGTGGAAGCGGATGTTTCTTTAATATAAAAGCCGATGTCGAATAACTGCTCCACTCAGGGATTCTCACAGTATCGAAGCCGGTCTGTAATGACTACGTCACGTAACGTCAGAGTGGGCGGAGCAATGCGTTTCAGCCCGTTCAGGGCCTTTGTCAAGCTCCAGAAGAGAGTGTAGTAGGTCCTTTTATACCTATAGCTTTTATGTTGATTGGTTGAGTGCCATAAGTAGGGGTGTCTTGCAATTTAAAGACAAAGTTAGTAATGGCAGTGTGCGATCAAACAGTAACAAAATAACAAAATAATGGTACATAGTACATAAATGCAAATTTGTTGCTATACAGCATATTACCTTATCTGTCTCAATTAGTATTTATATACAATAGTAGCGATCAATTTGAAAAGGACAGCTGCAAAAAGTAAAAAGTTAAAACAAAAATATGTAGTGTTGTATGATCATGATTCTGAAGCGATACATAATTTGTTATCACCAAGACCAAAGAGCTATACTAAAAAGAACAAATAAATAAATAAATAAATCACAGAGCATCAAATTACTCGTTAAAAAACTATTTATAAAAATAACCTATATATATATAAAAAATCTTTATAAAAACATCTTTAAAAACACTAAATAGACCTATACGTATAAAAGTAATTATATTAAAAATATTAAAAATATTAAAAATAGGGGGAATTATACCAATCGCAATATTATATAATATATGTTTGCATATATCACGACATATACACATATATAATGTTACTTAAAGGGATATACTAAGCACAATAACCAAACAGTAGTTGTGCATATCTTTCCTTTGTCCACATATACATGTGCTCAAATATTTACGAACAATTGCTTGATTTTCAAAAAATTGTTTGATATTAAAACGAAAAGAGTATATAAACGTGGAATAAAAATAAATTTGAAATTAAAAATCAAAATTAAAATTACTGGACTTAATTAATTCTAATCTCTGAGAAAGCAGCCTATATCAAAGTCAATATTTAAACCATTGGGTTGTAATGTCTTTAGTTCAAAGATCCATTTTGTTTCTTTTTTGATTAAATCAGATTGAATGTTGCTACCCCTCCAATGTGGTTTAACCTTCTCTATTCCTATATATGAGAAATGGGCTAAATTCCCATTGTTACATGCAGCAAAATGCTTTGGTACAGGGAGGTCTTTGTTCCTGTCTAAATCATATTTTTCTATAGACCATATGTGCTCCCGTATACGGTCACGTAATGGTCTTTCCGATTCACCTATATATTGTTTGCCACATCGGCATTGTATTAGGAAAACCACATATCTGTCAGAGCATCTTATAGTATCTTTGATCTTAAAAGACTTTCCTGTTATATTAGATGTAAACTCCTTCTGTTTCTTAGAATGTTTACAGGCCTTACATGTTAAACAGGGAAAAAAGCCATTAATTTTCTTACCTGTTAAGTCCTGCTGTGATTTATTTTTATTTTTATTCTTATTTTTATTCTCAGTGGGTGCTAAAATTGTTTTCAGGTTGCGAGCCTTTTTATAGACAATTTGTGGTTTAGCTGGTAAAATAGAACCCAAATGTTCATCATTTTTTAAAATCCCCCAATGTTTTTTTAAAATTTTTTCTATTAGATATTTATTACTACAGTATCCAGTAATGAAAGGGATAAAAGTATTATCATTCCTTCTTTGAATTTTATTTTGGGATCTCGTATTATTTTGAACTAGATCCTGTCTGTTAACTTCTCTTACTTCCATACGTACCTTTTCTATTTTGTTAGCATTATAACCTCTCTCTATAAATTTTTGCTTCAGCTTATCTGATTGGGCATCAAAATCAGTTAGATTTGAACAATTTTTCTTTACCCGTAAAAACTGGCCTTTGGGAATGTTCTCAATCCACCTTGGGTGGTGACAGCTGGTATAATGAATATAACTGTTGGCGTCTACAGTTTTAAAGTGCGTTTTAAATGGAGACATACTAATAAAGGAGAGAATGAAAAAAATACCTCAATAAAAGAAAATGGTACAAATCATAATAATCACCACACAGGGTATGAACAGAGAAATTACAATCATAGAATAAATTCTAATTATCAACGTTCACATGACCATCCCCAAGCCAGGCTTTTTGATAATAGCAATCAATTGAGAGCTGAACAAGGGCCTAATTTTACCCCTAATTATAGAAATGGAAATAATAGAAATTATAATAATGGATATGCTTCAAATAGAGAACAAAGACAAAACTTTGAACCTAGACGTCAGTTTTATAGAGAACAGAGAAATAACTCAAATCAGGGTGATAATACATATAGAGGACCCTATACTTATCAAAATGGGACATTTAACACAAATAATCAATATCAACGAGATCAAAAAAGTTTTGAGTATAATACCCGAATAAATAGACAGAACTCCAATAAGAACAAAAGTAATGATTGGAGGTCAAATAATAGATTTGCCCCTTTACAAAATGAAATAACTGATGATCATGTTAATCCTTCCACTTCCTCGTCTTTTTTAGGACAAGGCCAAAGTTCATTTTTCAGCCCATTACCTCGAAGAGATGTAAGAAAAAGAAGGGCATCAGGCAGAGAGGAAAGAGAGGAGGGAGTAGGAGACCCAAAAAAATCAAGATTTTAAGTAAGTCAGAGACACATTTAGGAATCTTTAATTTAAGTAAGAAACAATTAAGTAAAGATCATGAGGATATATTAAAGAAAGGCCTATCATTTGCACCTAGTTGCAAATTAAATAAATTTGGAGCATATATTGATGCACACAAATTTATGAGAAAATTGACAGTAAAAAAGTGGTTTTTAAAATCAGGGACTGAGAAATTAGCTGATAACTCTCTAATCAATGATAATGAATTTATCCATACCCAATTGAAAGGAAAATCAACTTTTTATCCGAAATCAGATAAAGGCCCTTTTTTAGAAACATTTGAAAAATTAGTGTTAAGAGATATTGAGAATTTAACCGAAGAGAAAATCAACAAAACACACAGTAATCTAAACAAGAAACAATTAAAGGTTATTAAAGAGCTAGAGACTGATGATCTGATAATAAAGCCCGCCGACAAGGGCGGAGGTATAGTAATTTTAGATTCTATTGATTACCATAAAATTTGTGATAACCTCCTTAAAGATAATGAAACTTACAAAAAATTAACAAATGATCCCACCAAGAGATATTCTGATGTTTTAAAAACACTTTTAAATGGAGCACTAAATAAGGGCATACTGAATGCTAAAGAAATTAATTATTTACTTCCAAAATTTCCTAAAATCTCCTTACTTTATTGTTTACCAAAGATACATAAGAGTCTGACAAACCCACCCGGTAGGCCGATTATATCAGGAATTGGATCCCTTACAGCCAACCTTTCCGAATACTTAGATATTTTCCTCCAGAAATATGTTAGATCTTTGTCCTCTTATCTGAAAGACTCAACAGATGTATTAAAATTAATAGAAAACATCCCGTGGCAAGAGGATTTTCTTCTTGTCACGTGTGATGTTGCGTCGTTATATACGTGCATCAACCATGCAGACGGCCTACGAGCAGTTAGACACTTTTTAGACATTGACAATACTATTAAAAGTGAACAAAAATCTTTTTTAATAGATTCAATAGAATTTATTTTAACACATAATTTTTTTAGCTATATGGATCAATTTTATAATCAGGAAAGAGGAACGGCTATGGGCACCAGGTTTGCTCCAAGTTACGCTAATTTATTTATGGGATATTGGGAACAAACCTTTTTATCTACTACCCCTTTTGGAGCAAACCTGGTGTCATACAAACGTTATATAGACGATATCCTCATTATTTGGAGAGGGGAAGATAATATACTAGAAGAATTTATTGCCTCGATGAATAATAATGAACTAAACCTGAAGTTCACCTACGAAAAAAGTAGACAAAATATTAGTTTTTTAGATTTAGAATTATTTCCAGTTAATAATAAAATTCTCTCTAAAACGCACTTTAAAACTGTAGACGCCAACAGTTATATTCATTATACCAGCTGTCACCACCCAAGGTGGATTGAGAACATTCCCAAAGGCCAGTTTTTACGGGTAAAGAAAAATTGTTCAAATCTAACTGATTTTGATGCCCAATCAGATAAGCTGAAGCAAAAATTTATAGAGAGAGGTTATAATGCTAACAAAATAGAAAAGGTACGTATGGAAGTAAGAGAAGTTAACAGACAGGATCTAGTTCAAAATAATACGAGATCCCAAAATAAAATTCAAAGAAGGAATGATAATACTTTTATCCCTTTCATTACTGGATACTGTAGTAATAAATATCTAATAGAAAAAAATTTAAAAAAACATTGGGGGATTTTAAAAAATGATGAACATTTGGGTTCTATTTTACCAGCTAAACCACAAATTGTCTATAAAAAGGCTCGCAACCTGAAAACAATTTTAGCACCCACTGAGAATAAAAATAAGAATAAAAATAAAAATAAATCACAGCAGGACTTAACAGGTAAGAAAATTAATGGCTTTTTTCCCTGTTTAACATGTAAGGCCTGTAAACATTCTAAGAAACAGAAGGAGTTTACATCTAATATAACAGGAAAGTCTTTTAAGATCAAAGATACTATAAGATGCTCTGACAGATATGTGGTTTACCTAATACAATGCCGATGTGGCAAACAATATATAGGTGAATCGGAAAGACCATTACGTGACCGTATACGGGAGCACATATGGTCTATAGAAAAATATGATTTAGACAGGAACAAAGACCTCCCTGTACCAAAGCATTTTGCTGCATGTAACAATGGGAATTTAGCCCATTTCTCATATATAGGAATAGAGAAGGTTAAACCACATTGGAGGGGTAGCAACATTCAATCTGATTTAATCAAAAAAGAAACAAAATGGATCTTTGAACTAAAGACATTACAACCCAATGGTTTAAATATTGACTTTGATATAGGCTGCTTTCTCAGAGATTAGAATTAATTAAGTCCAGTAATTTTAATTTTGATTTTTAATTTCAAATTTATTTTTATTCCACGTTTATATACTCTTTTCGTTTTAATATCAAACAATTTTTTGAAAATCAAGCAATTGTTCGTAAATATTTGAGCACATGTATATGTGGACAAAGGAAAGATATGCACAACTACTGTTTGGTTATTGTGCTTAGTATATCCCTTTAAGTAACATTATATATGTGTATATGTCGTGATATATGCAAACATATATTATATAATATTGCGATTGGTATAATTCCCCCTATTTTTAATATTTTTAATATTTTTAATATAATTACTTTTATACGTATAGGTCTATTTAGTGTTTTTAAAGATGTTTTTATAAAGATTTTTTATATATATATAGGTTATTTTTATAAATAGTTTTTTAACGAGTAATTTGATGCTCTGTGATTTATTTATTTATTTATTTGTTCTTTTTAGTATAGCTCTTTGGTCTTGATGATAACAAATTATGTATCGCTTCAGAATCATGATCATACAACACTACATATTTTTGTTTTAACTTTTTACTTTTTGCAGCTGTCCTTTTCAAATTGATCGCTACTATTGTATATAAATACTAATTGAGACAGATAAGGTAATATGCTGTATAGCAACAAATTTGCATTTATGTACTATGTACCATTATTTTGTTATTTTGTTACTGTTTGATCGCACACTGCCATTACTAACTTTGTCTTTAAATTGCAAGACACCCCTACTTATGGCACTCAACCAATCAACATAAAAGCTATAGGTATAAAAGGACCTACTACACTCTCTTCTGGAGCTTGACAAAGGCCCTGAACGGGCTGAAACGCGTTGCTCCGCCCACTCTGACGTTACGTGACGTAGTCATTACAGACCGGCTTCGATACTGTGAGAATCCCTGAGTGGAGCAGTTATTCGACATCGGCTTTTATATTAAAGAAACATCCGCTTCCACTGTTGTCTGACCGCTGCTGCAGAGACCAAAACACGGTGTAAGTAAAATTGAACACCTCAATTTTGGTTCTCTGCTGTTCTTTTGATTTGGATTCATTGTCATTTCAGCTCCCTTCCAGCTACAATTGGCACTCGACATTCTCAGCTGTTGAAGGAGTCTCTGATTTCGTTCCGATCTGGATCTAATCCATATTAACCCTTGAAGGCTTATGAACTCTCTTTGGATCAAGTCCTATTGTATATTTCTGTTGTGTTTATTTTATTTTTTATTATTTTTTGGTACTGCACTTATTCATTTTTAATTGTACTAGCTGATCAGCTATATATTTTTTTTATCTGCATATACATATTTTTTATATTTTTTATTTTCATTCTTATTTTTTCCATTTATTTTATGTAATAAAAACATATTTTTTGCACATAAAGCATACGTTGTTTAAGTTGTCACCAAGACCAAAGGATATTTTAATTTTTGTTTTTTAACCAAGTAGGTCATATCACATTCATCCATTTTTTCTATTTTCCAATTTAAGCAACAAAAAACTTTTTTTGTAGCGCCAGAGGTTTTAAAATTTCTTATCTTTTTTAAGGTAGTTATTTTTATTTTTTCTATTTCACTTGTGGAGACAGGGGTTCTCCATTACCTACTGGCATATTGGTATTTTAGAAAATCCTGCGCAGGGTTACACACAATTTTATCTAACCTTCTGTATTTATTTCCCCACCTGTGTTTTCCCAGCTGCTAGGACCATGTCTGATAATGTTTTCAAATACAGAGATGAGGTCTATAAAGGAATATATAACATTTTCTCTTCAGATATCATCGTTACCCCAGGTAATGTAGACTCATTATGTAAGCTAATGAAAGACTTAGAAGATAAACTAATATTAGAAATGAAACATAGGACTGAGTTTATCTTTATAGAAAAATATTTAGAAAATAAAAGAGTCCCACGTGGCTTAAGAATTAAGAAAGAATGTTCCTTTAAAATAGATGATATAGAATTTAAGAAAAGATGGAACGATATTTTAGAACAAGCATCTTTCAATCTTATGAGATTAATAAAAGATTACAGAGGTGAGATCTTGAAAAAACTAGAAGTTGAGATAAAGGAATTAGAGATTCAATTAAAGGAATTTGAAAGCAATGAGGAATATATCAATAAAGAAATAGAAATTAAAAAGCTGTTAAAAAATACTAAGGAGGATATTTTGAAAGTAAAAATAAGAAAATTCGAAAGGGATAGAGAGGATTATTTATCCCATATTAATCAACCTAACTGGGACAATTATATCTCCCATAAATGGAGACATACTAATAAAGGAGAGAATGAAAAAAATACCTCAATAAAAGAAAATGGTACAAATCATAATAATCACCACACAGGGTATGAACAGAGAAATTACAATCATAGAATAAATTCTAATTATCAACGTTCACATGACCATCCCCAAGCCAGGCTTTTTGATAATAGCAATCAATTGAGAGCTGAACAAGGGCCTAATTTTACCCCTAATTATAGAAATGGAAATAATAGAAATTATAATAATGGATATGCTTCAAATAGAGAACAAAGACAAAACTTTGAACCTAGACGTCAGTTTTATAGAGAACAGAGAAATAACTCAAATCAGGGTGATAATACATATAGAGGACCCTATACTTATCAAAATGGGACATTTAACACAAATAATCAATATCAACGAGATCAAAAAAGTTTTGAGTATAATACCCGAATAAATAGACAGAACTCCAATCAGAACAAAAGTAATGATTGGAGGTCAAATAATAGATTTGCCCCTTTACAAAATGAAATAACTGATGATCATGTTAATCCTTCCACTTCCTCGTCTTTTTTAGGACAAGGCCAAAGTTCATTTTTCAGCCCATTACCTCGAAGAGATGTAAGAAAAAGAAGGGCATCAGGCAGAGAGGAAAGAGAGGAGGGAGTAGGAGACCCAAAAAAATCAAGATTTTAAGTAAGTCAGAGACACATTTAGGAATCTTTAATTTAAGTAAGAAACAATTAAGTAAAGATCATGAGGATATATTAAAGAAAGGCCTATCATTTGCACCTAGTTGCAAATTAAATAAATTTGGAGCATATATTGATGCACACAAATTTATGAGAAAATTGACAGTAAAAAAGTGGTTTTTAAAATCAGGGACTGAGAAATTAGCTGATAACTCTCTAATCAATGATAATGAATTTATCCATACCCAATTGAAAGGAAAATCAACTTTTTATCCGAAATCAGATAAAGGCCCTTTTTTAGAAACATTTGAAAAATTAGTGTTAAGAGATATTGAGAATTTAACCGAAGAGAAAATCAACAAAACACACAGTAATCTAAACAAGAAACAATTAAAGGTTATTAAAGAGCTAGAGACTGATGATCTGATAATAAAGCCCGCCGACAAGGGCGGAGGTATAGTAATTTTAGATTCTATTGATTACCATAAAATTTGTGATAACCTCCTTAAAGATAATGAAACTTACAAAAAATTAACAAATGATCCCACCAAGAGATATTCTGATGTTTTAAAAACACTTTTAAATGGAGCACTAAATAAGGGCATACTGAATGCTAAAGAAATGAATTATTTACTTCCAAAATTTCCTAAAATCTCCTTACTTTATTGTTTACCAAAGATACATAAGAGTCTGACAAACCCACCCGGTAGGCCGATTATATCAGGAATTGGATCCCTTACAGTCAACCTTTCCGAATACTTAGATATTTTCCTCCAGAAATATGTTAGATCTTTGTCCTCTTATCTGAAAGACTCAACAGATGTATTAAAATTAATAGAAAACATCCCGTGGCAAGAGGATTTTCTTCTTGTCACGTGTGATGTTGCGTCGTTATATACGTGCATCAACCATGCAGACGGCCTACGAGCAGTTAGACACTTTTTAGACATTGACAATACTATTAAAAGTGAACAAAAATCTTTTTTAATAGATTCAATAGAATTTATTTTAACACATAATTTTTTTAGCTATATGGATCAATTTTATAATCAGGAAAGAGGAACGGCTATGGGCACCAGGTTTGCTCCAAGTTACGCTAATTTATTTATGGGATATTGGGAACAAACCTTTTTATCTACTACCCCTTTTGGAGCAAACCTGGTGTCATACAAACGTTATATAGACGATATCCTCATTATTTGGAGAGGGGAAGATAATATACTAGAAGAATTTATTGCCTCGATGAATAATAATGAACTAAACCTGAAGTTCACCTACGAAAAAAGTAGACAAAATATTAGTTTTTTAGATTTAGAATTATTTCCAGTTAATAATAAAATTCTCTCTAAAACGCACTTTAAAACTGTAGACGCCAACAGTTATATTCATTATACCAGCTGTCACCACCCAAGGTGGATTGAGAACATTCCCAAAGGCCAGTTTTTACGGGTAAAGAAAAATTGTTCAAATCTAACTGATTTTGATGCCCAATCAGATAAGCTGAAGCAAAAATTTATAGAGAGAGGTTATAATGCTAACAAAATAGAAAAGGTACGTATGGAAGTAAGAGAAGTTAACAGACAGGATCTAGTTCAAAATAATACGAGATCCCAAAATAAAATTCAAAGAAGGAATGATAATACTTTTATCCCTTTCATTACTGGATACTGTAGTAATAAATATCTAATAGAAAAAATTTTAAAAAAACATTGGGGGATTTTAAAAAATGATGAACATTTGGGTTCTATTTTACCAGCTAAACCACAAATTGTCTATAAAAAGGCTCGCAACCTGAAAACAATTTTAGCACCCACTGAGAATAAAAATAAGAATAAAAATAAAAATAAATCACAGCAGGACTTAACAGGTAAGAAAATTAATGGTTTTTTTCCCTGTTTAACATGTAAGGCCTGTAAACATTCTAAGAAACAGAAGGAGTTTACATCTAATATAACAGGAAAGTCTTTTAAGATCAAAGATACTATAAGATGCTCTGACAGATATGTGGTTTACCTAATACAATGCCGATGTGGCAAACAATATATAGGTGAATCGGAAAGACCATTACGTGACCGTATACGGGAGCACATATGGTCTATAGAAAAATATGATTTAGACAGGAACAAAGACCTCCCTGTACCAAAGCATTTTGCTGCATGTAACAATGGGAATTTAGCCCATTTCTCATATATAGGAATAGAGAAGGTTAAACCACATTGGAGGGGTAGCAACATTCAATCTGATTTAATCAAAAAAGAAACAAAATGGATCTTTGAACTAAAGACATTACAACCCAATGGTTTAAATATTGACTTTGATATAGGCTGCTTTCTCAGAGATTAGAATTAATTAAGTCCAGTAATTTTAATTTTGATTTTTAATTTCAAATTTATTTTTATTCCACGTTTATATACTCTTTTCGTTTTAATATCAAACAATTTTTTGAAAATCAAGCAATTGTTCGTAAATATTTGAGCACATGTATATGTGGACAAAGGAAAGATATGCACAACTACTGTTTGGTTATTGTGCTTAGTATATCCCTTTAAGTAACATTATATATGTGTATATGTCGTGATATATGCAAACATATATTATATAATATTGCGATTGGTATAATTCCCCCTATTTTTAATATTTTTAATATTTTTAATATAATTACTTTTATACGTATAGGTCTATTTAGTGTTTTTAAAGATGTTTTTATAAAGATTTTTTATATATATATAGGTTATTTTTATAAATAGTTTTTTAACGAGTAATTTGATGCTCTGTGATTTATTTATTTATTTATTTGTTCTTTTTAGTATAGCTCTTTGGTCTTGGTGATAACAAATTATGTATCGCTTCAGAATCATGATCATACAACACTACATATTTTTGTTTTAACTTTTTACTTTTTGCAGCTGTCCTTTTCAAATTGATCGCTACTATTGTATATAAATACTAATTGAGACAGATAAGGTAATATGCTGTATAGCAACAAATTTGCATTTATGTACTATGTACCATTATTTTGTTATTTTGTTACTGTTTCATCGCACACTGCCATTACTAACTTTGTCTTTAAATTGCAAGACACCCCTACTTATGGCACTCAACCAATCAACATAAAAGCTATAGGTATAAAAGGACCTACTACACTCTCTTCTGGAGCTTGACAAAGGCCCTGAACGGGCTGAAACGCGTTGCTCCGCCCACTCTGACGTTACGTGACGTAGTCATTACAGACCGGCTTCGATACTGTGAGAATCCCTGAGTGGAGCAGTTATTCGACATCGGCTTTTATATTAAAGAAACATCCGCTTCCACTGTTGTCTGACCGCTGCTGCAGAGACCAAAACACGGTGTAAGTAAAATTGAACACCTCAATTTTGGTTCTCTGCTGTTCTTTTGATTTGGATTCATTGTCATTTCAGCTCCCTTCCAGCTACAATTGGCACTCGACATTCTCGGCTGTTGAAGGAGTCTCTGATTTCGTTCCGATCTGGATCTAATCCATATTAACCCTTGAAGGCTTATGAACTCTCTTTGGATCAAGTCCTATTGTATATTTCTGTTGTGTTTATTTTATTTTTTATTATTTTTTGGTACTGCACTTATTCATTTTTAATTGTACTAGCTGATCAGCTATATATTTTTTTTATCTGCATATACATATTTTTTATATTTTTTATTTTCATTCTTATTTTTTCCATTTATTTTATGTAATAAAAACATATTTTTTGCACATAAAGCATACGTTGTTTAAGTTGTCACCAAGACCAAAGGATATTTTAATTTTTGTTTTTTAACCAAGTAGGTCATATCACATTCATCCATTTTTTCTATTTTCCAATTTTAGCAACAAAAAACTTTTTTTGTAGCGCCAGAGGTTTTAAAATTTCTTATCTTTTTTAAGGTAGTTATTTTTATTTTTTCTCTTAAGCCATGTAATACAAGTTCCACTCTCCACTTCGCACCAAATTTCACGCAACACTTTTTGCACCAATTATGACGCAAACTCCTAAACAACCCACCCACTAGTGAATTTTTCAACCACGTTTGATTGGAATATGCATAATCACATGATTTATGACATCAGCCAATCTGATTCAAATATACATTTTAAACTATCACTAACTTATCAAATAGCTCGATACTTGTGTCATTAATCACTCATCAGAACTTGTAAGTGCCATTTGTTACATTTTGTATTATACTTTGAAAGTATGTATATGTGAAATATTAGGACACACAGTGTAATATTTTAGACAATGATTTTAAAATTCAAATTGATGTTTGATTCAATATAATCTTAAGCTGATAGCTCAAAGGGATAGTCCACCTAACATTAAACTGATTAAACTGATTCAGATACAGCAGAAATTAAAATCACCTCTTTACTGCCATGATATTTTCAGTGTTTTTCTTCCTTCTCTTGAATTTCTTTTTCAATAAGAAATGTCATCTTATATGCCAGACCATTTTATAACGCTTGTGTAGGGGTGGTTTTTAAAACTAGATTGCAATCAGGAGGGGTTACACAGGTACAGAGGGAAAACTGTCCCAGCTCTTAAAATATGCATTGATTGCAAATAAATACATATGATACCCTGATTACATGTTATATTCGCAATTATTCCTGCTAAGAATAATTATAAATTTACACTATATACATATTGTGGTATAAATAAACACAGAGATATGAAAGACAACATTGTTTAGAACAAAAAAAGGAACTTAGGGACATGTAAATACGTTTGCAAAAGATTTCTGACATAACACACACACGTATTTATATATATATATATATATACACACACACAAAAGTATGTGCAAAATATATATGTACAAATTCTAGCTTTAATAATCATTTATAAAAGCATATCATGACTTCTAGAAATACAAATACACATTAATTTAAGTGAAAGTATCATATAACAGATTATTTTATATATATATATATATATATATATATATATATATATATATATATATATATATATATATATATATATATATATAGCAAATAAATATAAAAATAACTTTCTATGAGGTATTGTTTGTTGAGCTATAAATGTAGCTATTTTTTGCACATTAACAGATGAATAATAAAATATTATCTTTAGAGAATTGTGCTTGTTCATGGACAGTAATGAAATGGTATAAATAAAGCTGGGAAAAATACAAATAACCGCGACATTGATGACTGTTAGTTAACAACAGTCTGATGCTCATCGCGTCGTACTTGCAGCGCGTGTTTTTGACATGATTTTTTATAAATAAGGACATCGTATGTGGATCCGCGTCAGAGATGTCTGGCGATGTCTGTCGAGCATATTGACAATGGCAAATGCGATGTCTGTCGAGCATATTGACAACGACAAATGCACAGAGATTGATGCTTTGATAAATATCCCTCATAAACCATACATTAAAAGAGATATGCTCTTAACAAGGTATTAAAAAGAAACATAATAGCTTGTTTTATTGGATGTCACCACCCCATAATCTGATGCAACAGAGAGTTCCCTGGTTGAGCAGTTGTTTCTTTGTTATTTGTAAGTTGTGCCCCTTGGGAATTAGTTTCTCTAAAGGTTAATTTTGCAAACCGGACATGGACATGTTGCCCAGTGTACCAAGAGCAATATGACTGGACCTGACTGGACCAGACTGGTATGCTTTAGCAAAGTTCCTTTATGTGAAAGGCATATTCTAACCAAAAAGAGGCTGTTTCAAGGATGAAGATCAGCCTAGAACAAATGATTACCCTTTTCTTTGTTCCCTGGCTGAGTGCTTTTCTATTTTATTTTTTGTGTATGTAGCTGTAAATTAGTTTTCTCCTGCTCTGTGCAATCACTTTCTAGTTTGTAGGTGGTGTAGGAGACTTACAGCACTACAAACGGAACCTAATTGACAGAATTTGCTTTTCAACCACCATAGGGACAAGCAAAGTTTTAAAGCAAGAAGTGTTTAATGTCCCTTTAATGGTTTGTTATTTTTGCAAGCAATAGCTAATGTGCTCCAACTGTGTCATTCTTACAATAGGCATTTTATTGTCCCTCTTTACAGTATAGTCAATATAATGAGTCTTAAAAGAATATTTAGACATATAGGATCGTCTTGCTTAATTCTGTCAATTCATATATTTACCAAAAAGCCTGCATATAGTAAGGACAATTTAAAACTTATTATAAGAAACTGCAATTTCTGTTTGACCCTTCATGACATTACTTCTTTTGCCACTGAGCTGTTTTACATTAACA
The DNA here is from genome assembly GCF_027579735.1 of Bombina bombina. Taxonomy (NCBI): domain Eukaryota; kingdom Metazoa; phylum Chordata; class Amphibia; order Anura; family Bombinatoridae; genus Bombina; species Bombina bombina. Next base: position 259,973,194 of record NC_069500.1, read on the forward strand.
TTAAAAATAAGCCCTAGAGATTCCTAAGAGTTTGTGTTTGGGATAAATAATCTCAATATAACTGACTGTCATTTTAAACACAGTATTCTTGCCATCTCATTGTATTTTCTTCACGTTCAACATACTTCACTAGAGGTGGCTTATTTACAGCACATATAATTGTGCAGGACATAGCTGGGCAAGACCAGTGGCTACAAAATATTAAGATTTATATATCCAGTTTATAGTCTAAAATCTACACATGTTTTAAATGACACATTTCCATATTTTTCTTTTATATTTGTGGTCATGATAACTGATAGTTTTATGTGGATTCTTGTCCTTGAATGTCCTTGAAAATCTTAGTCATTAAATATGAGATCTGGCAGATAATGTATTACCAGAGGAATCCTTTTGTATGAATCAAACTAAGACTAAACAATGTTTTTGGCCGGTTCATCTCAAATTATATTTCTTGGATGATTTACTACATTTTGGTTTTATACCATGAAGAGGGTTGCGCAATTCTTTTCCCTTTCTCCAAAAAATATTGGAACACATAAAAAATGTTGAGACTTTCAAAGTCATATAAATGAACTATATTTTTAAGAATGATTGAAACATACCATTTATGTGGGGTATGATAAAGTATTCATTGTTCTGTTGTTGGCATAACATACAAAAAACCAATATTTCTTTATGTCAATTCAAAATTTGCACTTAGATATCGTATAGCAGGTTGGTCAGAGTTCAATCATTTCATACTAGGAGGAAAGTGATCCTCTCATCTCACATGCTAGCATCTTTAACAGTAGTACCTTTTGGAAACAAAGATATGCCTTTCAATAAAAAAGCAAACATAAGCATGATTTTAACATTTGAACTGTAGTACTCTTTGAGCAAGAATGGAACAATTTACTATAGTTTCAGCTATAGTTTGTTTGTAAATCCTTATATTTAAATATCTATACCTAAATGAGAGAAACATTTTGGATGGAATTTTGGCATTTTACATTCAAATGACAATCACTGGATGCCCTAATTATTGTAGTAAAACAATTTTTGTTTTTGAAAAAAATTACATTTTCATAGAGCAATATGAGATCTAATAAAATGTAAGTGAAATATTTTAAGCAATTAGTCAGTAAATGATCTCCAGTTAATAACTATAAACCATACATTTGATGGCAAAGTAACAAAATAAATATGGGATAATACTGATTTCAAGTTTTCTGATCCCAACAGGTTGATGTCTATAACCACTGCAGACATAAAACCTGGCTCACTCCCAGAGTTCTAGATTTAAAACAGCAACCTCTGTGAAAAGTATACAAGTAGCTGGTAAAACTCTGTGGGTGGAGGATTGTTTATTGGATTTAAAAATATATACTGTATATCTTTATTTAAGCTGCACATACTATAACATAAAGTGTTAAGAAACTGGTTTACTGAAGGACACAGGTTCAATAACAGTCCTTATAGCCAAGTTAACTTTACAAATGCCAATTCATTAGTGAAATACAGAACATTACTTTTTCAGTTATTTAATAGTCTACTTTATAAATATGATATTTATATTCACCCCAAGTAATATAATTTATTGTGGCTGGTCTATAGTGAATAAGCATCAAATTAGTACTAGAACGTTAAACTTTTAGAAAAATATTAAATACAAAGGGCTAGATTGCCCCCCAAATAAAAGTTCCTGTATTGAAATAAAAAATATGAGCATTTTTTTTTTAAATAACTGCACGAGGCAGTTATAAGGGGTTAAAGTGAGGGGATGTGGGGTTTTACTGAAAAGTGCCTTTACATTGCAGTCTATGGGGTCTGTGTTTATATTGTTAAAGGGACAGTCTACACCAGAATTGTTATTGTTTTAAAAGATAGATAATCCCTTTATTACTCATTCTCCAGTTTTGCATAACCAACACAGTTATATTAAAGGGACAGAATACACCAGAATTTTTATTGTTTAAAAAGATAAATAATCCCTTTATTACCCATTCCCCAGTTTTGCATAACCAACACAGTTATATTAATACACTTTTTACCTCTGTGATTACCTTGTATCTAAGCCTCTGCAGACTGCCCCCTTATCTCAGTGCTTTTGACAGACATGCAGTTTAGTTAATCAGTGCAGACTCCTAAATAACTCCACGGGAGTGAGCACAATGTCATCTAAATGACACACATGAACTAGTACTGTCTAACTGTAAAAAACTTTCAAAATGCTCTGAGCTAAGGGGCGGTTTTCAACGGTTTAGAAATCAGTTTGAGCCTAGCTAGGCTTAACTTTTCAAAAATACCACCAAGGGAACAAAGCAAATTTAATGATAAAAGTCAATTGGAAAGTTGTTTAAAATTGCATGCCCTATCTGAATCATGAAAGTTTAATTTTGGCTAGACTGTCCCTTTAATATACTTTTAACCTCTGTGATTATCTTGTTATCTTGTATCTAAGCCTCTGCAAACTGCCCCTTTATTTCAGTTCTTTTAACAGACTTGCAGTTTAGCCAATCAGTGCCTGCTCCCAGATAACTTAACGTGCACAAGCACAGTGTTATCTATATGAAATACGTGAGCTAACACCCTCTAGTGGTGAAAAACTGTTAAAATGCATTCTAAAAAAAAGAGGTGGCCTTCAAGGTCTAAGAAATTAGCATATGAACCTCCTAGGTTAAGCTTTCAACTAAGAATACCAAGAGAACAGAGCAAAATTGGTGATAAAAGTAAATTGGAAAATTGTTTAAAATTACATGCTCTATCTGAATCATGAAAATTTATTTTGGCCTAGACTGTCCCTTTAATATACATGTACATGCATTCATGTTATTTACATATATATTTATGTGTTAATATGTGTATATACACATATAAACACAGAAATATATATTTATATATTCATATACATATATATTTTATATGTGCTGCCCAGCGCTGCGTGACGTAACCCCTGTGCTGCGCTAGGTTCTCTGCCGTGTCTCACGGTATGAGAATGAGGCTCACATTGGAGCCTATGGAAGCGCACTCACGTGAGCACAATGCTTCCAGACAATATGAACTCGAGGTCGTGTTTGCATTGCACTTAACTTGTAATACTAGCGCACATTTGCATACACTGGAATTAGTGATAAGCGCAACTTTGCACTTCACTCGTAATCTAGGCCAAAATTAATATACTTATATAAATATTAAAACAAGTTTTATTTATCTTTTTATATAAAGATTAAATGCCAAGTTTACTCATCCCTATAGGGATTAAAAAAAAAAACTTCCAACATGTTTCTTGTCTGTTAAGGATATAGGGCCTGATTTATAAAAAAATCTCTGCAACCTGAAGTGAAATTGTAGTGCAGACTATACAGTGCAGAACTCACTTCATTCTCTAAGAAAAAAGATGGAATCTGGAAGTCCTATAGAGAGGAGAGTCCCTTCCCATAAAAAGCAAAGACTGTAAAGACTCTCACAGGAGAGCATGTGGCAATGATATAAATTCTCACAGCTAGATTTAGAGTTTTGTCGGTAAGGACCCGCGTAGGTAAGGCCGGCTTTTTTCTGGCCGCACCATAAAAATAACTCTGGTATTGAGAGTCCACAGAATGGCTGCGTTAGGCTCCAAAAAAGGAGCGTAGAGCATTTTTAACGCCACTCCAACTCTCGATACCAGAGTTGCTTATGGACGCGGCCAGCCTCAAAAACGTGCTCGTGCACGATTCCCCCATAGGAAACAATGGGGCTGTTTGAGCTGAAAAAAAACCTAACACCTGCAAAAAAGCAGCGTTCAGCTCCTAACGCAGCCCCATTGTTTGCTATGCGTAAACACTTCCTAAGTCTGCACCTAACACCCTAACATGTACCCCGAGTCTAAACACCCCTAACCTTACACTTATTAACCCCTAATCTGCCGCCCCCGCTATCGCTGACCCCTCCATATTTTTTTTAACCCCTAATCTGCCTCTCCGTAAACCGCCGCTACTTACATTATCCTTATGTACCCCTAATCTGCTGCCCCTAACACCGCCGACCCCTATATTATATTTATTAACCCCTAATCTGCCTCCCACAACGTCGCCTCCACCTGCCTACACTTATTAACCCCTAATCTGCCGAGCGGACCGCACCGCTACTATAATAAAGTTATTAACCCCTAATCCGCCTCACTAACCCTATAATAAATAGTATTAACCCCTAATCTGCCCTCCCTAACATCACCGACACCTAACTTCAATTATTAACCCCTAATCTGCCGACTGGAGCTCACAGCTATTCTAATAAATGTATTAACCCCTAAAGCTAAGTCTAACCCTAACACTAACACCCCCCTAAGTTAAATATAATTTTAATCTAACGAAATAAATTAACTCTTATTAAATAAATGATTCCTATTTAAAGCTAAATACTTACCTGTAAAATAAACCCTAATATAGCTACAATATAAATTATAATTACATTGTGGCTATTTTAGGATTAATATTTATTTTACAGGCAACTTTGTAATTATTTTAACCAGGTACAATAGCTATTAAATAGTTAAGAACTATTTAATAGTTACCTAGTTAAAATAATAACAAAATTACCTGTAAAATAAATCCTAACCTAAGTTACAATTAAACCTAACACTACACTATCAATACATTAATTAAATACAATATCTACAAATTACTACAATGAAATAAACTAACTAAAGTACAAAAAATAAAAAAGAACTAAGTTACAAAAAATAAAAACATATTTACAAACATAAGAAAAATATTACAACAATTTTAAACTAATTACACCTACTCTAAGCCCCCTAATAAAATAACAAAGCCCCCCCAAATAAAAAATGCCCTACCCTATTCTAAATTACTAAATTTAAAAGCTCTTTTACCTTACCAGCCCTGAACAGGGCCCTTTGCGGGGCATGCCCCAAGAAGTTCAGCTCTTTTGCCTGTAAAAAAAAACATACAATACCCCCCCCAACATTACAACCCACCACCCACATACCCCTAATCTAACCCAAACCCCCCTTAAATAAACCTAATACTAAGCCCCTGAAGATCTTCCTACCTTGTCTTCACCATACCAGGTTCACCAAGCGGTCCAGAAGAGCTCCTCCGATGTCCTGATCCAAGCCCAAGCGGGGGGCTGAAGATGTCCATGATCAGGTAGAAGTCTTCGTCCAAGCGGGGCAGAAGAGGTCAATCAGAATCAAGTTCAATCCGATTGGCTGATCGGAACAGCCAATAGAATGCGAGCTCAATCTGATTGGCTGATTGGATCAGCCAATCGGATTGAACTTGATTCTGATTGGCTGATTCCATCAGCCAATCAGAATATTCCTCTTCTGCCCCGCTTGGATGAAGACTTCTACCGGATCATGGACATCTTCAGCCCCCCGCTTGGGCTTGGATCAGGATATCGGAGGAGCTCTTCTGGACCGATCGGTGAACCTGGTATGGTGAAGACAAGGTAGGAAGATCTTCAGGGGCTTAGTGTTAGGTTTATTTAAGGGGGGTTTGGGTTAGATTAGGGGTATGTGGGTGGTGGGTTGTAATGTTGGGGGGGGGTATTGTATGTTTTTTTTTACAGGCAAAAGATCTGAACTTCTTGGGGCATGCCCTGCAAAGGGCCCTGTTCAGGGCTGGTAAGGTAAAAGAGCTTTTAACTTTAGTAATTTAGAATAGGTAGGGCATTTTTTATTTTGGGGGGCTTTGTTATTTTATTAGGGGGCTTAGAGTAGTGTAATTAGTTTAAAATTGTTGTAATATTTTTCTTATGTTTGTAAATATTTTTTTATTTTTTGTAACTTAGTTCTTTTTTATTTTTTGTACTTTAGTTAGTTTATTTCATTGTAGTAATTTGTAGATATTGTATTTAATTAATGTATTGATAGTGTAGTGTTAGGTTTAATTGTAGGTAATTGTAGGTATTTTATTTAATTAATTTAATGATAGTATAGTGTTAGGTTTAATTGTAACTTAGGTTAGGATTTATTTTACAGGTAATTTTGTAATTATTTTAACTAGGTAACTATTAAATAGTTCTTAACTATTTAATAGCTATTGTACCTGGTTAAAATAATTACAAAGTTGCCTGTAAAATAAATATTAATCTTAAAATAGCTACAATGTAATTATAATTTATATTGTAGCTATATTAGGGTTTATTTTACAGGTAAGTATTTAGCTTTAAATAGGAATAATTTATTTAATAAGAGTTAATTAATTTCGTTAGATTAAAATTGTATTTATTTTAGGGGGGTGTTAGTGTTAGGGTTAGACTTAGCTTTAGGGGTTAATACATTTATTAGAATAGCGGTGAGCTCCGGTCGGCAGATTAGGGGTTAATAATTGTTTATTATAGGGTTAGTGAGGCGGATTAGGGGTCAATAACTTTATTATAGTAGCGGTGCGGTCCGCTCGGCAGATTAGGGGTTAATAAGTGTAGGCAGGTGGAGGCGACGTTGAGGGGGGCAGATTAGGGGTTAATAAATATAATATAGGGGTCGGCGGTGTTAGGGGCAGCAGATTAGGGGTACATAAGTATAACGTAGGTGGCGGTCGGCAGATTAGGGGTTAAAAAACTTTAATCGAGTGACGGCGATGTGGGGGAACCTCGGTTTAGGGGTACATAGGTAGTTTATGGGTGTTAGTGTACTTTAGAGTACAGTAGTTAGGAGCTTTATAAACCGGCGTTAGCCCAGAAAGCTCTTAACTACTGACTTTTTTCTGCGGCTGGAGTTTTGTCGTTAGATTTCTAACGCTCACTTCAGACACGACTCTAAATACCGGAGTTAGAAAAATCCCATTGAAAAGATAGGATACGCAAATGACGTAAGGGGATCTGCGGTATGGAAAAGTTGCGGCTGAAAAGTGAGCGTTAGACCCATTTTTGAGTGACTCCAAATACCGGAGTTAGCCTAAAACCAGCGTTAGGAGCCTCTAACGCTGGTTTTCACGGCTAACGCCAAACTCCAAATCTAGGCCTTTGTTTGCAGCAAATACAAATTAAACTGAAATGTTTACACTACAATGTAACTTGTATTTGCTTCTAGTTTAGCATACATAAATGTTCTGACAATTAAATAAGGATATTGTGGATTCTGAGCAAACTTTACAGGTGGCAGAATAAATTAGTGGGACCTGCATTTTTAAAAATTATTTGAGAAGGTAATGAGCAATGAGAGAGCTTTAGACACACTAAGGGGACTCCCCTGTCCAGCCAAAGAAACACCCTTGCACGCGTTCTGAAACCGAGAGGCTATTTTTTTTACATAATAAAAAGAAGCAAAATGCAATTCACTTTGTAAATCAAAAACACAACACGCATAAGCCTAATTTAAGTTACACAGAACATTCAATGCATATGTAAATTCACAGTCCTAAATGGACTGCTGCATTCCAAATCTAAATGCATTAAAATGCAATATAGAAAGAGGAAAGAGTGAACTTAATAGAACTCAAAGGACAAAATCTTAATTCTAAAGTTATATAAAATGCAAAGCACAACGTGTAAATGCAAAAAAAACCTCTCATGTCATAGAGTGCTAAATTGCTCTGAGCTTGTGTCTCCTTCACTTCCAGAAATGCAGGGAACCTACATAGGCCCTGATGATCAATACATTGTCAGAGAAAAAAAGCTTTGTGGTCTCACTAGTCCCGCAATCTGTGTGTCTGCCGATATATTCAGAGAAAGTTGGCTGACCTTTTCTGTTTCTATCTCCGTAGGATTTAATAGGGATTGCAGCTTCAGCAAAAAATCTTCCAACATCGGCACTTATTGGCGATCTTGGCAGGGGGGGTCGCATGTATTCAAAGTATGTTTACACAACATAGACTTGCATTTGCTAAAACAAAAAATAGTATCTGTGTAGTAACACTTCAAATAATGCATAAGAAAATTAAGTTTCACTATATATTCACTTGATTCCTCACAATGTAAATTCTTGCTACTGAAAAGCTGCAAAGACTGATATGGCTGAAAATGTGCATGCAAGATGGAGGATAGTGCTATTAATAAAAGTAACTCCCGCAATATTTCCACATTAAAATACAAGTAACTACCATGAAACGCCCATCAAACTCCCACGGAATGACTAATTATTTGTTATGTCTGCAATCTCCATTGTTAACAAAGAACAAAATAAAAGCCTTACTATTAAACCTATAAGAGCTGTGGGGATGTGGGTATATTGTACATGTATGTACAGCGTTTTATTTACATGTATTTTTTTTTGGTGTGTAAGTTCATGATATTAATAATTCATAGAAGACAGTAGCCGCGACTTCCTAGTTTTATTTATTGCCGATGTAAGTTCTCATTGTTCTGAACGTGTTAATCTTCTAATATTAAGACCACACTGTAACAAACGTGTTATTAATATAGAACATTTTTCTTACAGTGCAATATTAAAAGTATCCCTTTTGTATATATTGCCACATTGTTTTAATCATCAGGGCTTTACTACAAAATTTGCCTTGTGAGGCATTAGATAATCTCATTTGATCAGAGATCTGTAGAAAATTTGTCCCATAGTCACTATAACTTTCTCTTGGAGATCTATGGGTGACCTGCATACATTGAAAGGTGAAATATTGTAAAATGTTAACTTTAAAGGGTTTAAAAATTGGAATACTGTATAACCTGTATAATCTTCAATATTGTGCATGTCCTCAAAAAAGATATCACACAAAAGTATTGCACTTGAATATACTTATTATAAATAATTAGTAGGGCCAGAAGGAGTCCAAAATAATTTGAATTGATAAAGTCCTGAGATGTATTGGCTACTGCTCTTTTAATATTGCCTGGTTACTTACTTTTGGGATAAAGAAAATGATGCATACTCTGGATATCCAGACAGCATATGAACACCAAAACAGGTTGCACTATCAAACCAAATGTATTCTGTGGACAGTGTAATCATAAAACATCTACAAGCTTCACCAGAGGAGATATTTTCCACTTCATAGTAGTAGAATGGTAGGATTAAAACAAACAGATAATGACACCCAAAAAATTGCTGTTTTTTTTTTTTTTTAAATTTATATAGGGTTCTATGTTACAAGTTTAGAGTGTGCATTTATGTGTGTGCATGAGTGCAGTGGCATTGCCATGGGGGGGAATGGGCCCCAAGCATAACAGCTGGCCCCCTATATGCTTCCCAGCTGTGATTTTGCCAAAAAAACATCTGCACTTCCCCTCTAAGTAATTCATGGAGTCCCCACTGTGTGTGTCTGTGGGTGGATAGACAGATAGATAGATAGATGATAGATAGCACTATGCAATTACTGTTATTTAACTGTTTGCAATGGCATTTAAATTTAGTAATCCACAAAAACATTCAAGTCAATTTACACAGCTTTTCTACTGGATTAAAATAGACACCATTATTACTGTATGCAATATTACACAATATATTACTTTTATAAAGAATAAATAAAAGACACCTAGATTACGAGTTGTGCGTTCATGTTTTAACGCTGATCAAATGGTAATTTCAGAGTTAAAATAGCATCGGCGAAATTACGAGTCTTGACGGTATAGCAGTACCGCAAGCCTTTTAGCCTGTAATGCAACGTCAGTCCCGCACACATAAAAATTACGTTTTTTCATGGGACTTCCATAGCGCTGCCATTACAAGTTTTGCGGTGAGGCTAAAAAGCTTGTGTTGCAGCCTATACCAACAAGATTCGTTTCGCCATCTGAGAGAAGTAGTTATGAGTTTTACGCAACAAAACTTTTACATAAAACTCATAACTAAAATGTCACAAAATACACTAAACACCCATAAACTACCTATTAACCCCTAAACCTTATGCCCCCCTAACTTTATATTAAAATTACAATTTCCCTATCTTAAATTAAATTTAAACTTAACTGTCAAATTAAAAAAACTAAGTTTAAACTAACAATTAAACTAATATAACTATTAAACTAAAATTAAACTAACTACCAATTAAAAAAACTATATTACACATTAAAACAATTCTAACACTACTCTTATAATTACAAAATATCTAATTACAAAAAATAAAAAAGACTAAATTACAAAAAATAACAAACTAAATTATCAAAAAAAAAAAAATTACACCTAATCTGATAGCCCTATAAAAATAAAAAGTCCCCCCCCCCAAAAAAAACCTAGCCTACAATAAACTACCAATAGCCCTTAAAAGGGCCTTTTGTAGGGCATTGCCCAAAGTTAAAAAGCTCTTCTACCTGTAAAACAAATACTAAGACCTCCCCAACAGTAAAACCCACCACCCAACCAACCCCCCAAAATAAAAAACTCTACCTCTAACAAAAACCTAAGCTACCCATTGCCCTGAAAAAGGCATTTGTATGGGCATTGCCCTTAAAAGGGCATTTAGCTCTTTTGCATTGCCCTGAAAAGGGCATTTAGCTCTTTTAAGAATAGCCCAAACCCGGCGGCTCCATCTTCATTCAGGCAGCATCTTCTATCTTCATAATGGCGGCGTCTTCTATCTACATCCCGGCGGAGGGTCCATCCTGAAGATATCTGGCGCGGAGCATCATCTTCATACGGTCACCGCCGTATACTGAATCCTCAATGAAAGGTACGCGATTGGCCTATTTGAACAGCCAATAGAATTTCAGAAGCTCTCATCCTATTGGCTGTCTTGAACAGCCAATAGGATTTCAGTAGCTCTCATCCTATTGGCTGATTTGAATTTCCAAAATCAAATCAGCCAATAGGAATGCAAGGGACGCAATTTTGAATCGCGTACCTTGAATTGAAGATTCATTATACGGCGGAGACCTATGAAAGGATGCTCCGCGCTCTGATGTCGTACGGATGGACCCGCTCCGCGCCGCCGGGATGAAGATAGAAGATGCCGTCTGGATGAAGATGGAGCCGCCTGGATGAAGATGGAGCCTCTGGGATGAAGATCCTTCAAGCGGGACTTCAGAGTTAGTGTTAGGTTTTTTAATTTTTTTCGGGTGGTTTTTTTTTTTAGATTAGGGGTTGAGCATTTCTTAAAAGAGCTAAATGCCCTTTTAAGGGCAATGACCATACAAATTCACTTTTCAGGGCAATGAGTAGAGTAAGTTTTTTTAGATATTTTTTTTTATTTTGTGGGTTTGGGGGGGTGGGGGTTTGTAATGTTAGTGGGTCTTTGTATTTTTGTTTTGAAAAAGAGCTGATTTCTTTAGGGCAATGCCCTACAAAAAGGCCCTTTTAAGGGCTATTGGTAGTTTATTATAGATTAGGTTTATTTTATTTTGGGGGGTGTTTTTTTTTAAATGGGTATTAGAATAGGAATAATTATTATTTTTGATAATTTGTTTGTTATTTTGTGTAATGTTTTTTTTTTCCTTTTGGGGTGAGTTTTTTATTTTTAGATTAGGGGTTTGGGCATTTCATAAAAGAGCTGAATGCCCTTTTAAGGGCAATGCCTATACAAATGCTCTTTTCAGGGCAATGAGTAGATTAGGTTTTACTTTATTTTTATTTTGTGGGTTTGGGGGATGGTGTTTGTATACTGTTAGGGGGTGTTTGATTTTCTTTTTTAGTAAAAGAGCTGTTAACTTTAGGGCAATGCCCTAAAAAAGGCCATTTTAAGGGCCAACAAAAGACCCTTTTAAGGGCCCTTGGTAGTTTAGTATAGATTAGGGGTTTTTTGTTTTTTTTGTTTTTTTGTTTTTTTTTAAAAAGGGTATTAGAATAGGAATAATTGTATTGCTTTGGATAATTTTGTTTGTTATTTTTTGTAATGGTAGTTTTTTTTTTTTACTGATAGGTTTTTTTATTTTTTATAATGGTAGTTTTTTAATAAAAAATTTTAATGTTAGGTTTTAGTGTAAGGCAGCTTAGGTTTTATTTCACAGGTACGTTTGTATTTATTTTAACTAGGTAGTTTACCTAGCTAAAATAAATACAAACTTACCTGTGAAATAAAAATAAAACCTTAGTGGTAGTGATGTGGGAGGCCAGAGGTTTAGGGGTTAATAGCTTTATTTAGTGGCGATGATGTCAGGGGAGCAGCGGAATAGGGGTTAATATATTTATTATAGTGTGGGCGATGTTGGTGTATGGGGGAATAGGGGTTAATAACTTTAGTATAGTGGTGGTGATATCGGGAGCGGCAGATTAGGGGCTAATATCTTTATTTAGGTGGCGGCGATATCGGGGTAGGCAGATTAAGGGTTAATAACATTATGTAGGTGTCGGTGATGTCTGGGGCGGCCGATTAGGGGTGTTTAGACATGGGGTTTATGTTAGGGCGTTTTTTTCCCCGATAGACATCAATGGGGTTGTGTTACGGAGCTTTTCATTCCGTGATCGCAGACGTTAGGTTTTTTTCTAACACGCACCTGATTTTGTGCAGTATGGAGGTCATCACAACCATATCGCATGCACAAGCCAGCTGTTTCAAAACTTGTAATGGCTGCACTATAGAGGGTTAAATAACGCAACTTTTTTGCGTTCGTTAAATTCCCTATAGCGCGTATAACTCGTAATCTAGGTGAGAGTAAATAAAAAGCAATCAACAAATTAATACTGTAGATACAAACTCTATATTTATATGTACAGATTTAACCATATTAAAACATACAAATTAAATTCTCTATTGATGATCTAATTAGAGTTAGAGTTTAAAGGTTATATACACATCAGCTGTTGCAGGTAAAGTAAAGTGGATGTATATTGTGTCTAACTGTCCCGCTTTCTCCTAAAATAAAACATAATTGTATGTGTTTGCCAATGATGTCTAAAGCTATATTTAGAAAAATGTGATAAAAAATATTGAAGTTAGACTGAACATAATGATTCTATGTTCAGTTATATAAAATTTTCTTATGGCTTACTTTATTGGATCATATATCCATTGAGGAAAAATGTTAATGAATTTACCCTTTTATGTTTTTTACATCAATGTTAAATACAAAAAAAAAAACAATTAACAATCTCTTCTAAATAGTTTTTATAAGCTTCTAGATCTACTTGAAATTCAATTGAAATGAATGTGAATCCTTCATGGGCATGACGCTGTAGATGGGGAGTGAAGTCTGTGCTGTGCATGTGCATGTACAATAATGTTAATGTTTAAGGGGAAGTTTCTCTTACTAACTAAAAATCTGTTCCAAAGCATTTTGTATTCTCAGCTTCCTGCTTGTCTTTTTATTTTACGTCCTTGCTTCCCTATCTTTTTTTTTTTCTTTTTGAAGGGATCTTTTACAGGCCGTAGCGTGAGCAGTAAAGTTTCCTTTGGGTTGTTTTAGTCATCCAGAACAGGGTTTGATTTGTCAAGATAACTATTATAGACCAATGGTCCCTAAGTTTAGTCTTGTCTCAGAATGAACAGGGCCACTTAATAGTTGGATACTCTTGACCCTCTTACTGCAAGCAGTGGTTCATGGTTTAAAACATGAACAAATATGAAAGACAAAGTGATAGCCAGGCGGATTAGTGACGCACCTGATTTGGTAGTCTAAGTGTACCCCTCTTTATGGTGCTCCTAGCACATCCAGGGCCTCTGTCATGGGTGGAGCAACAAGTGTGCCATGGCCTGTTAAGTGTTAAAGGGATATTATACACTAGATTTTTCTTTGCATAAATGTTTTGTAGATGATCCATTTATATAGCCCATCTGGGAGTGATTATGTCAAAATTTATAGTTTTGCTTATTTTTTAATAACATTGTGCTGATTTTCAGACTCCTCACTAAGTCCCAAAATTTTAGACGTATACTGCTGTCTACAGATTCCAGCTTGTGTTTGTATAATCTGTCTTTTCATGTGCAGGGGAGGGTGGCGGTGGGGATTGTCTGCAATTCATGTTTTCCCAGCCCCTTTCACTGGGTGTCCCAGTCTAACATAATTGTGACAGAACCTACCATCACTGGGGGCTCTGGAGAGGGCTGTGAGCTAGCCTCCTGCACACTGATTATGGTCCGTTGAAGAGACCAGGGATTTTCCCTATTTGCCCGGTCAGGGCATGGAAGGGAGCCGGGACTGGAGACCCTCTTACTTCTTACTAGCTGGGGCAGTGATTACCGGGGAGATGCGGCCAGGCAGTACTCAGAACAGTGGTGCGCCTGCTGTAACATTGTGCTGGACAGTATGGGCAGACACACCCTCTAGTACTAAGATACTTTTGCCATCACGGCCCAGCCACCAGTAACTTTATTTAATTGATTTTTAAGTGTTATTTCCACTAGGAATGTGCCACTTTGTGACCCAGATCCGGGCAGGATCTGTGGTGGGACACTTGAAAGTTACCAGTGTGGTGTACTTTATGCAGCTGGGGCTGTAGAGCTGTTTCTGGGCATCTTGGTGGGCATGCCCAGGCCACTTCATACTTCTGTGCACATATTTTCCAGCACATAGACAATGGAGGCATAGTGGGAGATTCCTATAACCACTAATCCTACTGATAAGATTTGTCTATGGGCCTAGCTGATAATTGGATTAATGTTCAAAGTCTGAAGTGTCATGTTTCTACTGGTTATTCGTCTTATCTATGCTAATACTCCCAGGAGGAGACTGTCCTCCTGGGAGAGGATAGAGTGTTTGTCTTTGGCATTTATTAAGCAGTTATTCTTTTGGTTTTACCTCAACCTGAGTCATGTCTCTTGTTTGGGGTAAAGGGCTGGTGTCAGCTTTCTGTCTGCTGGAGGGGTTTGGAGGGCAGGAGGCATTTTTTGGCTGAGGTACCCAGTCGGGGTACCAGGCGGTCCATCACAATGATCAACCGTGCTAAACTGGAAGCTTCTTAGAAAGTTTTTAAAAGGTTTTATACTGGATTTTTAGATCAGTATCTGTGCATATTCGTCTTTATAGTATTGTCTATTACATGCAGTTATATGAAAATCAGTGTATACTGTTCTTTTAAGTTTAGTTGATTGTTGTTCTGATGAGTTTTGAATTAATGAAACCATAAATGGTATATTTCCTCCAATTCCTTTTACTGTGTCTCTACTGGGTAGTATCTGGCAAATAAAGATTTATCAAAGAAAGTAGGGCCTTTGAAGGGGTTGAGGATTTCTGTATATTTGCATTAGAGACTCCAATAAAGGCTAGATTATAAGTGGAACGCTATTTATCGCTCCTGCTCGCGTGCTAACTCTGCTAGAAGTAAACTTTTTATGCTTGTCGGTAAGTGCTCATATTACAAATTGAAAGTAAAAAGTTTTCGCATGCACACTAACCCGATGCACGCAAAAAGCCGAAGTCAGAATACAGTGACCACATTAACATATTCCTCCATAAACTTCAATGGATAAAAAAAAAACTTTCACGTACACCTGATCGTATATTCTCAAGTGGGCTAACCCAACATGAAAATATTAATATTTCATATTCCAATGTCCTTCACTTAGCTGTTCTATTTAGTCATAAATACATATTTCTACATATATCTGATGGAATTTTGGTACAATATATGTTTCTATACCTATGTATATAGATGATTATCTATAGGTACAGATTTATACAGATATATAGGAATATCTATTTCTAAATACTTAGAACATATTCCCGTATGTGCAGAACTTTGGAATGTAAAATATTTACAGTAAACGGTACACAGTATAACACTTTATATAAAATAAATATGGCCTAAATACAGTTTTACATGTTTTCATCTACTTGACTTAAAAGGGCTCCAATGCATATATATATATATATATATATATATATATACAGGTGGCCCTCGTTTTACAACAGTTCAATTTACACCGTTTCAGAATAACAACCTTTTTTTCCAGTCATGTGACTGCTATTGAAAAGCATTGAGAAGCAGTGCATTTATTAAAATAGCCAGTAGGTGGAGCTGTCCACTTGTGTTGCAGCAAAGCCAAGCCAGCTGAAATTAATCAGTTTAACCAGACCTGAGCTATCGAGCAGATTTCAAAGGAACAAGATCTTCCTGTCTATAAATCAGTCCAGATTGAAATGCATAGAAAGAACTGTTTGCAGAAAAATGCAAGTGAACTCTGTGTTGTGTGATTATTTTATTAGGTTTATAATGCTGTTTAGCATTTGCAGTCCTCATTTCAAAGCTTTAAAAATAATGTATTAGGTGTTACTTATGACAATTTTGAGAGGGGCCTGGAACCTATCTCCCTCACTTCCCATTGACTTACATTATAAACTGGGTTTCAATTTACAACGGTTTCGATTTACAACCATTGCTTCTGGAACCTAACCCCAGCGTAAACTGAGGGCTACCTGTATATATATATATATGTACATATGTATTTATGTGTTTATACGTGTATATATGTCTGTGTAAATACATAAATACAGATATAAACACATAAATACATATGTACATACATATAAACATATATATATATATATATATATATATATATATATATATATATATATATATATATATAAACACATACATATAAATATTTAGACATGTATATGTATGTATCTCAGTGTTAAAGCCCTTTGCCTGAGACCTCATATCTTGGAGCCCTTATAACTTTTTTGTGCAGTATTTTTGTTAAATATGTTTTTTTAGATAGTGTTATTATGAGTGTAATTGTAATTTTAAATGTATTTTTGATGTGTTTTGTGACAATTTTCATTCTAGCGTAACAGTTAACCAGATCTCTGAGGTTGCGTTATCTGACGCTCATTAAATTAATTTACCCTCAAACTATTTCCTTTACTTTCAACTTGTAATAGGCGCTACATCCGAAATGATCAAACAGCCACGATAAATCTGATATCGCTTACGCGTAACTGTAAGTGCGCCACTCGTAATCTGGCCCTTAATGTTAAATAAACGATAATGGAAAATTACAATATTTTACAAACAAAAATAAAACAGAGCAGCATTATTTGATTTTCATGTTATTTTCTGAAGGACTTGGAAAACTATTTCATTAAATTTAACAGGCTGACAAGTACAATTCAATACAGAACATTTAGCAATTAGCACCAAGAGAAAGTAAAAAGTCAAAGTGTTTATTACAAATGTACTAACTACAGGAGGAGAAATGTGTGATGCAGTGTTTTACAGTGTTCTTAGACTTCTGGTTGAACTAATGGAATTATTTTCCATATTTTTTAGATAATGATACAAAAAAGGCAAATAATACTCGTCATGACGATGTTAGGAGCTGGTTATTAGTGTTTTCTGCCATTGAATGTCACAGTCTCCCTTTTAATATGATGAAAAAAACAAAGATGAGGTAAATTTGCTGTGGTCATTGACAATATGTTTACAGTAAAGTATAAATGAGATGCTTTACTTGGGATGAAGTATAATGTACCAAACAATCTTCCCTTTAAGGGACTTTCAGCTCATTAAAGGGATATTACAGCCAAAATTGAAATCCACATGGATGCGGTTCAGTTTTTAATAGAAGCATTTTAGTAATATACATGTATTAGCAAAAATGCTTCTAATAAAAGCTATAGCTGTTTCAAACGTGTATTTAAGTATGCACCGTGCACCAGCATTTTAAACACAGCACTTGCTCAGAGAGCCTAAGGTGCTTGTACCATCTGGTAATGACTCACGCCTAGATTACGAGTTTTGCGTATGAGCTTTGCTTTGCTAACTTGCAGTTTATTCTCACCGCTCACTTACCTACAGCGCTGGTATTATGGGTTTTTATAAACCCGGCGTTAACAGGCAAGAAATGAGCATAGAGCAATATTGTGCTCCACACTGCACTCCAATACCAGCGCTGCTTAAGTGAGCGGTGAGCTAGTTATACGTGCTTGTGTATGATTTCCCCATAGACATCAATGGGGAGAGTCGGCTGAGAAAAAGTGTAACACACTGCAAAAAAGCTGCGTAAAACTCAGTAACGCAGCAACATTGATTACTATGGGGAAACTAAATTTATGTTTACACCTAACACACTAACATGAACCCCGAGTCTAAACATCCCTAATTTTACACTTATTAACCCCTAATCTGCCACCCCCGACATTGCCGACACCTACATTATACTTATTAACCCCTAATCTGCTGCCCCCCAACATCACTGACACCTACATTATATTTATTAACCCTTAATCTGCTGCCCCTAACATCGCAGACACCTACATTATATTTATTAACCCCTTATCTGCCGCCCCCAACGTCGCCGCCACTATTCTAAATTTTTTAACCCCTAAACCTAAGTCTAACCCTAACACCCCCTAACTTAAATATAATTTAAATAAATATAAATAAAATTACTATCATTAACTAAATAATTCCTATTTAAAACTAAATTCTTACCTATAAAAAAACCCTAAGCTTGCTACAATATAACTAATAGTTACATTGTATGTAGCTTAGGGTTTATTTTTATTTCACAGGCAAGTTTGTATTTATTTTAACTAGGTAGAATAGTTACTGAATAGTTATTAACTATTAAATAACTACCTAGCTAAAATAAATAAAAATGTACCTGTAAAATAAAACCTAACCTAAGTTACACTAACACCTAACACTACAATTAAATAACGCCTAGATTACGAGTTTTGTGTTAACAAGGGTGCGTTGCTAACTTGCAGTTTTTTCTCACCGCTCACTTCCCTGCAGCGCTGGTATTACAGGTTTTTACAAACCTGGCGTTAAGACATCAATGGGAAAGTGCCGGCTGAGAAAAAGTCTAACACCTGCAAAAAAGCAGCGTAAAACTCAGTAACGCAGCCCCATTGATTCCTATGGGGAAAGTAAAGATATGTTTACACCTAACACCCTAACATGAACCCGAGTCTAAACACCCCTAATCTGCCATCCCCGACATTGCCGACACCCGCATTATACTTATTAACCTCTAATCTGCCGCTCCGGACATCGCCGTCACCTACATTATATTATTAATCCCTAATCTGCTGCCCCCAACATCGCCGGCACCTACATTATATTTATTAGCCCCTAATCTTCTGCCCACAACATCACCGACACCTAAATTATATTTATTAACCCCTAATCTGCCGCCCCCAACGTCGCCGCCACTATAATAAACATATTAACCCCTAAACCACCGTACTCCTGCATCGCAAACACTAGTTAAATATTATTAACCCCTAATCTTCCGCCCCTAACATAGCTGCCACCTAGCTACATTTATTAACCCCTAATCTGCCGCCGCCAACGTCGCTGCGACTATATTATATTTATTAACCACTAAATTTAAGTCTAACCCTAACCCTAACACCCCCTAACTTAAATATAATTTAAATAAATCTAAATACTAATTCATATCATTAACTAAATAATTCCTATTTAAAACTAAATACTTACCTATGAAATAAACCCTAAGCTAGCTACAATATAACTAATAGTTACATTGTAGCTAGCTTAGAGTTTATTTTTATTTTACAGGCAAATTTGTATTTATTTTAACTAGGTAGAATAGTTACTAAATAGTAATTAACTATTTAATAACTTCCTAGCTAAAATAAATACTAATTGACCTGTAAAATAAAACCCTTCCTAAGTTACAATAACACCTAGCACTACACTACAATTAAATAAATTCCCTACATTAAATACAATTAAATAAATTAAATTAAATTAGCTAAATTACCAAAAAAACTAACACTAAATTACAGAAAATAAAAAACTAATTACAAGATCTTTAAACTAATTACACCTAATCTAATAGCCCTATCAAAATAAAAAAAAGCCCACCCAAAATAAAAACCCTAGCCTAAACTAAACTACCAATAGCCCTTAAAGGGCCTTTTGCAGGGCATTGCCCCAAAGAAATCAGCTCTTTTACCTGTAAAAAAAAATACAAACAACCCCCACAACAGTAAAACCCACCACCCACACAACCAACCCCCCAAATAAAAGCCTAACTAAAAAAACCTAAGCTCCCCATTGCCCTGAAAGGGCATTTGGATGGGCATTGCCCTTAAAAGGGCATTTAGCTCTATTGCAGCCCAAAGCCCTAACCTAAAAAATAAACCCACCCAATACACCCTTAAAAAATCCTAACACTAACCCCCAAAGATTCACTTACCGGGAGAAGTCTTCATCCAAGCGGCAAGAGGTCCTCAATGAAGCCAGCAGAAGTGGTCCTCCAGATGGGCAGAAGTGGTCCTCCAGACGGCAGAAGTCTTCATCCAGACGGCATCTTCTATCTTCATCCTTCCGTCGCAGAGCGGCTCCATCTTCAAGCCATCCTCTTCTTTTGATGGCTAACGACAAATGAAGTTTCTTTTAAATTACGTCATACAAGATGGCGTCCCTTAAATTCCGATTGGCTGATAGAATTCTATCAGCCAATCGGAAATAAGGTTGAAAAAATCCTATTGGCTGATGCATCCTATTGGCTGATCCAATCAGCCAATAGGATTGAGCTCGCATTCTATTGGCTGTTTCAATCAGCCAATAGAATGCAAGCTCAATCCTATTGGTTGATTGCATCAGCCAATAGGATTTTTTCAACCTTATTTCCGATTGGCTGATAGAATTCTATCAGCCAATCGGAATCTAAGGGACGCCATCTTGGATGGCGTCATTTAAAGGAACCTTCATTCGTCATTAGCCATCGAAAGAAGAGGATGCCTTGAAGATGGAGCCGCTCTGCATCGGAAGGATGAAGATAGAAGATGTCGTCTGGATGAAGACTTCTGCCGTCTGGAGGACCACTTCTGCCCATCTGGAGGACCACGCCGGATGTCTTGAAGATGGAGCCGCTTCGCGTCGGAAGGATTGAAGATAGAAGATGCCGTCTGGATGAAGACTTCTGCCCATCTGGAGGACCACTTCTGCCGGCTTCGTTGAAGACATCTTGCCGCTTGGATGAAGACTTCTCCCGGTAAATGAATCTTCGGGGGTTAGTGTTAGGATTTTTTTTAAGGGTTTATTGGGTGGGTTTTATTTTTAGGTTAGGGCTTTGGGCAGCAATAGAGCTAAATGCCCTTTTAAGGGCAATGCCCATCCAAATGCCCTTTTCAGGGCAATGGGGAGCTTAGGTTTTTTTTAGTTAGGGTTTTATTTGGGGGGTTGGTTGTGTGGGTGGTGGGTTTTACTGTTGTGGGTTGTTTGCATTTCTTTTTCAGGTAAAAGAGCTGATTTATTTGGGGCAATGACCCGCAAAAGGCCCTTTTAAGGGCTATTGATAGTTTAGTTTAGTAACATAGTAACATAGTAACATAGTAGATAAGGTTGAAAAAAGACTGAAGTCCATCGAGTTCAACCTATACAAATCTAAAATACTTACAAAAAGCTCCAGTTAAGCTTAAATAACCCCATTAAAATGTGACCCATTTAATACTAGCAATCATATCCATGAATTTTGTTTATATACAGAAATTTATCCAGACTATTTTTAAATGTATCTATGGTATTGGCATTCACTACCTCCTTTGGTAATGAGTTCCACAATTTTATTGCTCTTACAGTGAAAAAACGTTTCCGTTGCAGGAGATTAAATTTCCTTTCCTCCAACCTTAAATTATGACCTCTTGTCAGAACCAATTTTCTTGGAATAAAAAGAGCTTCTGTAGCTTAATTGTATTTAATTTAGGCTAGAGTTTTTTTATTTGGGGGGCTCTTAGATTAGGTGTAATAAGTTTAAATATCTTGTAATTTGTTTTTTCAATTTAGCTAATTGTATTTAATTTATTTAATTGTATTTAATTTAGGTAAGTTATTTAATTGTACTGTAGTTTTAGGTGTTAGTTTAACTTTTAAGGTTAGGTTTTATTTTACAGGTAAATTTGTATTTATTTTTGCTAGGTAGTTATTAAATAGTTAATAACTATTTAGTAACTATTCTACCTAGTTAAAATAAATACAAACTTGCCTGTAAAATAAAAATAAACCCTAAGCTAGATACAATGTAACTATTAGTTATATTGTAGCTAGCTTAGGGTTTATTTTATAGGTAAGAATTTAGTTTTAAATAGGAATTATTTAGTTAATGATAGTAATTTTATTTAGATTTATTTAAATTATATTTAAGTTAAGGGGGGTTAGGGTTAGACTTAGGTTTAAAGGGTTAATAAATTTAGAATAGTGGCGGCGATGTTAGGGGCGGCAGATTAGGGGTTAATAATATTTAACTATTGTTTGAGAGGCGGGAGTGTGGCGATTTAGGGGTTAATATGTTTATTATAGTGGCGGCGATGTCCGGAGTGGCAGATTAGGGGTTAATAAATTTAATATAGTGCTTGTGATGAAGGAGAGCCTTGGTTTAGGGGTTAATAGGTAGTTTATGGGTGTTAGTGTACTTTTTAGCACTTTAGTTATGAGTTTTATGCTACGGCTTTGTATCGTAAAACTCATAACTACTCACTTTAAAATGCGTTGCGGTACACCTATACCTGCAAGACTCGTAATAGCAGTGGGCATAAAAGAGCAGCGTTAGGACCTGTTAACGCTTCTTTTTTTTTACCTTAACGCGCAACTTGGAATCTAGCCATCAGTTTGTTAATTACTGACATGATACAAGTCCTACTGGCACTCTCAGCAGCTGCAGTATTTAAAATGCTGGTGCACGGAGAATATTTAGCTATGCTTCACATGCACGTGCAGAGAAAAATGTTAACACTAAAACAGTGATAAATTTTACTAGAAGTATTTTTGACAATACACGTATATTTCAAATATGCTTCTATTCAAATATGTAATTCATCTATGTGCATTTAAATTTTGACCGGAATGTCCCTTTAAGGGCTAGATTACAAGTGGCGTGGTAACTGTAGCCAGCAAGCGAAATCAAGTTTTTTTCGGCTTTTTACTTGTGACAGAAATAGCGCACATATAATGAGTTGAAAGAAAACACGTTAGCTTGAGCGCAATCAAGATTTACGCTTGTCGGGTTAGTGTGATGATGAATGCCTGTAATAGTTCTGTTACACAAATATTAACACTATCTGATAAAAAAATATTTAAAAATTATTTAATACAAAAGTTTTAGGGGGGGGCGGAGCCGGCACTCAGGAGAGATGGCCGTCGTTTCAGCCCACAAATAGCTCCTTAAAGTGTGGATCGCCATGAAAATTACATGAGCAAAAGGCGATTTAGTACCAGCAAAGACCCAGGGTCATAAAATAAATGCTGCTATAGCCGCATTTAAGTCTCCTGCAATACAGCATAATGGTGGCCTTTACTACCGGAGTTACTGGAACATGGAGGCAAGTAGGTAAGCTCATGAATGGAGCATAATTGTGAAAACACGATCGTATTGTGTTTGCTTAATTACTGGTGAGTTTTGCTAGTGTAGAGCCGGGACCGATAACAGCCAGCTGTACCAGATTGATCGCATCTGACAGCGAGCAAACGTAGCGGCAGAACTTAGCTCTCCCTGAACGGACTGAACTGAGAACTGGGCCTACACTAAAGTAGGGACACGGATCGCATTGCGCAGCAGGTACAGCCCCACAAAAGACTCTGCAGCTTTCCTAACGCTCCGGAGAGTCGGGTCGGAGCTGTGAAGGGGAGCTCCAGGGAGCCGGCTCCAACTAATTAACGGTGGTCTGCAATAGTGTTTGAACGATTACGGTGTCAGAAGCAGTACTAGCTGAACAACTGTCAGCATAAATAGAGGCACCCTCCTTGACAGAATAGCTTCTGCTTCCCATAGAACAGACATTTGTTAGGAACAACAGGAAAACCTACATTGAGGACGATTTGAGGAAAAGAAGCTACTACCACGTGGCCCAAGTAAGTGCACAGTCCCTACCATTAGCACACGCAGTGTTAAAAGGGCCCACGCATACCCTGTAGATTTTACCCCAGGCTGGCTTGCCCTGTACCTTTGCCTCAATCACGGTACATAGCCACAGTTTAATAAGGGCTCCTGCTGTTTCCTGATTTGAGAAGTTACCAATAGGGCTGATATAAGCAGCTCAGAGAGACTTACACAGATTCTTTCTTACCATACTGCCCTGCTGGGGTCTATTTATCTATCGGTTTCAGCTGCTTTATTTCACTGTGCCATTTATCCTATTTCAACATAGGGTCTGCAGTAGGGAACTACACTTATCAAGGGTCAGTTCTTAAAGGACTATAATTGTTGAACTTCCCTGGCAACTATAGCCAACTAAGTCCTTTGCTTCCCCTAAAATGTAATTGCCCAGACTTTTGAAAGAGACCCTGCAGAAGTCATATATTTGATTAGCGGTAACCAAATAACGCTTCACTCCACCCCATGTGCTATTGAGGACCACTTCATTGTCTATAGATAGCACATCCTTGCAGTGCGGCCTGAGTAATTATAGGGGACTGTGACCGGACTGATGTGAAAAGGTACGTAAAACCCCTGGGAGACCTGTACAGAATCATACTAATTTCATTATACCTATATGGTTAAGCTAAACTAACCTGCAAGCTGCTCCTTACCACTGAGTTTTAGCCCTTAGGGGAAATCTTGTGGAACATTTTGATTTGTGACTTGCTACGAACATGAGAACTTGCTGAATACACTCCTTAACTTGAGGACACCTACATAAAGCATTCATTTCTTGCATGTAACTGACCTAACTGCTGAGATCCTTATATGCTCTGTAGGCCTTAAATATACATAGTTCTTATTTCAAGTCTTTTTATCTAGCCAAGTCATGGCGGGTTAACAAGCCCAGGCCCTTCTCCCTGCCAGTGTGATCTAACTGTGATCATCCTTTGAGTGTTCCCATTAATATTTACGGGTATTCCTGAATACAGTCTATGGAGTCCTGAATATTACTCAAAGCTACAAAATGTCGCAACAAGCAAAAAGGAAACAGAAATCAAACCAACCTTCTAAACACACGGTCAGGGATCATTTCCCACCTATCAGAGATTCTCATCCTGGTTTCTCAGATGATGAACGGTCACTTTCTCCTTCTCCATCAGAGGAGAGGCCCACCTCAAGATACTCTCCACCTTCACGTTCGCAGAGTGACATACTCACAGTAGATTCTATGAAGCACTTGTTAGATAAGCAAAGTCAGTCCTTTGATAAAAGATTTGATAAACTGGAGAAGTCTTTCAATGAACTGCACAAGGACATTAACAGTGTCAATGAACGCACAGATATCATTGAAAGAAAACAAGAGGACCTTTTGGTGGACCACACCAATTGGGTAAGCTACACACAAAACGTATCCGACCAGGTATCCTCATTGGAAGCAAAACTAGCAGATCTCGAGGACCGCTCCCGGCAGAATAATGTGAGGATTAGAGGTATCCCTGAATCTGTTGGCCCCCAAGACCTGGAAAAATATGCTCAAGCCTTGTTCCAAGCTATCCTGGGGTCTCCGGGAGGAGAGGATGCTAGAATTGATCGCATTCACAGAACGGCTAGACCTAAGAACCTCCCCATGGATAAACCTCGGGACACAATTGCTTGACTACATTACTATACCTATAAAGATAAGATCCTACGAGCAACTGTGAGGCAACCTCATCTTTCAGATCAATTTAAAGATGTATTACTTTACCCAGATCTATCATCACATACGCTCCAGCAAAGGAGATCCTTTCAGGAAATCACTAAAGTGCTGAGACTTCACCAGATCTGCTACCGGTGGGGTTTTCCCACCAGGCTAATAATTACCAAAGATTGAACGCAAAATACTGCTCTCTCTCCTAGACAAGCTCAGGATTTGCTGAGAGGATGGAATCTACCGATGGGGGATGAAGAAGTACCAAACAGGCCCTCACGCCCAGGTGCCCCTTTGATGGCTGGAGCCCCAGATTGGAACCCTGTAAGACAGGATCCTGTTCACTGACATTATTCCTTCAACTCCTTCAACCCAGGATTTTCCGGAAGGCACCCAGTGTGGGACCCTTGTCTGAATGCTAAGCTGGCTTCTCCTTACTCATCAATAGTTATATTCTTGTATCGATTCCTCCCCAGTTGAAGGATGGTAACCTATAACAGAGACATTTGTTTTGTTATCTACTATGGACTCATGTTGATGATTTTATATTTGCCTTGTCTTTCTCAATGTATGTTTTGTTAATACCATATTTTTCTGTTGCGACTTTTGGTCCTCTTATTTCATATATCCTGATTATTGTCCCCTAATTTCATCTAATTTCATCTAATGTAACTTAATTTAATTTGGTTTAATTTAATCTGGTTTAATTTAATTTAATTTAAATTCATTTAATTCAATTTACTATAATTTAAGCATCTAAGAATTTCTCCCACTAATTAGTATGTCCTAATTATTTAACTGGATATCATGTTTTCCTCTTAATTTCAAATACCCCTAGTATAACTACCGTAATGGCTGTTAACATTTGGGACACAGTGGAAGTGATGGGCTTTAAGCTTCTTACCACCGCCCCAAAAATAGTATTTGGAGCCATAACTGTCCTATTATTAGGCTACTTCTCATAAGATGATACGCCTTGGTTATATTGAGACTCATATTAGATCCCCAGTAGTACTAGTTGTTTTGCTGAGATGGGTGTAGTGTTAGTTTTAATACCAAACTCTCTAGTTTATACGCCCTACTAACCGCATTTTGGTAAGAAATGTCGATTTTAAAACTAGAAAGTTACTTTACTCTGGTCTGAGAATACATGACCTGCACAAGATATTTACCTATGCACCGTAACTTCTGATAACTACCATCTGAGTCTACAGCTACAAGACTGTAATGTGTCCCACACCTGACTACAACAAGATGCTTTGCTTACTCATACATGTTGGTCACAGTTTGTCAGTTATTTAAATGTTTATTGTACAGCAGGCCACTACCAATAGTCTACTACTCTACTTACAGTGGCTGACTTTATGGTGACAGGTGCAAAAGTACATGACCTGCACAAGACATTTACCTATGTGCCATACTTTCTGATAACTACCATTTGGGTCTTCAACTACCAGATCGTAATGTGCCCACACCTGACTACAACAAGATACTTTGCTTACTCATACATTTTGGTATTAATTTTGTCTTAGCCACACTTGAAATCTATGTCAAAAGTTTGTCTACTGAATTAATGCACTGATTAATGTTAATCACCGTTTGTCAGTTATTTAAATGTTTATTTTTCTAGCACACCGGTAGCGGAGGGGACCGCTGCTTTAAGCTCGCCCCCGGTTTCTCCGACCCCCACTTATCTTTGTGTGGTTAGGGATAACTTGTTATCCTCCACATCACACTTTTTTGGCAGAGTTGCATAGTCTCTGCCCAGTCCAAAGAGCTGTCCTAGTGTTCTACCCCCCTTTTTTTCTTTTCTTTTCTTTTTTTTTTCTTTTTTTTTACCCCATTTCCTCCCCTCCTTCCCTTTTCTCTCCTTGCCCCTTCCCCCATTCTTATACTAGAATGAAAATCTGCACACTCAATGTGAGGGGACTTAATTCCCCCACTAAACGGAGTCTACTTCTTCGATTCCTCACTACACACCAGCTAGGGTGGTATTCCTCCAGGAAACCTATTCGGTTGAGGCTAGGGCAACCATGTTTAAAACTAGGGATTGCCCCACATGTATATCATCGACTTTCCATAAAAAAGCTAGGGGCCTATCGGTATTAATAAGCAGACACCTCTCATATGATCCCATCCATGTAGATGTTGACCCAGCAGGACGGTCTGTCATTATTATTGCCCGTATAAACAATGTTCTATGCACCCTAGTAGCATTATATTCTCCTAATGTTAATCAAACCAGTTTCCTTCAGAAACTCCTAAACAAGGTGGATAGGCTCAAACAGGGTTATGTATTTATTGGAGGTGACTGTAACCTGGTTTGGGACCCTAACAGAAATAGATAATTGCGAAACAAAAATCTTCCTTCACAGGGAGAGGAGCATTACTCAAAAAACACTTTAGAAACGTAATATCCCAATACACTCTGCTGGATGTCTGGAAAGCCCTGCATCCCGATGACACTGATTACACTTACTACTCTGCCTCTTCCCAGTCCTTTTCAAGATTAGATTACTTCTTTTGCTACTCCTGGTCTTTGGAAGAGGTGAGGGGAGCGACGATTATGCCTTGTGATTGGTCTGATCATGACGCGGTTATCTTGGAGGTTGCCCTCTCGCGTTCAGGTGGTGCTAAATGCTCCTGGAAGTTACCTAATTATTTAC